>NW_025999853.1:28305402-28420593 GCF_001458135.2 Marmota marmota marmota
TTTTTTTTTTTTTTTTTTTGTTCTCTCTCTTCCTTTTGTTTAATATTATTTCCTCCCCTCAAACTCTGGAAGGACTCCCTCTATTGATAAGTGGCCCTTGGGATGACAGTCAACCTTGGTTTTGGCCTTTATAGTCATTGCCTGAAAAACCAGATGGAAAACTGGAAAACGTAAGGTCTTATTATTCTTCCTCCAGGAGTCATGATTTCAGATTATTTTCCCTATCACTTTGTCTCCTTTAAATAGAGTGAAGATAATGCAAGAAATCAACTGTTAGACAATTTAGGAACCAGAAAAAGTTTAACTCAAGTTGTTTATTCCGGAAGGCAACTCCTCACAATCTCTATTGACTTTTGATGTTAAGTTTTGACATTTGGGGCTGTTTTTATGGTGGTTGTTTTTATTATTATTATTATTATTATTATTATTATTATTATTATTATTATTATTTAGCTGCAAAATTCCTTATCAACCCTGAGAACTGTTCTTAGGATTTTGAAAAGGTAGGAAGCACAGGGAAGAGCAGCAAGAAATCAGTACTTTTTTGTGATATTTTCTTCCATTTCCATCAATCCTTGCTTGCTAAAGTCATTAAGACTGTAGAGGAAAGGCTTCAACAGCCCAGGGTAAAATTGAACATTTGTTATGGAAAATGAGTGTGCGCTCTTAGCATAGATTATGCTGCCTCTTATAAAAAGTTATTTTTTCACCAGCAAAAGTATATAGCATTGTTGTTCAAATAATTAATGACTGAAATGCATTTGTTCAATATTACTAGTCACTAAGTGCGGATAAGTGTTGTGGGTATTCAGGATAATGCAGTAGACTACCAATCCCTCTTCTCATGGAATAGGACTCTAGAGGGAGGAGTGAAATTTGATGGAGGCAAACAATGGAGAAATAGCCTTGAAATTGAAATAGGGACACGGAAAGCTTAGAATAGAGTTGCTTTTGGCCTATGAAGACTCAGTGAACTCTAATGTCAAAGCCTTATATTTTCATCTATAAAATTGGTATAATGACAAAAGATGTCCATACTCTCAAGGTTTGTTATGAAGATATTTTATTTTTTAAAAAATCTGAAATCACTTAAAAAATAGAGCACATTTGGGGAGAGAAAGGTGTAGCAGGGAAAAATTGATTAATGGGGTAGGAAGTTATAGTTAGGAGCAAGAAGTTCTGGTGAGCTATTGCATGGATGGATGACTTTAGATAATATTAGTGAAGTGTACATTTCAAAAGGCTACAGGAAAGGATTTAAATTTTTTCACCATGTTATAGATTGGATATGTGTTTTCTCTCCAAAGCTCATATGTGAGACATGGCAAGAGTGTTCAGAGGTGAAATGCTTCATTTGAAATGGTTTTAATTGGAGTCAGGTAGGGTGTGGCTAGAGGAAATAGGTCACTGGGGGATGAGCTTTTGGGGTTTGTATTTTGTCCCTGGTGAGAAGAGCTCTGCTTCCTGTTTGCATGTCCTGAGCTGCTTTCCTCCTCCATGCCCTTCTGCCATGATGTTCTGCCTCATCTTGAGCCCAGAGCGATGGAGTTGGCCATCTATGGACTGAGACTTCTGAAACCATGAGTCCCAAATAAACTTCCTCCTCTAATTATTCCTATCAGGTCTTTTGCTCATAGCAAGACAAACACATTATTTCACGTGGTTAACGAGCTAAATATGTTTAACCTGATTTAAACATTATAAAACATATACATGTATCAAAATATCATGTGGTAATTAATCCCTTACTGTGTACAATTTTTTAAAATGTAGCATACTCTATAAAACACTTTTATTACTGAGTTATTGGTACAGAGAAAGATGAGATATGAAAAGTATAACTATTAAAAGATTTTGAAATTTGGGTAATAAAAGTAACATTGAAGTCACAACATTCTTAGACTTGCCACTGATTTTAAGAGGTATCAGGTAGATGAACAGCATGAACCTGCTAAAAAATGTGAACGTTATCCCTTTTCCATTTCTGTTTCCTTCGTTCGGGCGTTCTCACTAGAGAAAAACCCAGTATAGAAATGTAGAAAAAGAAGATTTCAAGAAAAAAATAAAAAAGCTTTGTGGAGCTAGTAAGAGCAATCTCCTGGAGAGGTGTGGCTCTTTTTTTTGTGTAAAGTCTACCTTTACCTGCTGAATTGCTGTGCCTTACTAAATCACAAAGCTCTTTTCCCAACATACTCTAGCACTCAGGGCAGTAAAAGTAGGTTTAGTATTCACGTTGGTTTAAACAGAGTTTCCCCTTGTTGTTTTTTGAGACTTGAGGGAAGAATGTGGGAGGAGAGAACACAGAAATGGCAGCTTGGGGAACAGCCATTCTTTACTAGATTAGCTCAATGGGAAAATACGCACTGACTCCAAGCAACTCACTTATGAACTCTTGGAACTCAAAACTGTTTACAAAATGTGAGATGCCTGTAATTGCAATTAGACTATTTCTAAGCAGAACTTGGGAGGCACAGACCTTGAGATGTGGTCACAACAGGTTTATATTAACCAAATCCTCCGAGCTTTAAATAGTTAAAATGTATTTTTAAAAAATTATCCGAAAAGTAGATGATAATTAGGGAATAATTGTATTATCAATAATAAACTGCTCCTAGGGCTAGAGGTCATTCACAATACAATTTGAAAACTAGGTTAAATGACAGAACTGAAATTTTTCAAGTAGTTTACCACTCTATTATTTTATTTCCATAATCTTCAATAAAGCTTGAGTGTGTCTAATTCATCTCCTTGGAAAGGAGTAGAAAGAAAAGAACTGTGGTCAGCTTATTAACAATGGATTTTAGCTATGGGATTTAAGAAGAAGTATATGCAGTAGACAGAAACAGAGCTTTGGAGCAAAACAAAAATCTAAGTCTGAAGTATTTTTAATTACGTGTCCCAAGCCTCTCAGTTTTATGAGGTCAAATGGCATATACCAAACATATCCACAAGCTTGTTAGCATGAAATGAAATAATACATGTTGACTCTATAATATGGAATATACACGTAGCAAATATTAGTTCTCAATTTATAAGACCTCTGATTGGAACACTCACAGTGAACTGAAAAACAGATTTGGTGAGAAAAATGTTTAAGATAAATCAAGGACTTATTTAAGTTAATGTTGTCATGGAAGTGAAAATATTAAAGTAGTGACTCTAATTAGAGTGTTTCATGGTGTTTAAACCTCATTAAATTTCCAGTTTATCGAGAGAAAATGACACTAGCTTAAAGTCACACAAATGAAATAACCAAGTTAGTAATTTGGAAGGAAAGGAACACAATCCTCTCAAAGTGTATAACAGTAGAGAGTCTCTTCTGCATGGGAAATTGGAGGTAGGATGGTTTGGGGACAGAAGCTTCTGAGATTTAGGTTTGGTATTTCTAGGGAGCAAAGTTGAAACTTTGGGGAAAATCTTTGTGTTGGAATGGTCATGACCGGAGAAGGCAGCTCAAGGAAGAAACATTCAGAGACATTGGTGAGAAATGGTGAAGATATTTGCGGGTGTTATATCTAGGGGATTTGGCTCTATTGTTATATAGGTGGTTCAAAAAAAATGCAATTTCAGTCATTAGCTGAGAAAGTAGAACTGAATGCCAAAGCAAAAATGATTATGGTTTTTCAGCTATGTAAAGAGAAAAAAGAAAGAAAGGGTGGTAGAAGAAAGGAGAGAGAGAAGAAAGAAGAAAAAAGAATGAACAGAGCTCAGTCAAGCCTGCCAAGAGAGGGGTCAGCTAGCAAGGACAGTGAGTGGCCCTAAAGAGTAAAAAGGTAGAGGAAGGGCCTCCTGACTGAAAGGCAGAATTCAGAAGAGGCAGATTAGTACTCTAAACTCGTGGCTACTAAATGAGTAACATGAACCCATGCACCTGTAACCTACCCAATCTGCAGACAGTTTGTGCCCAGAGATTCCCAAACATTGTGGTAAAAATAGTCTCGCACTTAGACTGACAGAAAGTTTGAGTCACTTCAGGGGAGGCAGGGCAGGGCACAAATCAAGAAGAGGAAAAGGAAAGATATTAATGGTGAATCCTCTGCCATCTCCAGATGGAGGCAGTGAGAAGTTACACATGGAAATGGGGCTGGACCCTGGACTCCGGACTGGGGAGGGCTTTGGTTGCAAGACGTGCTGTGGAACAACCTTTTACCAACAGCTCCAAAGAAATGAGTCTAGGACCATGAGGCTATTCTATAGATCTTTCTAGAAAAATACCCACCCCTCAATCCCTTCAACCTGAGAGTAGGAACAAGATTCCACAAAAACCTGTGTTCAGTATATATTCTAGCCTCAAAATGGCACTCGAAAAGGCTACTGCTCATTGTTAATCTCCAAAACATGATTCCAGGGAAGGAGCCCATAAATGCTCTTTTACCCAAGAAACTCTCAAACCTGGTTTAAAAAAAAAAAGGTGGGGGGAGCGGGGGGAAGTCCTCTTCATAAAGCTACACCTCCCTCCCTGCCCTTTTCATTCAGATTTCTGAATTTGAGAGTGGGCCATTATAATTATTCCAGGTCAAGAAGTCCTTTCTTGTGAATGACCAGCTGGTACAGGCTTGCTTAGAAATGAGTGGGTCTGACTTTCAGCACTAAAATGGAAAAAATCACAGGCAAATCAGAAAAAAAAATGGTCAAACTATTTTCCAGAAAAACACTATAGGTGTTTGTATGGGTCTAGTGTATAGAGTGCAGAATATATAAAGTAATTTTTCTTTCACAAAGTTGCTGTGATTACATATACAGGATTTGATGTTAAACAGAAATTCTAGGCCCAACTCTGCTACATGTTCGTTGTTTGACCACAGGCAAGTTATTTTTTTTATTAATTGTTCAAAACATTACATAGCTGTTGACATATCATATTTCATACATTTGATTCAAGTGGGTTATGAACTCCCATTTTTCCCCCGTATACAGATTGCAGAATCACATAGATTACACATCCACGTTTTTACATACTGCCATACTAGTGTCTGTTGTATTCTGCTGTCTTTCCTATCCTCTACTATCCCCCCTCCCCCTCCTCTCCCCTCCCATCTTCTCTCTCTACCCCATCTACTGTAATTCATTTCTCTCCCTTGTTTTTTTCCCCTTTCCCCTCACTTCCTCTTATATGTAATTTTGTACAATGATGAGGGTCTCCTTCCATTTCCATGCAATTTCCCTTCTCTCTCCCTTTCCCTCCCACCTCTCGTCCCACAGGCAAGTTTTATCACTTCTCTAAGTCCCAGTTAACTAGCCTGTAAAATGAAAACCACATCACTCTCTAAGATTATTTCCAAGATTAAAACAATTTTATTAAAACACAATATACAACATATACTAAGCATTCCATACAAATAAATATTATGTCATTTAACCCATAATTGAAGAAAAAAAATCATCTATTATCTATCCTAACAAATCAAACTTTTTTTTACTTGTTTCCCAAATAAACAGAATTTTATTTAATATCATAAAATGTAAATTTTTATATTATATAATTTTATTTAAATATAATTCTTAGACAATATTATATGTTTATACAGCCTTTTTCACTTAAAATATTACATAAACATTTTCCATGGTGCTGTATACAGCTAATATTGAAAATGTCTAAGATATATGGAATGATTTTTCTATGTTGTTTAAATCTTTTAAAAATGAAGTGAATTGCGATATTTATATGATCCAAATTACGGAAGTGCCTGGTGTTACTATCTTGCTAAGTTAGACAGATGTCTCTAGTATAGAAGAGTTAGCCAAGTATTTTGTTACCGTCCTCCAACTGGCTGGTTATGACATGCTGCCTAAAATGGTTGGTGCTTTAATGCCTATGTCAGTGTCTGCCGTGACAAATAGTCACCACTGTACAAACACATTATTCCATTACATTTCTCTACCAGTTTGGAAAAAAAATAGTTGTATAATCCCTTATAGATCTCATATTTTTTCAAAAGGCCAGATATTTTTGTGTATGGATAATACATGTTAGTTTTTATGTTAGTAAGTGATATAAGGATGCCAAAAGTTGTACTATATTCATCTTGCATATAATCTGGAAATTTTTAAGTACAAATTATATTCAGCATATCAGTGATCATGGGAAGATTAATCATATTAAATTTTATGCCCCTTGATTTCATGGATTTGTGGTAGCTGTTGAGATATTAGGAAAGCTTTGCTATATAATTTTACAATATAAGAATATTTTTTAGACCCTTTAAATTTATATTCTCTTTTTCTTCTTTAAATTTAAGCTATCATGAGTGATACACTGCTTGAATTATAGTAATACCATGTTCAAGAATTGCTGTTTTTAAAGGGAATAGAAGAATGAAAAGCACAACACAGGCATGTATTTTTATTTCATAAAGTTCTATCTGTCATTCCACCCTTTAAAAAACCAAACGAAGAAGCAGCCATAGGCCTGTGAAGTGCTTCACATGAAAGATATCATTGCATCTTCACAATATTTTGCCAAGTACGTTATATAATGGTGTTCATTTTAGAGAAGGAGAAAGCAACACAAAGTATAGTTATCTATTTATTAAAAGTCATATTATGAACTAATCTCTGGCTCCTATAGCAATAGTTCTTAAAACCAAAAAATATTCTTATTCTAAACCTCCTTAGAGTGACCAAAAGAATAGTCTTCAAGGGCAATGAAATTTAAAAAACTGTTGAGTGTTTATTTGGTTGCTGAGAGGGTAACTTCTGCTTTTTTTCTAATTGCATGGTCAAAGGATTGAGTGTTGATCACTGATGGCTAAGATTAGGACCTGTGTACTGTCCCATTAAGAAATAATGATAAAATGATATTTTCTACATATACTATCATGTACAAACAGCCTGTCCCAGATAGCACCAAATAGATATTTGGGGCTGGGGTTGTAGTTCAGCGGCAGAACACTTGCCTCATACATGTGAAGCACTGGACTCGATCCTCAGCACCACATAAAAAAATAGATAAACATCTATAACTAAAAAATAATATATATATTTAAAAAATAGATGTTCAAATTAAGATCCTTAAAATACATGATCTATTTCATTATGCTAAAACACAGTGAGAAGCACAAGGTAAAGAGCTGGACTAGTTTAGCACACATTTGTGACAGAGTATAAGTGAAGTGGAGAAACCACATTATCCAAGTCCTGAGTTACACAGTGTTCTTTGTCCTATCTTTTTTCCTCTCCAAAGTCTGCCCCACTTACAAGTGTTACAAAGACCAGAGTTGAGGGTGACCAAGGGATGTCAGTAGATGGAAGGTGTCTGAACAAATACCCAGTACAAAGCTAGTGCTCACCTAATGGAGCATCATTCCAATTGGCCATCACATGTTTTGAGGATATTATGGGATTTTTAAATTATTGGGATGTGTAACTGCAAATGCAATCATGGAGACAAAGAGGAAAATAAAACAAATATTGATCTTATCTGTTTCTACAAGAGAGTACATGGAAAAAACAATTCTAGGATTTTTTTGGGGGAGGGGTTAGTTGTAATTATTAGTGCACGTTAATTGTACAAGAACAGGTTTCATTGTGACATTTCCATCCATGCATGTAATGTGCTTTGATTCTATCCACCTTCTTTGTTACCCTCTCTGAACACCCATCCTTTCCCCTGGTCCATTTTCCTTCTGTAATGATCCCTCTTCTACTTTCATGTCATCTTTTACCCCCTAGATTCCACATATGAGAGAAAACATGAGACATTTGTCTTCCTGAGTCTGGCTTATTTTGTTAACCATGATGATCTTCCATTCATGTTTCTGAAAATGACTCAATTTTATTCTCTGTGACTGAATCATTTTCCATTGTGCATATATACTGCATTTTCTTTATCTATTTACCTGTTGATGGGCATCTAGGCTTATTCCATTACTTTGCTATTGTGAATAGTGCTACATGTGTAAGCAGGTATCTATTGCATGCTAACTTTGATTCCTTCAGTATATACCCATGAGTGGTACAGCTAGATCATATGGTAGTTCTATTTTTAGTTTTAGTTTCTGTTTTCCATAGTGTTTTTGCTAAGTTACATTTCCACCAATAGTATACAATGGTTCCTTTTCTCTAAATCCTTGCCAGCATTTGTTATATTTTATTTTCTCAATAATAGCCATTTTGACTGGGGTAAGATAGAATATCAATGTAGCTTTGATTTGCATTTCTCTGAGGACTAGAAAAATAATGAGCATTTTTTCATATATTGATTGGTCATTTGCACTTCTTTTGAGAAGTGTCAGTTTAGCTGACTTGCCCATTTATTAATCGGATTACTAATTTTTTTAATGCCAAACCTTTTGAGTTCTTTATGTATTAATCCTCTTTCAGACAAATAGCTGGCAAAGATTTTCTCCCATTCTGTAAACCATCCCTTAATCTGCTGACTGTTTTCATAGCTGTACATAAGCTTGTTAATTTGATATAATCACATTTATCAAGTCTTGCTGTTATTTTTTAGTTATTAAAGTCCTGTACAGGAAATTGTTGCCTATACCTAATCTTGAGGTTTTCCCCTTGTACTTTCAAAATTTCAAGTCTTACATTAAAGTTTTTGATCTATTTTGAGATGATTTTTGTATTTAGAACCTTTTTGAAAAGTTTTTATTTTTGATATTTTCCCATGATTTAATAGGCTGGAACAAATTAATTCTTAATATCATGTTTGGATATATTTAGTTTACTAATATGAATTACACTGAATATTTTAACAAAGTATTTCATGAATCATTTATAAAGAGAATCCTCACAATAAATGCCTTTTATATAATGTCCCCTAAAATGGAGATTGAATATGCTTGAAAATTTCATTTACTTTTCAGTTAAACTTTTAGTCAGATTTAATAATCAGGAAAAAATATTTTTAATTCTTATTACTTCTCATGTTCACAGAATGGAGAGAATTAATTTTAAATGAGATTATTATGGCAAAAGGCTAAACTTTAAAACAATTTGTGTCTTTTCTTTTTCAAAGTGGTGGGCACATCAGTCTAAGAATTAATACATAGGCTGAGGGTAAAATTTCTTCCTAAATTTGTTTCCAAGAAAACAGAAGATCATATACTGTTGAAAATCAGCAAAATGAAGGTACTTACATGGCCCACAATAAAGCAATTCTTTCTGCTAACCACTATAATGTGTACTGTGACAAGCATGACTCCTATGATAAAGTACAGTGTTCTGTTCATACAAACAAGGGCTCTATTAATATGTTTTCCTCAACTCCCCTTCTCACTTCCAAATCCTCTCGGAACTGACACCAACTGTCCATTTTGACACTTGTTCATTAATTTGCTTTCAACCGACCTATTTTCTTCACTCAGCTGTTGCAGTAGTTCAAGGTTTTACAAACTCTCTGATATGCTCTTTGTTGAACATTCTGTGTTCAGAGGACCATCTAACAACACAGTCCTAAAGGATGTCACAGAGTCATTAGCACCGTTTGCCACTTGTTCCATTACCCACTCTCACAAGGGAAACTTAAACTTGATCTCTAAAAAAGGAAATGAGTGAGATCAATTAGTTTTCTCCATCAGAACTTGATGGTCAGGACAGCAGTAGTTCTTACCGATGCTTTGTTTTTCAACCAGCGTACGTAGTTCCACACACATGATCTGAGTGTATCCTTTTGGTATATGCCTAATTGCAGACTCTTTGCAGATTTTTTTTCCCTTCAATTGGGAACCATGTGTTCACATGCTGTAGGAGTGAGCGCATTTTGTAGCTGTGGCTGGAAGCACTCACAGATCCCAGGCAAAAGAGAATGATTATGGTATCTCTTTGGGAAACAAGATCAACCTTGCTAATTTTTATTTGTGATCAGGAAAACCCCTCAGTTTGAAGATTAAGAGGCATAGATATGGATAGTATAAGGAATAGTTACAGTTGTGTACATTTGTTTTGTAATAAAATGAAGTTGGACCATGAAGTGGTATGACTTTTCCACGGCACAATAAGCTTTTTCTTGTGTGCCAGATTTTGTTTTGGGTTAGTGAGAAATATCACATCACAAAGAAAGAATGCCAGAATCCAGGGTTACTTTGAGCTTTACCAATCCGTTGTGCTCTGCCTGGAAATGTTTATATTTGAGGTTTGCCAAAAGTTAGTGATTATCATACAGTTGCTATGCTTAACAATGTTGTAAGTGTGATAAATGATGTTTGATTGTTTTTATATTCTTTTACCATTTTGTTCAGATCAATTAATGAAGCATAGTCTTCAGATTTTGTATTATGTAATGATGAAATTGCACTATGAACATACTTTTCTTTAAAAAAATAAGTATTTTTTCAATCTTATACATAGGATACTACAATAATTAAACTTCTCATATTTCCAAATTTTATTTTTACTTCTTTGAAGATTTGGTATTTTAAATATTTTTTAAAAGATTTTAATAGCTAGTTTTTTTTCTTAATCTTATTCGTGTCGATTCACCAAAAAGCTTTTTTTGTTTTGTTTTGTTTTTTGTTTTTTTCTGACTTTGAAGAAAATCCCAGATTTCTCAATGGAATAACTAATCTTTTTAAGATTAAAGTGATGATTAAAATCAGCTTTGGGATATATGATAATACCATAATGCTATTTTGGGCAGTGGTAAATTGAACAGTTTTATAAATACATGATCTTAACAATAACCTCAGCCTCAGGAAAAAATGAAGTTTGATCATATAAGATCTTATAAGATTAGTATGAATTATTACTGGTTTTTCTGAAGGTGCAGTAATATTGATCTGCCTTCAGAAGAGGGCAACAGGATTTTTCTGGGGATCTAAGATTTTCCATAGTCTATTAAAGAAAAGACAAATGATAAAGAGGGAAATAGAAGAGGAGAGGAGGAAGAGGGAGAGCAAATGAGGGAGTGAGGGAAAGGCTAGAAGGGGCTAAGACAGCTAGAAGGGCTAGAATGGAGTTGTAGAGTCATTCTGAGCTCAAAATTGACCATTGGACTTTTATCCAAATCAACTTTAAAAACATCTCACAAGATTTTAAAGATCAATGCATAATCTGGATTTATTTAAAATGCTTGGTGTTATTAGATTAAGATAAAAGACCTTAAGGTATACTACATCTTCTTTTTAATAGTTTGCTTCCTTAGGTGGCAAGGGGCTGGGAGGAGTTTGGAAAAGTTAGCGCAGGAATCACAGAAAGCTGGGAAGCACTTGCCGCTGTCTCCTATATGCTCTTACTTCAAAGTGCATGACTGTGAGGAAATACTCTCATGGAGTGTGTGTGTGTGTATGTGTGTGTGTGGAGTATGGATCATCACCCTATACCCATTTTTCACAACTGTCTCTTTCCGCATGGCTCATACTGATTACAGTATTTGGTTCTATCATTATTTGTATCCTCACACTTATCACACTGCCCTACTGTGCATATTTGCTTTATTGCTCACTACCTAGGGCAGTAACTGTATAATCACGACAGAAGACTATCTGCTCTAAGACATGCACTATGTAATCTTTGCAAGTGAATGAATGGAAATGGTAATTATCAAAATCTTCCCTCATCTACTTACTTAGAGATGAAGTGGCATTATTTTTTATCAGACATTTATTTCTATTTGGGACTTGTTTAAATTTTATGGGTGCTTTGCCCCGAAGATACATCTCTAAATCATAATATTCATTTACCCTCTTTGGAAATATTTCTCCAACTTATGTCTTGATGGATATTTCTGGAACCTTTATGGGATTTTTTTAGTCTATTGAAAAAAAAAATTTTGCAACAAGATTTTTCTTTTTGTTGCTGAAATTGGTAAGCTTTAGACACAAGTGTGGCTGTTACAGCTAAATCATAATATACCAATTGACTCCAGTCATTCAGGCTATGTTTTTAATGAGAATAGTATTATTACTAACTGCATATTTAAAAAGAATTTGAGAATTACTTATTCCTAGTTACCTGTTTCTGAATTACTGGCCATCACAGCTATCCTCTGTATCAGTGAGAGTCACTCTCTCACCCAACTGGTTCCTTAAGAGTGAGCCTCAGGACATGTGGTTACTTAATCTTTGCCTCCTCTAAAGAATGTTCCAGAAACCAGAACTGGTGCCTTCTTCTGAATCCTGTAGTACCTGAAGGAAGTATGGAACTCAGTATGGAAAGTTGTAATACTTACCTCTGTTCTTTGTATAACTCAAATTTCTCATGAAATCTTGGATTGGATAGTCATAAAAATATTTTAATTTACCTCAAGACAATTTTGTGAAACACTCGTTAGTCTAATAAATCCTAGCTTTTAAAGTTAGTTTGAATATTAAATATTTGGTAGCCCACTCTTGGAGGCCTTTGAGGTTTTCACTGGCATATATGATGGTATTGAAATCATCAAACCTTGAGAGTCATGATCCTGAGATCAACTGCATCACAATCCCTAGGGGAGCTTGTTAAAATCTGGATCCCCAAGATCCACTAAAGCCCTAATGTACTGGAATTACTTCTGTAATTGCTGATATGGTTGTTGACAGTATTAAATGTGTCGAGCCCAGTGGACCTCAAACTTGGCTCCCCACTAGAACCAGCTGGGAAACTTGGAAAATGACTTGTATAGCCGAGATTGAGAGCCTCCAGCCTAACACATTGCCCAACACCTATGACTGATCATTTCACCTGAGTTAGAAGAAAATTAATAACTAATTAAAAACCAATCTCTAATTCTAATTTATTAAGTGAAAGAAAAATCAGTTGAATCTCCAAATAATTTTTTTACATCAAATAAGAATAAACCTTGACTTTCAGCAAACATAAACTCTCCCAAATACATATAGTTAAGTGATTTTTACATTAGTAAAAATAAATATTATTTACATTATAAACAGCATTGATTACTGTATATATGCAACTCCTTTTCTTTAGAAAAGTTCTACTTTAAAACATGGATTCTAGAATACAATGTCAAGAAAACAACCCATAATTATATACTTTAAATTGAAAATTCTTATATGATGATAATGACAAATACTAATATGTATTGAGTACTTAGTGTAGGCCAGTTACCATTAATGTTTTTTAGGTATTCTTTTTTTCATAATATTCCTAAGAGAATTGATACCTGCCCCCAATTTTTACATTGTACAGATAAAGTGAAAATATAGTCTTAGTACACTTTGTGTTGTTATAACAAAATAACTGATTCCGAGTAATACATAATGAAAAGAGGTTTATTTGGCTCATAATTCTGATGACTAAAGTTTCAAACTTCATGGTGCCAACATCCTGGCAAGGATCCCCTAGCTTCATCACACATAATAGAGAGGTGGAAGGGAAACGTGTGTGTAGAAGGAGCTCAGTACATGGGTAACCTAACTTCACAATATCTTATTCTCATTGGAACTAATCCACTTACACAAGACCTAATCCATTCCAGTTAGACAGGCATTGGCCTCTTGCAAGTGTGGTTCTCCATAATCTAATCACTTTCTTCTTGGCTCCACTTCTTTCTATAACATCAATGCTGCCACAAGGGGACCAATCTTTCAGCACATGAACATCTGGAGGACATACTATATCCAAAACACAGTATAAATATACAGAAAGTAAAAGCTAGCATAAATCAATTGCTCATTTTATAAAGAATTCCTTATCAGAAGTAAATTTGCATAACCATATCTCAAATTGTGAATAATTGTTATTTTATTTTTTTGTTTATATATATAATTACATACATGATTATAAGAAAACTGAGAGCTGAAATGCAAACTATCATTATGTCTACTGTTATATCATGTAGAATATTTCAAAATCAAGTAATGGGTTCCTGTTTGATAGAGTTAGATTGTATGAAATAAGTATACAATATTATTAATGTATTAAAATAGGTGTACAATATTTCCCTTTATAGATTGCTTTAACAAAGTAATATTTCAAAAAGTTAAGGAAATAAGAGAAAATGAGATTAATGTAAAATGCAAACTTAAATAGTGATGCAATCAACTTCTTAGATCCCATAATAATAAAAAAATTCAGCTGATCAGGTGTTTCCTTTCAATTGACTTAATTTAGCATATTTTCAAATGGATTCATTAATTTTTTTGTAAAAATTCATATAATTCAAGTCCAAGCCTTGAAAACAAAATGGTCATATGTACTTCTAATCAATGCTATAAATCTCTCAGTTAATGTATTAGGTATCTCTATAAAATCTTGATGCATTTCTTTTGGTAACAATGACAAGGAAAAAAAGCAATAGCATTACTGTAAATTGTTAATAGTAGTTATCCATAAGTACTAGAATTACAAGTGATGCTAATTTAACTTAATTTATATTTTTCTGTAATCTGTAAACATTCTATGATAAACACTTTCCACTTTTGTAATAAGAAAAATCAAATAAATATAGCTTAAGAATATAAAATAAAAGGAAGAATTTAGTCACACATACCTGATAAATAACACAGAATCTTAGCTTTTAGGATCAGGAAACAAGATCTGCACTACATTTGCAGGAAAGAAATCTTAATGCTGATTCAAAAGTATTACAGAAATATATCCTTTTTTTTTGAGGGGATGGATAAAAAAAATTGTTCCCAGAGTTTGGAGTGAGTCTTAGCTTTCTGGTGAAACTGAATAGTTTCTGATATGTAGAGATGAGGATTGTGGGAGCAGGAACTAGGTAATGTGCTCTGGGTAATATGCTTTAGTCATCTGGGAAATTCAGTTATGTCCGGGGCCACCCTAAACAGGAGCTATGCACACACCTTTAAGTCCTGAGTAAAGAGGTACTGGACTGGTATTGCACCCTGCAGTGATAGTGGACTTTACCTCTGCTTGGATAAGAAAGGTGCAGTTCTGGGAGTGGGCGTCACCCGATGGAGTTGAATTACACCCACCTGTTTGTTGTAATCCTACTCTTTTGCCCTTTTTTTTTGGATAGAATGTTCCATGGATTAGCTCCCCCCATTAATAAAACCCAGGTTTGAGGCATGTTCCCTCTCTTTCTTGTCTGCCTTGCCTCCTCTGTGGGAGCTGGTTCAGAGGGGCCATCCCAGGACCCAAAGAAAAAGGTATTTCTCTTTTTGTGTGTCATTATTTCATGCCAGCCCAGTTCACTTGGAGTGACCCTGACAAGTTTAGTCATATGTTGCAACACAGTTACATTAAAAAGTCGTGTAAGAGCTGAGACACAATAAAGATTTTAAGGAGTTTATTTGAGCCAGGTGGGCATGGCGTCACAGCTACTCAGGAGGTCGAGGCAGGAGGATCAAAAGTTAGAGGCCAGCCTCAGCAACTAATTTAGATCTTATCTCATAGTAAAAAATAAAAAGGGCTGGGGTGGGGGTGTGGGGGGGAGGTAGCTCAGTGATAGAGTTCTCCAAGTTTAATCCCACTACTGTGAAAACAAACAAACAAACAAACAATAAAACACTCTGACTTGAGAACACAGTGATTTATGAATTGGGAAGCACCAAATTGGAAGAGGTTTTGAGATCTGTAAAAGATACACAAGTGAAAGACTTTTAAGAGTACATGGAGAAAGAAGACACGCTCATCTGGTATAGTTACCCAGTTGCTTCCTCTGGTCTTCTCCACTGGAAAGTTCCAAGTTATATAACTGGAAGTTGATTGGTGGCTTTGATTTGTTGAGCTGGAATTTTTTTCTCTGATACTGGTATTTACAAAAGACGACTCAAATTAGATTCACCTATGCTTGTAATTCAAGCAAGGTTAATGTTACCTTCAAAGCATAACTGGGTCTGTCTTAGTAATTTTTCAGGCCTGGTCTTGTTTTATTTTAACACTTCATTCCAAATTATAATAGATTATATTATAGGCCATTGTTATGAAATTTGTTAGGCCGAGAAGTAAGGTTATTCAAAGTAGTCTAAATTTCAGGTTTTGTTTCTAGGACACACATATTTGAATTTTTCTAAATTATGGAGAAAATGTAAAGGTCTAACAATGGACATTAGAAGCTGAATGAACTATAATCCTGAGAAAGGTAAAATATATTTATAGACTGTAAATGAAAATATAGTATGATTTTTTTCTCTCCCAAATTTATTTTTGTCTCCAGTGAGGGAGTTAAATCTAAAACACTTTCATTTTCTTCCTAGAAGCCAAGTTCCCTCCCATAATTTACTTAATAACATTATCTTTTCCATTGGCGGAAAACATTTCCTTACTGGCTATTGAAATCCCATAACATGGTCTGTGCTAGAAAACCTTTCAGTTTCATTGGAGTATTGGTTGCTTCTAATCTCAACAATACACTTCCAATTCTATTTAGATAATAAAGAATTTTAATATTGGAAAGGCAGTTCCTATTAATAAAAAATGTGAAACCTATTTCACAGTTATTTCTTCTTCCAGATGAACTTAAAAGTTTTTTCAAGTTTGAAACAATCAAATACTAAAACATTTTTTAAATTAGCATTTTAAACTTATGAAGCAATTGGAGAAGAATTATATGCTTTATCATGGGCTTCCCATACTAAAAAAATTAGTTACATTTTAAATTTCCCTGTCCTATAATTTTCTTCAGATATGCACCCAAAGTGCCTCTTGGTTATTTTATACTTTGAACATTGTCAGTGAACTAATTTTCCCCATTATATCTTCTCACTCATATTAATTGGCTGTTCCTTGCCTGAATTAGAGACTATTTTATTAGTTATAATTTTTTCAGTTTATTTGTATCTTTTAGGTATACAATATTTTGTATCAAATAATGGCTTTGTGTGTGTGTGTGTGTGTGTGTGTGTGCCGTGCTGGGGAGTGAACCCAGGGCCTTGTGCATGCAAGGAAAGCACTCTACCAACTGAGCTATATCTCCAACCCAGCAATTTTGACTTCTCTAATTTGTTTGCTTTATTATTGTTTTGATTAAACTCATTGTGGGTACACTTTTGGTACTTGATTTTGATGATTTTTCTGCCTTTAAATCTTTCTGGTGCACTAGTCATTTGGAATATTCATTTATTTATTCATTTATTCAATTGTTCAGCTACCATTTATCTAGTATCTAGGCACTGTGAAGGGGGTGTGTGTGTGTGTGTGTGTGTGTGTGTGTGTGTGTGTGTATAGATGGTAGATAGATAGTTATAGATTATATAGGTGTTCAGATAATGAGAGGTCATAGAACCCTCTCTGGGTCTCTGCTTGGTGAATGTTCCTGAGGAAGTGAGCCACCACTGAATCTGCAGACGAGTGCATCTAGCTCCAAGCTGACGCACTTCCCTGCCACTGGCTTTACTTGGATCTGCATGGCACCAGTTCCTAGGTTCTCTTTTAGCCTTGCTTCACCTGCCTGTTATGACATTTTACCTCTTACCAGTCGACTCTCATGTGTCCTGCCAGCCTGTTTGCCACCTGTTGCTCCTTACTGTACTCTCTGGACCTGGTGTCTGTCTCCGTGCATGTGCGCGTTGGCAGCAGAGTCCAACCTGCCTGGGCATCTCCAGCACCTGCCTCACTCTGAGGGATATCTTGTTCTAGGATATATTGAACCCGACTTACCTTATCTTTGGAGTTAAATTAATTGAATGAGATCTTTTTAAAAATATGCTAAACCCATTTCTGTTTCCTTAAAGAGTAAACATAATTAAAAGAGAAAAAACACTTCCTAACCACACAGGGACATTGTTATATTTATTTTTATTATATAGAGTGGCTATTGAAATATGTTGGGTTTCAATAAATATTTTTGAATTTTGATGTTTTAAAGGCATATTTGCTTTTAATAGGAAGATGTGTAAATATACATGTGTTTGTATGTACACTGAAGAATATAAACTGTCAGTTTTCTTGAAACCAGATTGCTGTGAACTAGGAACCCAAGTTTGCTGAAGTGTATACAATGAGGAGTGAGGACAGATTATTGCTGAACTGTTTTCATAAGTTTCACGACAGTACAGAATTCCTTTTTTATCAACTTCAGTTTTTTAAATACTTCCAAGTTCTTGATTTCGTTCTGGATAATGGATAATCCTGAACAAATAATATATTAATCTACACCATTTTTCCTGTCTCTGCCAGCTTCATTTATATTTGATCCAGAGGTGTTTGTTTTCTCCCTAACTGAAAATATATTTATTTTTGCATGTGAGTATTGGTAGGAAAATATATTGCCATATAGGCAACATTATTTTAGTTCTGCTAAAGTGAACTTTCAATTGAACATATTTGCTTGAGTGTTTCTCATGTAAGATGTTAGGCTAAATGCAACATGGCTAAAATCATGAGAAATATTTAGTCCTCGTTTATAAGTAGCTGAAAAATGAAGAGCAATAAATGGAAAATACCAGTAGGTAAAAACATGTAAAAATGCCTTCAGAAAGTTACTAAGAAAGGTATTAATTAAGGAAGTGTGGCAGCCAGCATGTGGTACTGGGAATGTGTGGGATGTGTTCTAGCAAGCAATGAAACACCTGACCTTGTTCCTCCTATCTAATTTTGTACCTACTGATAACCTCTCCGAATCCTGGCAGGTATTCTAATTTTAGTTACATATAGAATAAAAGGAGAAATATTGTGAGAAAAGTAATTTTTTAAATGTTATCTTAATTCCATAGGCAACTAAAGACTATTGAGCAGATTAGTGAAATGATCAGAACTGAAGTTAAGAGCATAAATGTGGCAACAAGTGTAGCGAGTCAGAAAGATAAATAATGAAATTTGGTTTGGAATAAATATAGGCTGGAAAAGGTAGCAAATAACACAAAGAATATTAGATAATAAAGTCTGGCAGTATCACTATGGTGACACAAATAATTTAATTTGCATCAAATAATAGTATCCAGATGCTTCTATTGAGAATGAGGGTATAGTTCATGTGTATGTGACAAGTCCAAGTAGGTAAGATCAGAGACATTATTTTTTTTTAACATTATCTCCCATTACTTCTGAGGAATGAGGCTTTTTAAAATAATATCTTTATTTTATTTTTATGTGGTGCTGAGGACTGAACCCAGTGTCTCATACATGGTAGGCAAGCACTCTACCTCTGAGCCATGACACCAGACCCCAGACATTATCTTAAATTTGGTGTTCTCTCTGTAATATTGCAGTGTCGTAAACACTGCAGGCTCAGAAGCCAGACTTCCCATGTTCAAGTCTGGGCTCAGTCCTTTACTTAACATATAACCTTAGGCCAGTTAACCTCTTTTTGCTTTGGTTTACTCATCTCTAAAAAGCAAATAAATAATAGTACCTATTTTCAGAAATTGTCACAAGAAAAATGACTTAATACTGGTAAGGGGCCAGAGTTGCAACTCAGTGGTAGAGTGCTTGCATAGTGTGCATGAGACCCTAAGTTTGATCCTTAGTACCACATCTCAAAAAGAGAGAGAGAGAGAGAGAGAGAGAGAGAGAGAGAGAGATGAGAGATAGAGAGAGAGAGAGAGAGAGAGAGAGAATTGGTTTGTTCCTTCGAAGAGTGCCAGCATATGATAATGGTTCAATAAAGAAAGTTATTAATTGTAGCAAATAAAATTATAGTAGTCTGTTTTATGCAAATGATCTATTTAAGTACATCCTTTAAAACATAAATACCTAAAATTCTGGAGTTAGTACCCAGGGAGTAGGTGCTAATCCTGTTACTGCCCACCAAACTTATGAATGTACTAAACTCAGACTGATTGAAGCAACCTTGTGTTCCAGGGAGAGACCAGCAAGTGAATTCACCATGTCTTCCATGGAAGTTCACAAGGTTATAAATACCAAGTGCATAGCAGCTTAATGAATTCTCTAGAAAGCACTAGGAGCATGTCAAGTTTTATTTTTAATATTTAAACCACCAATTGTTAGTGGTAATTGCTTTGGGAATGGAGTATTAATAAATGCAAGCACATATTTCTTTCCATATTGTATTCATTCAGGCAGGAAAGCTTGATATTGATAATTTTGAAAATAATCCATAAATGAAATGTTTTGTATCATATATGTAAGTAAATAATTCAAGTTAAACACACATGATTTTAAAATTGTAAATAATATTTTTATTATGCTTTAAATTGACAGGTAAAATTGTATGTGGGTATCATATATGTGTGTTAATGTACATATACATTGTGAATGCTTAATTCTAGCTAATTAACAAATGCATTTCCTCATATAGTTATCACTTTTGTGATGAGAATACTAATCATCCACTCTGTATTTTTCAAGAATCCAATATATTGTTATTAATTAGTCACCATGCCGATCAACAGAGCTCCTGAATTTATTCCTCTGATATAACTATAATAATGTTTTGTTTTTTGGTACTGAGTATTGAACCCAGGGGTACTTGGCCACCAAACTGAACTACATCCCTAGTTTAGTTGTTTTAGTTGTAGGCCTTGCACATGTTTTGTTAAAATTTTCCTAAAGCTTTTCACATTTGTAGATGCTATTGTTAATGGTATTTTAAATTACAATTTCCAGTTGTTCATTACTAGTAAATAGAAATAAAACTGATTTTTTGTATCTTGACCTAGTATGCCAAGACCTTATTAAAGCTACTTCTTATATCTAGCAGCTATGTTTTTGTAGATTTCTCAGGATTCTCTTCTTACATGATTATGCCTCATACTTGTATAGATTTATTTCTTCCTTTCAAATTTATCCCATTTATTTCTTTTTCTTTACAGCTAGGAACAAGTAGAATGCTCAACAGAAACTGTGAGAGCAGTTTTTTTTCTCCCCTTTTCTTTCTAATAGGGTAAAACACTTCAATATTTCACCACTGACTATGGTACTGCTTCTAGTTTTTTTGTAACTATAATTTTCATACCATAGCCTGTAACATTTCTGCATACAAGTCAGTTTATTTTATTTTCTTTGATGTCAAGAACAGGTTTATCCTTTCTGTATTGCCTTTGAAATTTATGTCTTTAGTTTTGACTTGTAATAAATAATTTGATTATGATAAACTTTGGTATAAGCTGTATGCATGTGTGTCTATGAAGAAGTGGTTTTGTGTATGGACTGAAGTGGGAGAAATCAAATGTGTATGCATACATGTGAACATTTATCTCTTCACATTTCATTGAGATTCTTGAATATGTAAATGGACAAATAATTTGGAAAATATTTGGACATTGTTTATTGAAGAATTTTTTTCTGTCTCCTCCCATTCTGTAACTCTTATTACTGTTGTGATAAACTGCTTGAAATATCCTCCCGGGTCCTGAGGATCTTTATTTTTCCAGTCTTTGTGTGTGTGTGTCCATGCATCAGTTTTGATGATTTCTGTTGCCCTGCTTTTTCATTTACTGATTTTCTGCAGTGTTTAATCTGTTCTTATCATTTATAATTAAGTTCTGACATCAGATGTTATAGATTTCAGCCCTGAAAGTTTTAAACACATTTTTGTAATTTACAGTAATACTTATTTTTCTTTATTAGCATATTTCAATAGCTATATTAAAAGCTTTTGTCTGCTAATTCTATAATTTCTGTTATTTATGCATCTGTTTCTATTAATGGATCATTTTCCTGGTTATGGTTCAGATTTTACTGCTTTTTTATGTGTCCAGCAATTTGTAGTTAGATGTTAGGTATTATAAATGTGCAATTGTTAAACATATTATCTGGGCTTCATTTTAAAAAGATCGAGGGCTTTTCACTCTAATGCAGCTTAATTTAATTTGACATTTCAAATCTTATTTTACAGTTTTGTGAAGGGAGTCTGGTTTACTAAGAGCTGTTGGCTTCTATAGAGCCTCAGGTGTTCTCTATGCATATTTCATTCAAAAAAGAATAGTTTGGAGTTTAAAATTTAGAAATTAATTTTAATAAATTTACAAATTAGTTTGGGAATAACTGATATCTTTATAATATTGTCTTGCCCCCTAAAATGTGACATGTTTTTTCCATTTATATAAATGGTGATTTTTATCCTTTACTTCCATATTTTCTCCAAAATCATGTTTTACATACATCATTATTTTCATGTGATTAGCAGAAAGTCTCTAACTGGCTAGTTGGGAATTGGGACACAGAGTGATTATGACCTTGATTTATAATAATCATTTCACATTTTTCAAAGCCTGTCATTTGTAACTTATGGAGGTACCTGCATAGGGTTATTGAAAGAATTTCTTTTTGGATGGGGGGAAACCAAAGAAACTCAGCTTCAACTTTAATTCTCATCTTAACTAAATTTGATTTTGAATACAGCAATTAAGCTTTCATTATCTTTACCAATGTTATAGGGATCCTGCAGATCTTAATAAGTTGTAAGGACTAACTGAAATAATGAATATAAAAATACTCTAAAAATTTATAATTTATTAAAATGACTTCCAAGTCCAATAATAATTTTTATGAATAGTAAAATAATTTAAATGTGTGACTTTAGAAATATAATTTTGCTAACAGAGGAGTAAGAGAAGTCTAATTTTTTTTAACCTTCTATTAAACTAATTTTATTTCCAAAGGATGATATTGAAGGTAATGATTCAGAATGTCCAACTGAAATATTCTGAAATGAAAATTTTCTTGACTTGATTACTGACTCATATTTTAAATTATTTGTATACATGTATATATGTATTCATTTCAATTAAAGCATTACTTAAGAGGGCTTAATTGTTCATTTATAAAAATATCGATGGTCATATATTGTAGAAATCAATATATCTACCATAATTTTCTCTTCAGTCTTCCCATGTGAACAGAGATGCAAATATGACACTAATATCACAAAGCACAATATAATACTAAACTGGGATGCATTATTTTACTGATATATATTGCACATTGACTACTCTTGGTAAAGGCTGTATTAACTTTGTAAAGTTACTGGACTTTTCAAAACATTTTCTTATGTGTGATTTAATCTATTCCTTAAAACATCTACCTGAGCAGGTGGACATACTAGGCCTGATTCCATATGGAAACTCTATCCATATTTGTAAAATAAATTGCCATGAAATATCACTTGTCTTAAGGAGGCAAGTTGTTTTGCTAAGATAATGCTTTATAAATTTTTCTCCCTCATTTTCACTTTTTAATATCATTGAGAATTTCTGATCATTTTGTTTACCAAGCCTTATCAAAAAATTCACTGATTTTTTTAACAGTTGGTCCATGAAAATGACTTGGTTATCACAATAATGGCATGGACTTATAGAATACATTGCTGAACTTAGATTCCAGTTTTAAAATCTAGTGGTTTGGTACAAACATGTGGACAGCAAATTACTGTTGTTTTTCTGAAAAGGTCAAAGTTTAATTAGGATTGTTTTGCAAAAGACTTCTTTTTCATATCACCTATAAAACAAAAGAAGAAAATTATGTATTTGAATGCAGGATAAAGGTAGAGGTAATACCCACAGCTGCTCTCCTATCTGGCAAACCATTCTGAAGGGTCCTGTTTCATTTGGTTCATATGACACACATGTTGCTCATTTATTGTACATGTGCTTCAACGAATTTTGACAAATTAGATCTAAAAATGTTACAGATGTTCCTTGTTATTTTAATTTGCACTTAGTAGCCATCAATAAAATGTGGGTATACACTGACTCTTTCACAATGTAATTTAAAAAATTCAGCTATCATAAATACATGATTTTTAATTCAATCATTTTAGTTATGTTTTCTTGATATAGTGAGTCATGTGCATTTAACAAGTTTTTTTTTTCTGGTAATGAAGTCAAGTCTTTTAAAGAATGTTTCAAGTAATTTCAGGTTGATCTAAAATCATTCCAATCCTGACTAATATCTTTTGAAGAGTCATACATTTTTTTTTTAATATATGGCCTGGGATAAGGCAGCAATATTATTAACTTGGTTACATGCTAGAAATTATTCTCAGGACTAATCTATTCTTACTCAAGTAGAATTAATTTTAACACAATCCTCAGGTGATTTGTATGAAAGTTAGTTGATGTTTGAAAAGTGTTGTTTTAGAGAACTAATGCTAGCACTCTTGTTTTATGTACTCATGTGCATATATATGAATCAAACCTGAAACTCTGTTTATCTAGGTATAGAAAATGGACTGGACCACATTTTAACAGTTTTTTTTTTATTATTTAATATACTAAAAAGTTATTCCAATCAATACTTTCCACAGGTTTTGTTTTCTGTCTTTCATGAATCCAAAACCTATATTGGTTTGCCATACATTTTCAATGATATGAAGGACACTGGAAACTTTATAACTCCAAAATGTATCTTTCAGATTTCTCATCATTTTTATTGTTTTCTGTAACTTCATGTAAACTTGTTTGTTGGAACAGTAGTGGATTGTATTTATTTACATTTCCTTGCCATGAAAAAAAAACAGATGAAAATTTTACTGTTCTAGAGATTGCTTATTTGAATAAAGGGCTTAATTTCTTGGATAGTGAATTTCATACTAAAACAATTTACTCTTTGTTTACCTTGGGAAATGACTATATATTAATTATTTACATTATATAAATCATGTCATGCTTACTTATATGTAAATCATTATTTTACATTATGTTATATATGATATAATTAAAATAATTATCAATTATATCTTGATTTGTAATATGAAATCAAATTTATATTTAATTAAGGACCTCTAAAATAATTCTGGAAAATAATTAATTAAAATTCAGGGTTTTTTGACCATTACACTTTCTATATGATTGGAACAGTAGAAATAAGCATATTTATTATAGAAGAAATAAAGTAGTTAATACTATTTACTTATGACATTAATTGAAATCTATGACAAAATAATTTCACATAGCTCAATTTATTTAGTACAATATCAGTATCTAATAAAACAGAGGCTGAAATTTTTTTTAAAAAATCTCTACTTTGCTCCAACCTGGTTAATTTCTTTGTTTTCAGTTCCCCTAAACACACTCCTCCATAATCACCCTTGGGAAATAAAATAAAGACCAGTTAAAATAATCTCTTCAGAAGTCTGTTGGCACCGCAGCAGTACATCATAAGTTCACAAGCTTGTACCACACTACATGATTTTATTATTATTTTTATACATTTCTGCTGAAGAAACATTTTAAAATTGTTAATAAGTTGAATATAAATATAATGTGCAAATACTCTGATACCTTTTTGTATTTAAATATACAATACAGTGCTACAACTTGTGCCTGACATCAGACAAATGTGGGCAGGCTAGAAAGGTACTTTATAACTTCGTTATGTGCAATTGCACTTTTTTTTTCCTTTCATTTTTTCAAACTGAAGTTCACAATGCAATTTAAATAGCCCTAAGTTCCTCCAAAGAGCTACTGTGTGTTGTATAAAGGCTATGTAATCCCTGCAGTGTCAGGGGGTTAGTGTTCAGCTGTTCAGGATCAGGAGATGATATCTCAGCACTCATAAAACAGAGGATTCAAAACACAGAGGCATACATAGAAGTACAGATCATTATGACAGTTCTGGAAGTCATCCACAAGAAACGACAACACCCTAGAGGCCAAAATAACACTACTGAATCAACATTTACGGCTTTTGTTCAAAATTATAACCGATACACAGGGAAGATTCACGCGAACCATTAATGCTAGTATAATAATAATTTAACATTTGGCTTGTTCCAAATATGGAGAACTTCAAAACCCTATGGGATATCTTCTCTTAAACATTTTAAATGAACAATATTTATTCTGTACAAAACAAGTGACTATGCTGAATTAGCAGTCTGTAAAATCGTCAATTCAGGGAGTAAGGCAGTAAGGGAAGCATAAAGATTTCTTTAGGATTGCATATTTCAATTCAGAAGCACGAGGGGGTAGTTTTGGCCCCTGGGATTGAAAAATATCTTCTTGTTGTAATTGTTGATCTGAATATTTACATGGTGGTTTCTTCCCATTCAAGCTCAACATCACCTATAACATAAAGTAGCATGTCACAAGAGAGTACTGAAGTTAACAGTTCAAAAGATTAAAATGTTTCATGGCAAAAAGACGATCCAGATGAAAAGGCATTTATCTCACATTGAATGAGAGAGAAATGAAGAAACTGATGTGCACTAACCTAGTTTTGAAGTATTTTTAACTTATGGTTATTATAATATCAGTGCTCCTCTTATAGGCAGTAAACTAGCAAATTTGGTACACCCTGACTCTGTTTACCTTCCATGGCATCCAAAGAATCCATTTTCTGAAGTGCAGAATAGTTAACAAAACAGATAGGTTGATTGCTTCCTTTATTTGATAAAAGATCCAGAATGCACTGGTGTAAGAAGATATACTGTGCCTAGAAACAAAAGAAAGAATGATTAAATGAAGGACGGGGTGGGACTATTTCTTATAAGAGAAATTATACTGTTTCAGCAAAAATCAGTATTGAGTTCAACAAATGTGAAATGGATAAGTTAGAGACAGATTTTATTTCAGTAAATAAACAATTTTCTTCAATTTCCAAAATAATATTTTCTAAATCCCTGTGGCTTCTTGTAGCTTTGAGTTTTTTTTAATACTCATCACTAAATACAAAGTGTTAATATATTCTTTCTTGCTGTGATTATAAAAGCAGCAAGTCTTTCTGATTACTTAAATTTGTTTATGAGCCTCCTTTTTCCTGTTAGATGTAATTGAGTAATTTATAAATACTTTTCTTGTCAGAATGCAGAGCTATATTTAATCCTGCAGTTGTGACTGAGCACATTTATACACCATCAGCTCATTTAAAATACATCTAATAATTCTGCTAATCATCTGGATTTTGACTCTCTTAATATTAAGTATCTATTCCCTTAAATACCAACTGGTTTGCCATAGAAATACCTGAACACCTAGGTGCAGGACATGGACTTCTAACATTTCATCTGAATTTATGGGGTAAATTCAGTACCATCCAGATTCATTGGATTTATTCAGTATAATTCAGTAATTTATTAGCATTTCTGAATTTTTACTTCCCCCAAATTATTTAAGGTTAAAAAACCAAAGTTGTATGTTTTAAATCATCCTGATTTGTACATAAGAAGCATACCCAACTGTAAGGAATATCACCAAATGTTTTAAGACATATTTACAAACTGACAATTGATGTAAATAGAACATCCTCAAAAGTGATCATTTTAAGAGGTTATATTCCTATCTATGGCTACAATACCCCCAAACCTTTTTTTTTTGGAGGGGTGGAACTCCTTTATTGAAACTGTCTTTGAATATTACTGGTCACGATTAGCTTTATCTCATTGTTTGTGGATTACAAAACATTCCCACTAACACTTCATCACTAGGAAGTCAGTTCTATGAGAGCAGAACTCTTAGTTGCTGCTATGTTCCCAATGCCTGTAATAGTGTCTAGCATATAATAGTTGTGTAATAAATGCTTGTTGATTTAGGCTTATTTAATTCTCAAAGCTAGCCAATCTTCACCATTTATGGGCAGATGTGATTTGGAGAACATCCAAAAGTCATTAGGGGTCAAACTTTGCAAGTGAAGTGAATGATCAAGTTACAGAATTCAATTTTTGGTAAGAAATGAAGTATTATAAAGCAATAATAATTCTACTGAAATTGCTGGTAAAGTAATTCTAAGAGAGTTTTTCAAATACACATCACACAGTAAATATAATAGCATTGAGATATATGTTGATGAAATATGATTTCTTTGAAAATAATTTAAATTGAGCAATTCTGGTATTTCTAAAAAACACATTTGAGTTTGAAGTCACATTTGACACATGAAACTTCCGACTGTCCGGGTCTCATCTCCTCCATTGGAGAGAATGAGGGGTTAAACTGCCAGCATAGCAAGCCAAGCTCTTACAAGACAGCCCTGCAGGTTCCAAGGTCCCTCCTGCCATCCTGTGTTATTGCCAAGGAGGCTGCAGAGTGTCATTGAAAAGTTCAATCCAGTTGCTACCCTTGATAGTCATGTTAACTTAAGAGAAGTTTGATGCTCAATTTCCTTATCTGGAGACGCACAAAACCTATCCTGTGACTTTTAAAGGACTTAAAAATGTGTAAAATGCATGCCAAAAAATTATGCATGATAGTTACCATTTTTTTTTAGCCTATGAGTTTATAACATTAAATTTTCAGGAGAATCTAGAGCTAGAAAGGGACTAAGCCACATTAACCTTATTCAAGGCACCAATATTATTTCAGGATATTTTTTCACTGCAAAGCATTCTCTTAGAAAAGTCTTTCAAATATCCTGAACTGACTTTTGAGTGAAAAAGATATCAAAGCTCTCTCCTGAATATGGGCCATGCCCCTCTGGTGTCTTAGTGGCAGTCTATTGCTGAGGTTCCGGCCTCCCCAGCTCTGACCCTGGTTGCTGTAGTAAAGTGCTGAGATGTGAGCATTCTTCATAGAAACTGGATCAATCCTCAGTGCAACAGAAGATAATAAGAAACCACCTTGTGGTAGTTTATAAGGACTGAAGCACAGTCATTTTCCTGTTCTTCCTCACAGGGAAAAGATAGAAAGAGCATAACTTCTGGGAACTCAGATGAAAGAGAACTTCAGAGAACTTGCTTTTCAGCAAAGACAGGAGAATCAGGCAAACCTTGTTGGATATGCACTGCATGCTGGGTATTATGTTTGGTGCTGTATATACTTTATTTAATACAAACAACAAACTTATGAAAGCATTAACAAATCATGAAAGAGAAATAGCTCAGAGAGGTTAATTAAACAAAATCTGAGAGCCAACAATCAATGGAGCTAGATTCTGAACTCAGTTCTTTGACTGATAATCTTGATCTTTTCATTCCTTTACCCAACTTGAAACAATGCTCTGGTGGTTAAACAAGCATAAAGTGTACAATATATATTGAGTACCAAATTGTATTCAATTATCAATAGGTATTCTTAAACACACTCTGTACAAATTTCAGTTCCACGAAGCTGCAGATTATGGAAAAATTGTTTTAACTTTTATTATTTGAAGATTGACTAGCCAAGACAGCCAACCATTAATTTTGTTGAGAGTACTGATACCCTAAATATAACCCCAGGAATATGAAAGGAAAATGTTAGCTTTCTTTTTGTCCTTATTTTTAACTCAAACTAAGAAGCAAATTGAATTTCAATAATGGTTAATAGTTGGATTGATATGGAGCCCTTGTAAAACCTCTGGACAAGTATCTAACTTTCAGGGCCAACTATGAATAAAAATGCAAAGTTCTTTCCTCAAAAATTAAGACTAATAAACACACATTAAACCAAATGTAGGGCCCTTTACGGAGTGGGCATCTGTCAAACTACACAGGTTGCATATTCATGAAGCCAGTCCTGGTCACATGTCATATTCTATTTCTGAAACAAACTAGGGAAGAGTGATCCTTCATTCATTTGTTCTTTTTAGCATATAAAGGAATGAACATGGACTACATTACTTAGTTTTACCTATCACAGAATTAAAATGGCTGTGAAAGATTCTTACACAGAGACTTACGTTGAAATCAAATATGTAACATGCAAGACAAAATAAATGACAAGAATTGGAAGGTCTGACATTCCTTCATACTTCTAGAATAGTTTTTGTAGCCAAACGATGAGGTAAAAATAACAATGTAATCAGATCTGACAAAAGTCCAGATCTCTTTTTAAAAACTATAAATAATGAAAGATACATATTTATGACTATTATCAGAAATATCTTGACCTGGGTGTATTTCCTTTTTGAAAATTCCTAATGATAATATGAAGCCATAGCAATTAGCAAGGTTTTCCAAATATTGCATATTTGATCTTTGATATGTTCATCAATTGTTTATTTTGCATATATTTCATAATTTACATAATTATACAATATACATTTAAAAAATAAGTATCTGTACTAAAATTGAATACTCAAACATTTTTTTTTTCTGAAAAGTTGGATGTCTCTGACCTAGGGCAGCATTTTCCTACAGCATTAATGTCCCATGCATTATAAGTTTAGGATCTAAAAGGGTTGAAGGGTACCACAGTTGGCTCTGTATTTGTTATTTTCATGGTGTATTAGCCTAAAAGGTCTAAGAAATTCTGTACTTAAAAATTAGTTTAATTTATTTCTCACACTTATTTTATCAGGGAAGTCTGTTTCCTCACCCCTTTAGTAAATTTAATGCCACTTAGTTTTTAGCACATATTTTGGAAAATACTCTGAGAGCAGATCTGTGTATTTACTACAAGAACATCTCTGTATCTGCATAGTATACAAACTTTGATCAGAAGATACAGATAGAAATGTCTCCTATTAAGTTAGATAGACTGGAATGAATTTTGGCTCTGATACTTACTAATAATATTGCATTGGAATATCACTCACGTTCTTGGAACATCTGCTTCCCTATTTTGTAACATAAAGTCAATAATACCTAGTCTATTAATCAGTTTACTGACCCTGATTCACAAATAAAGAATTAAATCAGGATTAAATAAGAAAATAAATGTAAAGGATCTAATATAGCAACTGGAAACTCCTTGACACTCAATAGAGGGTTGTTAGTCTCACTACCATTATACTGTGTTTTTTAAATTTTTGTACCAGGGATTGAACTCAGGGGCACTCAACCGCTGAGCCACATCTCCAGCCCTTTTTTTGCTTTTATTTATAGACAGTCTCACTGAGTTACTTAGTATCTCGCTGTTGCTGAGATTGGCTTTGAACTCATGATCCTCCTGTCTCAGCCTCCAGAGACCACTGAGATTACAGACATGTGTCACTGCACCCAGCTGTATGTTTCCTTAGTAAATAAAAATCTATTTATTTTATAAATATCTTTGCCGTCATACTAAAACAATGAACAAAATATTCCCAGTTAGTTGATTATTTGCTGCAATAATCATGGTTAGTACTAATAAGTAACAGAGATAAATATGGACACATGAAATTCATAGAAACTCAGTAACATCAATATTTTACACTGTTTTCCCAATTATAAATATATTTAGCATATTTATAAGAGGAATTCATTTGAATTCACTTTCTAAGCTCCCCAAAGTTGCTAAATGATAAATACAAATCAATTTAATTAATTATTTTCTACATGCCTGTCAGTATAAACAAGGATGAACAGTCAGTAATTATACTTAAGGGTGACTTTAGTTCTCTCATCATCTCTACCAGCTGCTCTACCCAACAAGTTTATAAGGTAGGAAAAGAGTTCCTACTGTGCATATAACAGCTTCAAGTTCACTTCCAAGCAGATTGATGCACTAAGTTCCACCCACATAGAAATCCTAGAGCTGACACCAAGAAATGAGTGCAGGCTTAGTTCTCTTACCAGATTCTGCACCATACACATTCTTTCACTTCTCAATTCAGCTACTAGTCCATATATATCCACAAAGTCATGGTCATTTATATGTTGTGTCAAGTGGTCCAGAGCAATAAAAACTCCAGTTCTACCAACCCCAGCACTGCAGGAAGAACAACATTACATGGAAATTAGTCATCTATTGATGGTGACGAAGATAATGAGCTATAGCAATAGATTCTAAACAGTTTCTTTGCTTATTTGGAGATAGATTTTCTTTGGACTTTCTTTGAGTTTTGATTGTTACCAAGATTGTGTTTAGTTATACCAAGATGATTATCAATACTTTATCAAATATTTATATTTTCTTTTTTAACTACTTGAATTTTTATCTTCTTTCATAATAATATTGAATAAATATGAAGGATACTCAACTTTTTTTATATTTAAGGAATTTTTAAAATCTCTTAAAATTTTTTATTTTTGCAGTGCTGGGAACTGAACCCAGGCCGTACACATGCTAGGTAAGTGCTCTACCACTAAGCTACATCTCCAGCCTCATTCAAAATTCTTAATACCAGAAACTTCATATTGGCCATATTTTTAGTTATCCATAGAAATTCTAAATATTGAAAATATAAAATATTTGGTCCATACTGCATTTCCTATGTATCATATTAAAAATAATCTCTCACATCTTTTAAAAAATATTTTATAAGTTGTTGATGGACCTTTATTTTATTTACTTATTTATATTGTGGAACTGAGAATCAAACCCAGTGCCTCACACATGCTAGGTAAGCACTCTACCACTGAGCCAAAACCCTAGCCCTCTCACATCATTTTGCTTTCTCCAGAGAACTTTTTTTTAACCTCCTATAGTTAATAAAATTTGCAAGTTATTTTCTTTTAAGAAATTAATTTAATACTCAAGGACAGGTGTTCCATAGAAACTGTCAATTGAGTAATGTAAGAGCCAAATATCAGTAATTTCCTATTATTCAACTTAACATTTCCAATGACGGTAGCATGAACACACACATGCCTGAACAAGGTAATCAGACATTAAATCACTTAATACACCTTTCTAGCCATCTGAGTTATGGCAGTAAGCAATACAAAGTGCCCATGTGTGTGGAGCTTATACACTGGAGGACAGTGGTACACAAATGAACACAGGCAAAGAAGATGGTTGGTGGTAACAAGTGCTATAAAGAAAGATAAATCAGGCTAAGGAGATAGAGAGTGATAGGGCTGAATAGGGTAATCAGACAAAGCTATTCTGATAATGTAATATCTGAAAAGAAATTTGCATAAGGTTGGGGAGCAGACCAAGGAAGTGTGGTGGATAGGACCCTAGATCCTAAGGTTGCATAATGAGAAGAGATCTGAGTGAGAATATGGTCTGTGTGTTCAAGAAACAAGAAGAATAGGCAGGTGAGGTTACAATGCGAAGGTGAGAGGTGCCCAGGGATGGGAGGACTTGGTGGGCTGGAGGAATGTGCAATGTAGGATATGGATGAGCAAGAGGAGGATTAAGGATGACTTCAAGGCTTACTTGACCAAAGCTGGAGGGACCTGATGTTTACCAACACTAGGACAATGAGGAGGAGTTTGGAGATGGAATCAAATGTCCTGTTTGGGACATATCAAACTTTTAGAAATTTTTAGTCATTTGGGTTATCATGTTGAATTAAAAGCTGTAGGGGAAGTTTAAAGTTGTGATGAGAAATGGGAAATGTTTAGTAGACAATTTAAAAATGATATTTAAAGACAATCATTAATCTGGGCAGATTTTTTTTCTTAAATTTTAGTTATTTAAATCTCAAAAGAGGAGATGCTATTCTTTCTGATGCTTAAACTAGAAAAGATACTTTTCTTTTTCACTGACTTTTAATGCCATGGCAGTGTGTACACAAGATTTGAAGAAGCTATAAAGGCAGCTTTTTAAACTTAATTTATTGTTCATTAAAGGTTTAATTATCGATAACAACAAAAAACCAACCACTGGCCCTAAATACAAAATGTTATAATATGTATGCTACATATTATTCTATTAAAAATATTATGTATATGGAGAATAATTAAATTGGGAGGGCAAGCATGTAGCTTTTACTTTTTGAATTATATGCTTTGTAAATATAGACATTGTTCACATTTCATAAAATGCAAATTTATGTTTTACTCTTATAATTAAAAAAAAATCAAAATATCATAAGAGTTGCATAATAATTTAAGTTACATATTGAGTTTTTCCTTGAAAAAGATTTGAAAATCTGATGGATTTACCTTTTCTTATATATTCAACCAAATTAATTTCAATGTATTGTTAAAAGGCTATGATTAAAATATATTAATAAAAACACATTTTATTGTTTAAAATATAGACAACAAAAACTTTACAATTTTAACAAATTTTAAATCTACAATTCTGTGATACTAAGTACATTCTCAGTGTTGTGCAACCATCTCCACTGTCCATTTCCAGGACTTTTACATCATCCCAGACTGTAAAAATAAGCCTCTCTATCCCTTTCCAAGTAATTACATTACTTTCTATTTCTGTAAATGTATCTGTTTTATGTATCTTTGGTAAATGGAATCATAATACATTATATTATCACCCATTTTTCTTCTAATCTCCAAACTCCAATTGTGAAAAAGACTCAAACTGAATTATGGCATTTGCAGGTAAATGGATGAAGTTGAAGAATATCATGCTAAGGGAAGTAAGCCAATCCCCCAAACCCAAGGCCGAATGTTGTGAGAAGTGGATGCTAATCTATAATGGGATGAGTGCAGGAATTTTGCATTGGGCAAAGGGGAAGGAGAGTAGGGGAGGAGGCTTAGGGATAGGAAAGACAGTGGAATGAGGTAGACATCATTACCCTAGGTACATATATAATTGCACGAATGCTGTAAACTTACTTTGTATACAACAAGATAAGTGAAANATATATATATATATATATATATATATATATATATATATATATATATATATATTACATTTACTGCTACTAAGTTAAAACTCCTTTACGGACATCTAAATTATTGATGACTTACAGTACTAGCTGAAACATTCACACATATTAACACAACTGTAAAATAACATTTTGTGAAAAGATTTTTATGTAACTTACCCGCCCTTTTTCAAAACACTGTGTTAGCATTACTAATGTTTTTGCTCTTGTTTCCCACACCATTCTCCAAAAATCTCCAACTGTTCCTGGCAATGGACCTTGAGTAGCAATAAACTCATTTGGACACAAGTAGCCCTAGAAAGAAATAATTACATACACTGCATCAATGTTTATATTGATACAGAATTTTTCATTTTTGATCAATATCTGAAAAATATGCAAGTGGTAAAATACTTCATGTTTTTCAATGCCTAACAATCTTAGATACTAAAAATTTTCAAAATCTACTTTTAGCCTCACAATCTGTTATATTGTAAGGGATTTGCTGATAGGGTATTGAGAGAACTATATTATTCAAAAATGACTCTAAAAAAAGATGAGGAAGATTTCAGGAAGAGCATATTTGTTGGGAAAATCATGAATCCATACTGGATATTTTACCTTAAACAGCTATTAGACATTAAGTGAGCATGCCATGGTGGTCATTAGGTATATTAATGTGGAATTCAGGAAGAAGTTCAAAGTAGAAAGATAAATTTGAAAGTAATTAGCACATTGATCATAAAAATCAATGACATCACCAATAAAATGAGTTTGGAAATAATAAATTCAAGGATTGATCTCTAGATCATTTCAATGCTTAGAGGTCAGAGTAGATGAGAGAAAAGCAGAGACTAAGATGAAGGATCAGAGCTGCTAATAGTTCAGATAAAGTAGGGACTGACACGGTGTTGGTGTTAGTCTTTTGAGTAGTTAATTGGTGACTTGAAATTTCAGTGTTGTATTTGCTTAGCATTGAAGCATAATTTGAGTGAGTTGAACAGGTACGAAGAAAAAGGAATTGGAGTAAGTATGGACAATTCTTCAAGGGACTCTAATGTAAATGGGACATAGAACGACAGGGAAGAAGTAAGGGAGAGCAGTGATATCAATTTTTTTTTTTAAGATTGCAGAAACGACAATGTTTGTTTGTCTGATGGAAGAATATAATTAATTGGACAGAAAATTCCTCAACCCACATTCTTGAGAGACAAGGGATAGGCTGTTGCTGGTAGACAGGACAGCTCATCCACTGGCCATAGAGAAGAGATTGAATATATGGACATACATGCAGAGAGGTGGGAAAATTTAATTGCTTCCATTTTTATTCATGAAATAATGAAAAGCATAGCAGATGTAGGTGAAAATGTGGGAAGGGTATTGAAGGTGAGAGAAAGAGGGTGAGAGTTTAGAAAGGAGGGAGCCAGAAGGGATTCAGGGGCTGTAACATGATTAAAAATATTTCCGCAGTTAGTGGTCCTGAGTTTGAAGTGACACATATTGATGAGGTCAAGAGTTTTTGCTCCCACTCCTGCTGTTTCAATCTACACAAGTTGCTCGTCATTCCCTGGTTATTTTGCTGCAGCCGGACTGCGGCATTTTTCCAATCACATCTAGGAGCACAGAAGATAATCTACAGACAGTTTTTTTATAACCAAGGTTATGGATTTATCAAAGGACAGATAAAAGACAGGTAAAATTCAAGAGCAGACAGAATGTACAATGGATGAAACATAAAAACTTCAACTGAGCAAAAAGAAAGTGAAGGTTGTACAGAAATAGAAAAAACAGAAAATATGACAAAATGAATGGACTGTAGTTCAGAGCAGAGTTGAAGAACTATCAGAGTCTACTGATGTGTTAAGAAAGATTTTGTGAGACAATATGAAGCTTGCAATTGTGAATGTGGAGAAGCTACAACTGTCGGTGGTGATGAGTTTATGCTGTGAACATAGTGATGAGAGGTCATTTTTAAGGACTCAGAGCTTTCCTCTTGTCCCTAAAAACACATTTTTACCATTGGTTCTCTTGAAAACATTTCTAAACTTATCTGTACCTTTAGTAGCTACTTAACAAGGCTGTAATCACTCTTTTCTTTCCTCTCTCTCAAAGTTTATACTTCATCATGATTTTTCGGGTTTTCCCTAAGTCTTGACTCCAGAAGCACAATTTTCAAGAAAGGCCAAGGGCAGAGGAATGCACGAACTGGCATGTGTTAGCCTAGCTGTAGACCCTGCCAGAAGTAGTTCCTCAGACCACCTGCTGGTCTTCCCTTTTCCCTTTCCCCAACTTCAGTTTTTCGATTTTCTAGGTATAAACTAGTTATTTTGCTTTCTTCCCTACCTCCCTTAATCATTCTCTCCCCTTGGCCCCTAGCTTCCAAAGAAACAGGAGCCTAGAATCCATCTGTATTTGGCCTCTGTCTTTTTCCTTCTAGAACAAGAGTTCATGAACTTTCAGATGGAGATTAGCTAAACAAACCAGCAATCGAGGTGTCAGATGTTCTTTCTGAGGCAAAGACAGCCTGAATTTGAAGGTGGAGAAGTGAAGGTCACCACAGTATCGTCATCATGTCTATTCTCATTGCTCCTGGCATCCCTAGCAAAGGATATAGTTCCTTGGAGGATATCATAAGGGCAATATGATATACTTCCCACCATATTACAGAAATCTGCCTTCGGGTAAAGTATGCTTCATCTTGGCCTGCTTACCATGCAGCTCAGTTATGATTATGCACATCATTATATATATATGTGTCATAGTTACTTTTTGTAAGATTTATTATAACAACACTGATTATAGCAGAATATATATCTGCAGGCTTCCTGGCTTATTGTTCATACTACAACATCATTTGCTCATGGCTGCTTGTTGATAACTTATAATGCTTAGAAGAAACACAGGGGGTTCATAAATACTACTTTTCTTATGTAATCTGTATAGATCAATTGCACCTACTGTCTGGTTTCCATCTCAGTCATAGTCATATCCTGTACTGTCAGTTATGCCGTATCTGGTGGAATATTAGAGAGTATGAGCTATTGATTTGTTTCTAATTATTAATGAATTAAAAAATGGTACAAATCAATAGGTATTGATACAATCAGTTGCCTTTTCCTGACCTTATAGTATCACAAAACATTAGATTATTAGTGCAGTGATTAGATGTAAATATCTGAATATATATATAATTTATATATACATATATATATATAAATTATATAAATCAAAACAAAACTTCAAAATGCAGTAGAGTTAACCTAAAACAAAAATTAATAAGGATAAAATTTTGGCAAAACATTTAAAGAATTAAACATTCAAAAGACTTAAACAATTATAAATTAATAAGTAAATGTTATCATAATAGTATATTCATGTAGCTATTTCAATAGAGATTTAAAGTTCTAGCATAGAAATAGGATGAAATTCAAAGTTGCCATACCCTCCTTAAACTCTCCCTTACTTACCCTTCTAAGAAGCCTTAAATTCTCTCCTTATTCACTACTTCAACAACATGCTCCATTATATGCCTGTAATTTGGGAGTAATTATCAACCACAGAATTAGAGTAAATTATTTTCCTCTACCATCACACTGGCTCACAGGAAATAAGACCGAGAAAATGAATGTTTGATACTAGTGAAAGGATAGAACATTATAGCAGAAGGGCCTCAACAGAACTGAAGGAAGTTGCAGGCTTGTTTGAAAGGACTCACAAATTGGAAGATTAAAAAAAAAAAAAACAACTATGGAGAGCATGGACATAGAGGAAATCACCAAGTATCTGTAGGTTCCTGTGATAATAATGATTAACCTTACATGTATCAGGAAAAAAAATAAAAAGAATTGAAGCCCACGGGTAAAAATATAAGAGGACACATTTAATTTTAAGCTTTAAAAAGCATATGTATAATACAGATTCGTAGAGACAGAATCATCTGCCTTAGGAGAAAGTGGATGAATCAATGACAGGAAAGGCTGACATTTAATTCCTGAGGTAAATGGCAAATTAAATGAGTGGAAGGGCACTACCAGTCCTACTCTAAGGTTCCATTAATTTTGTCAACCACAAGTGGAGGTCTTGGGTGCCTGTAAGTACCTATGATGGTGAAATACTGATGGAACAAAAGAGTCATAGATAAAGGGAGAGAAAATTTGGTTCATTCAATTTTCAATCCAATGTACTATGCATTTTTTATCTACAATATGCGAGAGAGTACACTAAGTATGTCACAATTCTCTACAAGTGGATTCATTTATGATATGCTCATTGAGTGGCTACAATGGAGTATTCATTCTACAAGTAGCTGAGGAGAGAAAGAATAGGGCATCATCACCCACTTGAAGAACTACAAATTAGAGGGAAAAAAGTACATAATAGGTTTTTATATTGTATGGAAACAACTGCCCATTTGACTAATTTTTTCACTGAAAGAAGTCATCAGACCTTATTGTGTAGAAATAATACATTAACAAGATTTATGAAACAGTGACAAGACCAGGAGTATGTAATATCAGGTTGTATGTCTGCCATAAAATAGTAAAATGATTGTTGATCAACAGGAATCTGATCTGAGCCTCCACATTCCCATCTCTAAAATGGGGGCTGTATAGTGTTGTTATAGGTAACTAGCATATTGAAGTCACAGAATTTGTAAGGAACTTGTTTTTTAAAATAGTTGGAAAGGAAATATAATTTCAGTATTTATGTTTTATAAAAATATGAAATATATAAATATGTCAACTTACAGAAACATAGCTGGCATTAATGTAATCCGATCCTGGAATACTAGCATCAGCTACCAGCTTCACTCTGTTGTTATTATCTAAGAAGAAAATATAAAAAATCAATACTAATTGACTTTCTAAATTACCACTACCTTTTTACTATGAAAGTAATGTAAGAGTTCATGAAGCTAGGGACACACGACTGTAATCTCATCTACTCTGTAGTCTGAAGTAGGGAGATCACATGTTCTGGGCCAGACTGGGCAATTTTTATTTTGGTAGGGAGGATTGAACCCAGGGGTGCTCTACCACTGAACTCCATTCCCAGCCCTTTATACTTTTTTATCTTGAGACAGGGTCTCCCTAAGTCGCTTAGGGTCTTGCTAAATTGCCGAGGCTGGCTTTGAACTTTCAACACTCCTTCTTCAGTTTACAGAGCTGGTGGGGTTACAGGTATGTGCCACCACATCCAGCCAGCCTGGGCAATTTAATAAGATCCCATCACAAAAAAAAAAGAAAAGAAAAGAAAGACAAAAGAAAAAGAAAAGAAAGAAAGAAAAGAATAAAGAGTTCATAATATAATATTATAAATTTACAAATAAGTATAAAATTACAGTATGTTCCTCTTAGTCCATATTTCTACTATGCAGAGATAATGACTATTGATATGTTCTTGTATATATTTTCAAAATTTTCTGTACATACTCTCAGGAAATTAACTACAAATGGTGTGATATGCACCCTGTCCCACAGATTACTTTTCCCATTTACCTAATCTTTCCATATAAGCATAAATATACCTAGCTCATTATTTAAAAAGACATATTGTATTTCTTTGTTTGAATCTCATGCATTTATTTAATTCTTTATGGTGGATTAAATTGATCTCACTTGTTATTATAAAATGCTGAAAAACATAATTGAACTTTTTCATATATGTTGGATTAGTTTGTAGAAAACATTACCAGGAGTAAAATTCTCAAATCACATATGTGCCTCTCAAATTTTGAAAGATACTGCCAAGTTCTTCTAGACTTTTATTAATTCATATTTGAACAAGTGTTTAGGAAATTCTGTTACAAAATATTCAACATTTTCATTTATATTCTTTTGATAGATACATAGTGATATTTCATGGTATTTATTTAATTTCCTTAAATATGATCAAAATTGAGCTTTTTTGCTTATGCTTATTGGTTATTTCAAATGCCTTTTCTATTCCCTGTCTTTTAATATATTCTCATCTTTTAACTTAAAAAATATTTAATGCTAGCTATACGCATAAAATACTTTTGTTATAAGTATTAAATTTTTCTTCTTAGAGGAAGACCAGTAGAGTAGAGGAAAGGGAACAGATGAGGGAGGAGGAGAGGGAAAGCAGAAATTCTGGGGATTGAAATAGAGCAAATTCTATTCCATTCATGTATGTTATGTCAAAACAAACCCTGTTGTTATGTATGACTACCAAGCACTAATAAAAACATAAAAATTTTTCTTCTTTATAATTTGTGTTTGGCTCTATCTTGCCATAGATAAAATTTATACTATTATATAATCAACTTTCTCCCTTTTAAATTATAGCTTATGGATTATGTATTGTTCATAAAGTTGTTTGAAATAACAAATATTCTTATTTATACAAAATTTCTGCAGTTTCTCCTGATATCTTAATAATTTTTTTCTGGTTTACTTTTAAATATTTCAATCTTTCATCTATTGGGATTTTTTTTAAAGGAATGTGATAGAGATACACACACATGCATATGTATGTCTTTTATTGTTTTTTGTTATTTGGCACAATATACAGTCTAAATTTTTTAACATTCTATCCTTTACCTGATTCAAAACACCATTTCCATTGTACATTAGATTTCTCTATGTATTTTGTCTATTTTCATTGTACATTAGATTTCTCTATGTATTTTAGACCATTTACTCCTTCCCATTAATTTATTTGTCTCTAATACAAAATTTCTAATTATCATTCTTCAGAATATTTTAAGATCTTATAAAATTAGATACCCATTAATTTTTTCATGTGTCAGAAATTATTTTTTCCTGATAATTTTTATCAAGTGATATAATTGAAATTATCATAATGATAATTTTAACTAAATGTGGACATGACATAAAATATCTATTATTCATGGAAGAAAAATGGGTAAAGGAGATTGGGTCTGAATTCTAGATGATCTACCTATCATACATACATCATTGAGTGAACTACTTAGCTTCTCTGATCCTTAGTTATCTCAAGTCTAACACAACTCTATTTACTTCATATAATCCCCTTGAGGAAAATTTATGTGAAAGTTAATAGGGAGTGCTCAATACATGTTCTCAGAACTTGAGTATATACACTATATGTTAAGATAATTTAGCCATATTATCAGAAATTATCATTACATATCCAATGTGATTAAGTTGACTGATAGGGAATTTAGACAAATTTCTGCAAAGGATTCATGTTTCCATGACATTGAATTCTGCATGATCTAAATATTTGAATGACACTGCAGCTAGTCCTGTAATTCAGGAAGGGACGCCATCGTGTTTCTATTCACTCGATATGCCTGTTTATAACTAGCTGAGTCAACAACAAGCTAAACTTTTCCTCTCAGTGTTGGAATATTAAGGTCATAGTGTCCTGTCAAACAGAGTTGGAAATCTCTTCTCCAAGTGTGTGATGCTAATTTGGGTGTCTTAAAGCCCTGTAAGCTAATATCTTCTAAAATGCACTGTGATATTTGAAATTCTACTTCCTAAGTTACTCAGAGGAAATAAAGAATTTCACTTAGCTGCCTCAAGCTAAAATTCATTCTATTGAAATATGTTCCTTCCCTGCAAGGAAGGATGTGTCTTCAGCTTTATGGGGGGGGGGGGTGTCTCTGTAAGCACCATGCTGCCTGTGTGTGTGTGTGTGTTTGTGTGTGTGTGTGTGTGTGTGTGTGTGTGTGAGAGAGAGAGAGAGAGAGAGAGAGAGAGAGAGAGAGAGAATGAGAGAGGGAGGGAGAGAGGGAGAAAAGAGAGAAACTGGAGTCTCTCACCTATAGAGATGGCTATGACTTTGTAGCTTGGTTATCTCGGGACTGCAGAAGCTAAGGGCCTGTGACAATCTTTCTCCCAGAAAGTTTGCAGATTTTTAATGATCTATTGTTAACCTTCTTATGAACTAATGTTGAGTGCTTCCTGGGTTTCAGTACTGAGCAAAGTGATTTACATATCATTTCAATTAATCCTTACAGTAACTTTTTCATGTAGAGACCACTGAACAATATGCTCATAACCACTAAGGTGTTTAGAACATAGAGAGGATTGCACCTCAGGGAGTCTGATTATTTTTTGTCTTAGCCTCAGATGTGGAGAGTTGGGGTGTTCATATTCCTTAGTCCATTTTATGGTTTCAAGGTTGTTGTTTAGTTCCACCAACCACTTTCATTCCCTTACCATCTTTTAAGTAAGAAGCTGGAACTGACTTTTCTTATGGTTAAAATGGGATTCTACATAATAACACACTGATATCTTAGTAATAGAAGATTGAAAACTCACATTTTACAAATATCTTTATAAGATCTTGAGTTTTACATGTTTTAAATTAGACAGTTCTTGGAAATAGGTAAGATATTTGAATTACTTATTACATGTGTTGATATAAATTAAGTCCTTCATATACAACAAATACAAATAGAAATAAATACTAATTATTCCACTATGAGGTAGGTTAGTTAGGTGGGTAGAGGGGAAGGACAATGAAGGACTGACATTAGGCCTATGCACCAAGAAGAATCTAGGAGTCATAAAAGTGAAACAGTGGGGAACCTTATCTAAACAGGAAGGCACTGGGAAATGAGGTCTAGAATGCCTAACCTTCCCCAGGCTGCACAGAACTATAACCCCTTGAGGAATTATTACCTAAAATCCTGGGCCCTAACTAAAATTATCAGAAAAGTGGGGTGTGGTACACCAAGACCCCCTGCTTCAGCTAATTATAACCCTTCAAGGGGAATTATGGTTTTCAGATAGGTGCCATCATTATCTCTTGCAAACAACTCTGTCACAACTACCCTGTCAACCAGAATATTCAGGCCCTCACCAAGGAAGTTGCTGGGTACTATTCAAGGAGTAATAAACCAATTTAGGGGAGACAGGGAAATCAAGGCAAAAACAAAGTACATAGTTTCCTTAAAAACTCCAGCCATTGGGCTGGGGCTGTAGCTCAGTGGCAGAGCACTTGCCTAGCATGTTTGAGGCCCTGGGTTTGATCCTCAGCACCACATAAAATAAAGGTATTCTGTCCATCTACAACTACAAAAAAATAAAATAAAATAAAATAAAAACTCCAGCCGTGTGAGTACCTCACAATCCTCTCTTTGAGGGGGTCTATGCAGTCTTTCTGCTGTAAATAACCTTCTGCTTTCATTCTCTATTAAACTTTTGCTATGTTTCACTCGAATTCTTTGTGAAAAGTCACAAGTACCAGCACCCAAGGATTTGTAGTGGTTGCCCTAGCTCAACCGGGCAGGACCCCAGCTCTGTAAAACCACAGTAACTGTCTTTCAATCAGATTAGAATATTTATTTTCATAGAACAACACTGAACAAGTATGAAACAAATAGTCTGGAAGAAATTTAGTGCAGATAAATATTAAAACATGGGATTCCCCTTTAAACATATGATGTATCCAACCCAGGTTAACTCTCTGAAAGGGAGAACAAAAGATGTTGAGAAAGGTCATGATTTTGAAGTTTAGAAATGTATTACTAATTTATTTCCTATAACAAAGTATTATTTGTCATCTTTCTCATTAAGTTATTTATTTATGATTAGTTTTTTGATAGAAAGGATTTTAGGTGGTGAAAGCTATTTGCATTTTCATCTTTGTCTGGTTCTTAGGAATTATTAGATTACTACCTCCTGTATCATGTTTCCCTAGATCTGTTTCCTTCATGTAAAAGTTATCCTCCAGTTTTAGAATATCAGAATTTGGTCTGTTTCTTCATATCCACATCTTTATGTTCTGTGATTATAACCTTCTCTAAGTCCATGAATTTCTAGATAGAAAAGTTCAATTTTTTAGAATAGAAATTTTCCCAATACACTTTGAAAATTCATAAAAATAAAATATATAATATATATGTATATACATATGTACACATATAAACTTTAAAATAAATAATATTTTAAAACTATGTTTTGAAATAATTTTTCAGAGCATCAAGAATATCACTTAATTTTTTAATATAAAATATATTAGATCAGAATTGGGACAGTAGGACCATATCTTAAAAAATAAAATATAAAACATAACTATTAGTAACAGAAGAATTTCACATTTTTCCCTGTATACCACTGCCAGTTCTTAAAACAATAATATTGTTTTTTTCTTATTGATATAAGAACTAAGATGTATTTTGGTAAAGCACATCTCTGCCTCCTTTGTAAAAGCAGTTTTGGTAAACATACATTTACTGTGATGTTTGATCAGTATTTTGTGAGGCATTTTTTATGTCCCATAGGGCTATGCTCTTGAGGGAAACTAATGCACAAAGTGTGAACTTTCTCTTTTCATTTGAGACTGGGTCTGTAGGAAGATGTAAAACATGTTCCTTACTTGGGTTAAATTACAAAGCTAAGAAACCATTAGATCTACAGTTTCTTGCACCTGCAAAAGTGAACATTGTGTGAACAAGCTGAAAACCATATATATTAACTCCAGTAAATGTGAACAAAGCAAAAGGTATAATTTGAAAGTCACTGTTAATGAGATACATTGCTATAATTCACTTAATATGAATAAAACATTTAAGAAATACAAAAAATTAAGGTGGTGAACATTTTAAAACACTTCATAGATATACCAGCAACAATAAGGGTACATACATGGTTTTATATTTGGAAAGCGATTTTTTGCTCTATTCCAAGGGAGATCTGCATCAGTTGAAGAGAGATCCTGAAGAAACTTTGGTAATTCCTGTGAAATAAAGTCATTGCAAAAATTACATTTCTCAGAAGTGCATGAGAAATGCCACAGTAAAATATGATTCTTTAAACCTTTTTAAAATATTTTAATTGAAAACACCTATGTTAAGTGTGGAAACAAGGTCAAATGAATAGTAATAAGTTTACCTAAGCTTTATAAGTTAATGTTAATTAACTGAATGATGTTGATCAGTTAATATTGCCCTCTATTGAGATAATTTCTTTGCACTTTGGGAGGCCCTAAGATGTGGCAACCAGGCTAGTGACTCCTTCCTATGTCACTCATGGTTTTATCAGGTACACACTGGCTTTTCCTTAATATTTTAATGTCAACTTAGTAAGACAAAGGGAGTTCATGATTTATTTTTTGTTTTTCCTCCTTGGGCAGTGTGATTTCATGCCTATTAATTGGTACAACATTGGTCAGTTTGAGAAGATGCCAGAGGTCAATTCCTGTGCACAGTAGGCACTGTTAAATTGATAGTGGAATGCAAAGGTGCTATTAAGAATTATCAGACACAGACAAAGGGTCAAGAAAATCTATTATTGACATTGGGGTTAAAAAATCACAATATTATCTACCTTGTTCTTTGTAATACAAGCATCTTGCAGAAAGCTCCTGCAAAACATATGCATTGTTTTCTTGAGCAGATGATTTACATTTATGAAATTTGTGATTTTCCATTTTAGAACCCTCAGCTTGCCAAATTCCTTAATAAATGTTAAAATGTGAGTTTTTACATTTTTTTCAACATTATTATAAAGTATTTCTTTTAAATCAATGATTCTCCTCTCTCATTTTTCCTTAAAAAGTTGAACTGGACAGTTGTTTGCATGTGGTCCTGTGTCAGAAAAGAGAGTGGAAGCAGCTGGATTCTGATGTGCTGGCACCACAGGTTTCAATTTTTTTTTTTTTCTTTCAGGCATTGAACCCAGGGCCTCAAGCATTCTAGGAAAGCACTGTACCACTAGCTGTACCCCTAGCCTGCTAAATTTTTTTTAATGAAATGAGGAGAACTGGAAGAACTTCCTTGTTTAAAGGCTTTGGGAGCATATAAAGAGGAGGAAAGAAAGGTGTGTTAGAAATTGACTGAAAAGTGGTATTTACATTTTGCAATTACTTCACATTAGAAGTTTCCACTTATAAAGTGACTCTGACCTTAATCACCAATACCCAATTACCAGGCTGTTTGGTAGTGGTCCTGTTCCTATCAGGGCACACCAGGCCTCAGTGATCTTCCCCTGCAGCTCTTTCCCCCACTGCTTGTGTCATCTGTTTCCTGAGATCATAATGAGTCCACTGCTCTGCTGAGCTTTCTTTCCCCCCACTCCCTCTCTCTGGAGTAGTTTCCTCTCTGCCTTCCCATTGTTCTTCTGCTCATTCTACAGTTCATCTTAAAGCCCCCCTTTTTAATGAAGTCTCTAATATTCAGAGGTGATCTTCATTTCTTTTCTTTTTTTTTTTTGTACCGGGGGTTGAACTCAGGACACTTAACCACTGAGCCACATCCCAAGCCCTTTTTGCATTTAATTTAGAGACAGGGTGTCACTGAATTGCTTAGGGCCTCGCTAAGTTGCTGAGGCTGGCTCTGAACTCCCAATCCTCCTGCCTTAGACTCCCAAGCTGCTGGAATTATAGGTACAGGCTACTGTGCCCAGTTGATCTTCATTTCTTTATGCAGACCTTCATCATGACACAATGTGTTTGCAATTTTTTAAATATATGTTTACAGTTCTTGCCATAATATTAGCTTCCTTGTGGTAGGAATTATCATAATAGCTAAAACTTGTACCAGCCACTGTTCATAATATTGCACATATTCAAGCATTTTAGTGGCCAAAATTAAGAGAGGTAGATATTTTACAAAGGCACAGAGTTGAGGCACCCAGTTTAATTTGTCCAAGGTCACTTGAATAGTAAGTGCTGGGTTGATATATATCAACATGTCAAATAAAATATCTGTCATAATAATAGAAGCTTCTAAATATTTAAGGTATAAGTGAATATGACCTGAGTTAAAATCTGTATCAAATATGTATTTGTTTATTACTGTATAATAATTTTGTTTTAAAAAAATAATTAGGATAAAAACAGTTTAAATTTAAACTTTTTTTTTCTTGAAACCATGGTCTCCAAAAAAAAAAGTTAAACTGGAAACTTTCACAATATGTGAATATGTTATTGCTAATAAAACTTTTGATCTACTTAGTCATACATAATGTAATTATGTTCGCTCTATTCTAGCAAAATTGTACTTTTGTTCCTGAGAAAGTGAAAGTTCTCATTGTATAAATGCTAAGAAAAATTTGATGGTTCCATTGATTTTGTTAAGTCCAAACCAATATTACTTAAGAAGCATAACAAAAAGCTGCAGGAAATACCATTAATCTTCTCACACTTTTGTTATTATTCCCTGAGAGACTGAAATATTTTAATCCTAAATTATTTAAGCCAATTATTTGAATCTTTGTTCATAAGTTCACACACTAAAGCACTCATGAAAAAACAAAAAGAAATAGAGATTTTGGTGACAGAAATCTATTTTATTTTTATAATATAAAATAATTATCTAAGATAGGGTAGACACAAGTCTCAAAACAGCTTACAGATTTGATATCAATCTGCATCGTTAAATAATCTCAATTTTATAGATATGAAATGTTAAAAACAATATAATGATTCCCAACTTTTTAAAAAGTTTTAAAGTAATAAGTTCTTAGTTTTATATGTCTCCATAATGATATATCATTTATTCCACAGTTACTTAAAAATAGGCCTTGTAAAACAGGCCATTACTTATTTTATTTTTTAAAATTATGGGATAGTTCTAGAAACAATACTATTTTTGTAGTTTCTGGAAGCATCTAGTTCTGTTCTCATATTCTTCCGAACTGCTAATGTACACTAAGCTTGCAAATAAAAATGGAATAATTTAGTGTCTATATCTAAACCAATTATTTAAATGTAAAACTAAGTTTATCATATGACCTAAAGCTCATATGCAAACAAAAACTACTGAACACATTACTCTGGATTTGCATCTACACCTAGATGAAAGAACAGAGAAGAAAAGGGGCCAGGCTGCCATTGAAGGGGAGGTCTGAAGATGAGCACCTTTTCCTGACACAGTAGGTGAATAATTCTGATCAGGTTGCACCAGAGGCCACCCAGTGTAACATTACTATCCAAACAATCAACCTGGTAATTGGGTATTGATTATCAAGGCCAGAGTCCTTCATGGCCTTGCATGCTTAAAATGGACATGAAATGTGACACACGAAACGACGGGAGGTCTTGCAATGTTGTGACAACTGCTGGTAACATACCGAAAATTCTTCTTGAAACTTTAGGTTGTTGTTTGTGCAAAGCTCTTCAACATGTTGCAGAAAGGATTTCTTGCTTATTGGCCTCCATGTAAAGAAAAGTATAAAATGGAGTCTTGTTAGAATGTATTCTTTCATTTAAGCCTGGTCACTGGCTATACCGTTAACATGAAAAGAACAGGAACATTTCAAAAACCAAATGCAAAACAGACCTCTAAAGTCACTCTGTCATGAAGTTAACTTGCTCTCTTTGAGTTCATTTTCTTTGTATTCACAGTACAAAACTCTTCCAATTTTTTTCAGTGACTTTAAGTGAAGGATTTAACATTTTCATGAATAAGGTTTTTCCAGTAAATGTAAGGGCATAAAGTTATCATTGAATTCTAAAGCACATAATACCTCTTTGTCATACAGAAAACATTTTATACATTACAAGGTTTTAGAAGGTATAAAATATTGCAGTGACCTCATTCTCATAATGACATGGTTTTTAAATCCCAAGGAGTTTAAATATCCCCGTATTACTTCCCAAGCTAAAATACAGACATGCAGACTTCACCCCAGAGAGAGAGAGAGCATTTCTCCAGTTACCATGCAATTAGTCATGCTTTTATGATTTATATCCAGCTTAGAGGTTTTTCCAACAAACATACAAAGAGGGAACCACACATTAAGATTGGGAGTTGATATTCAAAAGAAGAAAAAAGTATTTTGTGAACTTACTTGATAGATTTTCTATAACTAAGTAACCTGCAACAAAGATTGTTTTAAATGCATTGTGAGTTGGAGAGGACAGCTCATTCTGAAAGAATTCTAGATTAAAATCAGAAAATTATAATAAATCAGTAACGTATAATGTATTACATCATAACTAACATGCAATCATTATTTAAATTCGACTTCACTTTTTTGAAATTACATTACTTGGCCTCAAATATGGCCAAATAATATTTTAGCTTCTCTCTCTAGCTAAAAAGGTGTTATTATTATATTCTTAAGCATCTGGGACTGTGAATCAAAATGGGCCACTTCTTATATCTTGCATAGTATTTGGTGGTCTAAAGAAAATTAATGTAGATTTTAAAATATTTTCCTTATCTATACAGAGTTCTGGTCATGGGAAAAGAAATCTGTAAAAATGACATCATTTTGCCCAAATCTTGTTCCATGAGTGTGTTTGGATGAATATACAGCCATAACAAATTACAATCATTTCAGTTACTTTAGATATGTCTACAACAGATCATTGACCAAGTTATTTACATTCTAAAAACACAAATATTTTTAACAGCCAAATAGAATATGTAACACACAAATTAGAGATGAATGCACTGTTAATAAAACATCATGCACAACCAATTAGCACTGCAAAAAAAGCACAAAAGGCACAAATACAATGAACTATAGTGAATAACATATAACCTTTTTCAAAGTTTTACATTTTAAATGATATTGGTAATAATCTTACTGTATTCTTTAAGGGAAAAATATTTATAAAAAGATGTATGTTTTGAAGTAACAGATGAATGAAATAGAAGAATTGGGTTAAAAAACATGGTATAATGAATATTGTGAAAATAGCCACAAAGAGGTGTGTTCAATGAAGAAAATATGAATAAAAAGGAAGCATATTTCATTATAAAACAGGAATTGGTGAGGAATATGGGGATGCTGAAGTAGGTATTATCAAGAAGAATGATACAATTCTCAATGATAGGGGGGTCTCTCCAAACATCCAATAATCAAATATGGCATCAAAATGACAAGCTAGAGCAAAGAATCTTGACAGATAAGCAAAACAGAGCTTCCCACAATTTCCTGGAATGATTCTGAAAGACTTCCTGACTCTAGGTGAATACAAATAAGGCTGACTGGGCTATTTAATCAGAAGTATCCTTAACTTTTGAAAAGGGAAAAGAGTGTTTGAAACTAGAAGCTGCTAGAAGTATCTCTGACAAAGACCAGCAAGAAGAAAAGATGAAAATGAGCTTGAGCCCACACTACCTACATACACCTACTTGGGTACCTGGGGTCGAATGTTCCCATGCTGACATGTTCTTCAAAAAATAGGAAAGCAGGGCAAATTCTAGTTAACTGAGCTTAAGATGTAAATGACTAAGATGCTTCAATGAGCAAGATCCATTTCCCTCATACTGAAAAATATGGAAATTCTTGACTTGGGTGGAGATCACTTTTATAATCATAGAGAACATTATTCTGCTTGTGATTGGTAAAACACACACTATATCTGACTTAGTGACAGGCATCTGCTCCACTTATTTAAAGGACATATTGCCATTCTACAATGAAGAAATTCTCTCTTTCCCAGAAGACCCAGGAATATTTAAGGCTGTACTAGAAAAGCACTTTTACTGGGGTAACGAATCTAAAATAGATGCTAGTTTCTGAGAAGCCAGCAATAAATAAATCTGAAGAATCAGTATACCTTTGTGAAATATCTATGAAACATTAAACATGAATAATCACATCAAAGTATAAATGCACGATAAATAGTGAAAGCATAATCTTATTCATTATTACTCATGTCCTTGCTCTTCTTTCAATAATGACCTTTATTCTTCATTTAGAAATTCTACTTAAATAAAAAAATATATTTTCTAAATCCAATTCTCTTCAGTGAAAAACTCTACAGGAAGTTGCTTTAATTTTACTGTTCTTATTTTATTTTGTTTTTAAAAGCTCTCTTGAATTATTAGAATTTTAAAATACAACTGGCTAGGTGCTGAATTTGGGTAGATATTTGTGATTCCTTGCCTCATTATAAAATATGATGACCTTAGTGTCTTCAAATACCTTCTTTAATAAATACCACTTATGCTATCTCGAGCAAGTTACTCCTCTGTTTCACTTTCCAGATTTGGAGAATGGGGAAAACATGTAAATTATGCTGATAAATGTAAATGGTTTAGAGAAGTCCCTGGCTTCAGTAAGGAATATGTATAAATGAGTTACCATCATTCGCATTATAATTAATATTTCTAGTTTATTTCATATATCTCAAGCAGCTCCTATTCATATAATTCTACAACTGACACTGACATAAAGGCGAGGATGTGGGGAAAAGGTACACTCATATGTTGTTGATGGGACTGCAAATTGGTGAAGACAATATGGAAAGCAATATGGAGATTCCTTGGAAATCTGGGAATGGAACCACCATTTGACCCAGCTGTCCCTCTCCTTGGACTATATCCAAAGGACTTGAAAACAGCACACTACAGGGTCACAGCCACATCAATGTTTATAGCAGCACAATTCACAACAACTAAACTGTGGAGCCAACCTAGATGTCTTTCAGTGGATGAATGGATTTAAAAAATGTGGCATATATACACAATGTAATTTTACTCAGCAATAAAAGATAATAAAATCATGGTATTTGCAGGTAAATGGATGGCATTGGAGAAGATAACTAAGTGAAGTTAGCCAATCCCCAAAAAACAAAAATGCCGAATGTTTTCTCTGATATAAGGAGGCTGACTCATAGTGGGGTAGGGAGGGGGAACATGGGAAGAACAGATGAATTCTAGATAGGGAAGAGGGGAGGGAGGGAAAGGGAGGAGGCAGGGGATTAGCAAGGATGATGGAATGTGATGGACATCATTATCCAAAGTAAAGGTATGAAGACACAAATTGAGTGTCAACCTACTTTATATACAAACAGATATGAAAAATTGTGGTATATATGTGTAATAAGAATTGTAATGCAAAAAAACAAGTACATGTATAAAGACATGAATTGGCATGAACATACTTTATACAAAGATATGAAAAATTGTACTCTATATGTGTAATAAGAATCGTAATACATCTGCTGTTGTATATTTAAAAAATAAAATCAATTTAAAAAAAGGAAGGGATTTTTTGTTATTTTCAAAGGAATATTCTCTTTATTTTACTCAAAAGTGGGTACACTAGATAGTGGTAAATTAAACAGAAAGAGTCCCTATTATGTTCTTCCTAATCAGCGTCTTCCATAAAGAGTGGTCACAAATATATAGACTACAAATCCAAGCTTTCAACTCAGGATACCAAACAAATACCTAATATAATGACACTATAATAATTCAGCTTTTGCATAATCACGTGAAACATTTCTAATCATGCCCACAGTTCTGACATCATTCCTTGCAAACCCTTCACATTCCCTGCTTGTACTCCAGATAATCTCTTGCTCTCCCTTCCTCTCAAGTTGGTACCACTCCAGGTGCTCCCCCTACAATGAAATTCCACTTATTCCTTAGTATCTGATTCAAATATTAATAGCTTGTTGTACAAAAAAGCCAATTATGTTTTCATTCTGTGCAATCAAATTTCTAAGGATTAGTCACCTTCTACTCTGTGCTATGGCTATTTAAGTACAAGCATTAAGGATACATGCATTTAGGTTCATATATACTTGAAGCTGGAGAAGGATTAACATTCAGCTTAATTCATGTCCTTCCTAACCTTCTACATAGTAGAAATGGATCAAATATTGGAAAATATAAAATTGTGGGTGAATTCAGACTAAGATACACAGTAAACAAAATATAAGTGCTCTGGTTATTTTTATGAATTGCAAGAACTTTTTCACTAAACTATTAAGAAACAGAATTCTCATTAGGTTATAATTCAAAGCTTTAAACATGATCATATGATTCATTAATAACTAATATATGAATCATCATATCACCTAACATTTGACATTAATGAGTGCTAGGTGTCTTGTTAGAAAGTTGGATATGTGAACAATAAAATTGCTCTTGCTTATTCAACTGATAAAACAAGAGGTAGGCTGTGTGTTGCCTTTGTTTTCTTTTGTACAACTTGCTTTATCAAAACCCAATGACTTTATGTAATCTGTATTTATATAACATAAGAACATATATTTAACAAATTTATGTTTATATAACAATATATAGTTATATGTATTATAATTTATGTAATAAAAAGTGCTCAGCTCTTTAAATTGGAAAGTAGCCAGTTATATTATTGAAATCTGGACAATTCTCAGATCTATTTCCACTAACTACTGAATATAAATTGATTTTAACCTCCACTATCAGTATAGTATTTTAATAGTAGTTTTTATGTAATTTTCAGTCTATGTTTATATTATAATTATGTGTGAATTAAAATCCTGAAATACCTAGACAGCTCAAATTTGAGAAGGCATTTTGAATAAATTATGCATTTCAAATAAAAATTGACTCCCCAAATTCTTGTCTATAGTGTACACATCATTGCTTTAATAGTTTTAGCTTCATGTTGTATGATCATATTTATCTCTTAGGTACCAGTTGTGTTCTAAGTTTTATCCTTTATATGACGTTTTTACACTTTTGTTTTTAATTTAGACAATTATTAGTTTGACAATGTATAAAGTTAGAAAAAGTGAGACATATATTGAGAAAAATGCTTCACAAAATGTTTACAAAGAATAAACTCTTTGTAGGAAAGACTGCTTAGCTAAGCATAAAAACTCAGAAACTAGTGTGCATAAAAATCAATGATATTTCAAAAGGAATGCTGTTTTCAAATCAAGTGACCTGAGGAGATATTAAAATTCAATTAGAAAAATTTTAAATTTACAGTTTTAAGACTCTGTTGAAAATTGTTAAATTTAAAAATTTTTGGCTGAGACAGTGCTCTGATTCATACATGAGAGTGAAGGTTAAAATCAAATTATATTCAGTTCATTAGTGGAAAAATCAATCTGGGATTCATCCAGATTTCAGTAAGATAACTGACCACTTTTCAATATAAAGGGCTAAACGCTTTTTATTACATCAATCTTAGCTGTCTTAAGTCCTATGCCTTTTTGTTGAAAAGGGCATTATTTCACATCTGAGCTCATTTCTTTAAAGTCTATCAAAAACTTGAATTCCCACTCAGATTACTCTTGATGGATCCAGAGAGGAACCATTTATTTATGTTGGCAGTGGTGATTGAAGACCGTATTGTCACAGACTCAGCTTTCCCTCAAGGTCAATTAGTTGAAATCTATAGGGAATTAAAATATAGTCTTAATAGAGAGCCATAGCTGATAACCTATAGATGAGCAGCTTAAATCAGCATTAGCAGAGGCAGAGAACAAATTGAGAAACTTTGTTTTTTCTATTTAACCAGTTAAGACAGGTTAAAAATGAAAGAACCTCAAATTTATTACCTTCATATAAAACTATGTATATGTTCGCCATAATATGTTCTGGTTATTTAAATAACAACTTTGTGAAGAATCTATGTCTCTGGTAAAATATATTAATTAATATTTCCAAGTTTTATAGAATACTGAATATGAGTCTTTATATATTTCATTGACTAGACTAAAATTTATATCTACTTTCATGATATTCTATTACTTATCCAAAGCAATATTGTAATGTTTTCAGCGGTATCTTCATTTTTTTTCTCTTCTTTCATTTTTTCTAGGCTTTAAAATAGTGTCCTTTAAGATATTTCTTTTCATTCTTATACCAAATTGCCAATAATTTTTCTGGAGTCCACACTATCAATTAAAAATATTATTTTAGGGTCAGCTGGTACTATATAGCTGACTATAAAACTTCATTTGGTAAGTGAAACATATGACCTGAATCAGTGAGTGATATAATATTTTTGGTATTTAATTAGATGAGCAATTAATTAGTAAGTGATATTTAGTACTTTCTTAAAATGCCTCCTTATATCTGTAAGGACAAGCATGTTTTTAAAAAGCAATAGGAACTTGAAGGACAGCTCTTTGTTTTTTTTTTTGTTTTTTTTTTCTTTTTTTTTATTGTTGGTTGTTCAAAACATTACATAGTTCTTGATATATCATCTTTCACACTTTGCTTCAAGTGGGTTATGAACTCCCATTTTTAGCCCATATACAAATTGCAGAATCATATCAATTACACATCCATTGATTTACATATTGCCATACTAGTGACTGTCGTGTTCTGCTACCTTTCCTATCCTCTACTATGCCCCCTCCCCTCCCCTCCCCTCCCCTCTTCTCTCTCTACNTGCCTTTGATTTATGCGTGTTGATTTTATATCCTGCCACTTTGCTGAATTCATTTATTAGCTCTAATAGTTTCTTTGTATACCCTTTTGGGGAAGGACAGCTCTTTGGAAGCAACGTTCCTTCCTTTAACACAGTATTTCCAGTGCCTAGAAAAGTGACTGGCATTCAAGAGGTGCCAGTTGAGATTTCTTTCATTCAAACAAGGTAAAATGGTCTTTAGATAGAGATGGGAATCCAATACTCTTGCTGATATCAACAATTTGAGGTGAGATTCCAGAGTAGCCAAGGTTGAATTTTATTTATTACTAAGTCTCTCCACGTTAGCACATTAGAAAACAAATTCTTGACAGATGTTTTATTTCATTAACCATGTATTCTAAATTAAAACCATGGGTATAATGTAGCTATCTCAAGGGCAATAGGACAGAAGCTGAGAATAGAGAGGAGAGACTGCTGACAGCTGTGTGAAGAGGTGGACAAGGGCTCCAGATGAAGACTTCAATGGAGAGATGACAGAAGGCATCACACAGTCTCAAAGAAGTCTTACAGCCTGAGCTGTTTGCTAGGTAGCAATATCAGCAGGTAAGCAATGACGGCCCTCACATTGGAACTTACAAGCAGCCTCAGAAAACTAGATTTGGAAGATGCTCAAATCTGTTAATACAATGTATGTGGAGGTTCTATAAAGGTTCTGATTAACCAACCCACCCTACTAAGTTCAGCTCTGCCAAGGTAAGAGCTCATTCTGAGCAGCACACTATTTAATCATTCTGGGAAAGGAAAATTTGTAATAAACAGTGAACAGTTTTATAAATTGGAGGTAATTTTCCAAGCTGCTAATGGCATGAAGGGGGGAAAATGGTGAAGAGATTCTATTTTATGATGATGAAGAAAGACATTCAACAGAGTTGCTCAGCCAGACCACTTGTCAGTTTAGAATGCCAAGAGGTCAATTTTGAGTGCTCTTTGGAAATGGATATTTTACATGTGATGTGATCAATTAAATCTTCAGCCCAATAGCATCTTACTTTGACAAATGTTTGAATCCCAACAGACAGAGCCAATGAACAAAATGCATTTTCATAAAACTAATTTAATTCTGTCAATGAAACTTGTTAATTAGTTAATCTGAAGTAAAACAGGGTTACTCCTGATTGCAAAATGCTAAGTGTGTTTAGACTAGAAACAGGCCTGGATTCCTCTGTTTTAATCATACTGAATACTACTCCTGGTCAACCATAGCATCAGGAGTTCTGGCCCCATGCAGACTTATGGCTAATGGAAACTGATTCCTCTTTAGTAGATTTATGATTCTGAAATCAAATATAGTTTCATTTTCTGCCTCAATTCATATCCTTTCCATAAAGAAATTTATTATCTCTGGGGCACTAAATCAGCTTCTGGGGGTACCTCTAATGCTGACAATCTGCTATTTTACTTTCTGATTATGTCAAGAAATTTTTGTGCCAGGATACAAATGGCATTTCTGAGCATCAGAGGAGTTCCTGGAAACAGGGACAGTTGGCTACCCATTGGTTAGGGCAGAAGAAAAATTTCATGTGCCACTCTCTGTGTGAACCAGAAGAGCAGAAGGTAGAGAATAGGAAATGTCAATGTCTTGGTCTTTACAGATTCCAATCTATAGTTGTAGAAATGAGCTCCTGTGAAGTGTAAATCCTGACATCACCCATCAGATGGAGAACTGAGTTCTTATATGATGGTAGTAATATAATGAGAAACCTGCAAAGAAATCTAGGTAAAAACTTAATTTACTATTAAAGCTAACACCACATAAGCAAACACAGCAAATTTTTAAGAAATGCACATTATGAGTCAATGTGCATTTTGATAACATTAATTTTACCATATCAGTAGCATGCAGTCTTACAGAGGAAACATTGTAAGTACAGAGGTACAATTGTTTGGGGTCTTTGGGGAAATAGCATATGAAGCAAAAAAAAAAAAAGAGTTCAATATCATGTATTTTAAAATACAGAGCACACCACCTGACAAGATTAAAATAATCACAGCAGAAGTCTGCATTACCACATAACTTACTGGATGACAAAAATCTCCTTGCGTCTAAAGAAAAATGAAGAGTATCTGGAAGTAAAGAGTCATTATTTATTTAGTATACAAACAGACTACATTATCTTTGATTTGCTACTATAAAAACATGAGCATTAAATACCTTAAACTTCATTCTACTTGCAGGTATTTCTTGTATTCTAGATTCACATATTTTTGTCACTGCTTGCAAAAATAGTTTAAATTTAGGACAAAAGCAAAATTAATGACTAGAATCTGTCAAACAATGATGACAATTAAAATGCTATTTTAAAAAGCTATTTTTCATAAAGTTTCATATGTCAGTCAAATATAATATATTCTTATTGAAGAATTGCATTTCCAAAGGTTTTCCAGTTTCTCCAAGTTTATCCTTCACTAAAGTTTCATTTCCTCTCTGCCCCATATCAGGAGAAATAAATCAAAAACGTAGTTCTCTCCTTAGACTCATTCTCAGCATAAAAATTACTGCTGGAAAAGAATACCATGGTTCTTTGTCTTTTAAGAGTGTTTACATTGGTCTCTTCTGGTGTATTTCAGAGTTAGACACGGTATACACTCATGTGCACACACGTGTGTGTATCTTGACACCTCAGAATCAGACAACTGAGCAACATCATGGCTCTCCTTACTATCTACATGACCATCATGATTATTGACAGTTACTTAACTGCCCTTTGTATCACCTTTATTTTTAATCTGCAAAATGGGGTCATGAGTATGACTTTGTGGTAACAAAGTGTTGAAACAGTTCAGTGAAATCATTGCAAATGCAATGTTTACCATATAGTAGCTGCTCATAAGCAGCAGCAATTACTGTGTTAGCAAACCATGGCAAAAATAGATTGGAGTAGTTTATGATATTACAAATATAAATAACAATAATAACAATACCAGATGTATTCTGGTTTACTGTTTACAAAGCACATTCATAGGCTTCTCTTAAATAATAAGTTTTTGATGATACATGGAATAAATATTCAATATGCACTCTTCTAAAAATCCACTAAAGAGAATGTTATTGAAGAAAGAAAGGTTCTATTAAAATAACTTTTACAAATCATTCAATTATTTCCTTTTGTTAAGAATTTTAGTTCTATTTATGTTTACTGGATAGGGTCTTGAGACTTAAAAATATGTGCCATTATTCACTCAACTAAAATAGGCAGATTAGTGTGAAATGATGTGCAAAATTTTGGGAAAAAAATTGAGTCCTAAAAGAAACTGAATTTCTGTCAAGCAGCATTGATTAATTTTATTTTACTTTCTTCACCCAATTTAGTCACAATATAAAACAAACTCCTATAAATTAATTGTAGAAAGACATAGTAAAAAAACTTTTCTAACAAATAAATCTTTAAACAAAAAATTTATAACTCTCTTGGGAAGGTAATTTATGTTACAATTAAACAAATTAAAGATGATCCACAGGGTCAATTTAATGGTCTTTAATAAGAGGCACAGGTTTGTATCTCACCTGTATTGAAGTTGCCAACAGATTGCCCTCAAAATCTTTCTGACCTTAGTAACTCAAGTGGCTGTTTTACAGGAGTCATAAGAAGTTGTTTTGTTTATCAGATAACAAATCCCAAGGATCATTTTCTAATCTAGTGAATGTAAACTAGGTCATCCTCAGATATTAAATATCCTTTCTAAAAAATATAGTTTGTGTTACCTAAACTTAAATGTAAAATGTACATAATTGTATAATTATCAATCCAATGAAGGATGTAAAATATTATTTTAGCATATCTCTGAATATTCTTAAGAGTTTAAGCAGCACCAGATTGGACCTGGTGGAGTGGAAGGAAGGGAGGGAGGATAGGAATGGGAAAGTCAGTAGAATGAATCAAACATAACTTTCCTATGTTCATATATGAATACATTACCAGTGTAACTCCACATCATGTACAACCACAAAAATGGGAAGTTATACTCCATGCATATGTGATATCTCAAAATACATTCTACTGGGGGGAGGGAGGGAGGGGGCCTGGGGTTTTGGCTTAGTGATATAGCGCTTGCCTAGCATGTGTTAGGCACTGGGTTCAATTCTCAGCACCACATTGAGTAAATAAATAAATTAAATAAAGATATTTAAAAAATACATTCTACTGTCAAGTATGACTAAAAACAACAAATAGAAAAAAGAGTTTCAGTAGTACTGTTTGGATTAGAGAAAGGGGAATGATGGGAAGGGAGGGCGAATGGGAATAGAAAAGAGTAGAATGAATTGGAAATTACTTTCCTGTGTTCATATATGAATACCCAACCAATGTAATTCCACATCATGTACAAACCAAAGAATGAGAAATTGTACTCCATGTATGTATAATATATCAAAATACATTCTATTGTCATGTATAACTAAAAAAAGAACAAATAAAATTTTTTTAAAAAGAGTTTAAGTAGTACTGAATCATTATTTTACTTCTGTTCTTCTTTGGGAAGAAAATATGTAACATGGAAGGCTATCTTCAAACATTTTGTGAAACAAGGTAAAACATAATTAGAGTTTACATGTACAAAAATTACAGGATGGGCTTTAAAACATAAGTATATAGTGGGGCATAAAAATTAAATAACATCTTAAATATAAAATCGCAAATCAATATAACTTTGCTTTTCTCAATGAATATTCATTAATTGAATTAAGTTATTATTTAATATTAATATTAACTTAATATTCAATTTATCGATTAGCTATTCTCTCAAATCATTTGCTTTTGGACATGTGAAGATATAGAACACAGGAAAATTTACAAGCTCAGTTTTACATGAAAAGTTTGGCAGGTTAGAAGAAAAAGAACAAGGCTGAGATTCAAGCAGAAAGCACATATGTTAGCTGGGTAGATTTAAAAGAACTAAGTTCTTTTTTAAGATAACAAAGACACATGATGAAAGCTACACACAAATCTGGGGAGCTAACTCTACCTCCTTGATTCTTTGCTCCCAGAACCTCCACCATCAGTCCCTGATATGAAACAAATTGAGATCTTTGAGTTCTTGGAAAACAACGAAGACCTTTTCAGCTCTACTGAAGGTCAGGCCCCTGGGATATGTGCAGGTAATTATTATTTTCCTGTACTGTCTAATGTATTATGAGTCTACTAACATGAAAAATTATAGATCTCTATAATGAAGAGTTAATACCCAAATGACTCAATATTTATTTTTAATGAATTTCTGTAATACAAACGAAAAAACATACTATTATGTATTATTGCTATTACAAACAAGTGTTTTGAAGTCATGAATTCCAGAATCATAACACACAAATGAAAAAGTGAAAATCATGGAAATGAATATTTTCAATTTTGCTATTACTAGAGTTAATACATAATAATTTTCTATGGGGCAAAAATATTCAAAGTATTATTTTACTTCTATAGCCTTTTACAAATCATGTACTATATAAATAAATAGACACAGAACTAGAAAATAAATAATACGGAGTCAAGGTCAAATAGGGCAGCCCCTGGATTATAAATACCCAATAATCAGCAAGCTATAAAGTCATTGCCCCACATGTCCATGATTTGAAATTTTTCTATAGCTGCAAGATGATAGTCATTGTAAAAAGTCAAAACAAACAAAATAAGTTTTACAAACCTTACAATTTTAAAAAAATAATGGCTGCATTCAGTGTTCAGAAGTGGAGGATGGGGTAAGTTGTGAACACACACTGAGCTTAGGGAAACCAGCCTCACTACAGAAGGTCCACTGCCCAGAACAGTGACCTCCTTGATAGAGAATGCTTTCTCCACTCTGTGTGTGTGTGTGTGTGTGTGTTTTATATTTCTAAAGATCTGCATACAAGGGATTGTGGGGGCTTAATAAAGATTCCTTTAAAGAAAATAAAAATGTTCAGCAAGTTTTATAGTCTCCTTGACATTTACAGTTTAGTATGAACAGATTCAACTAAAATTGTTTAAAATCATTCAAATTAATTGCACCAAGAGATCCGAAGTTATCCCTTGTACATTTTCAGGTGTTCAGGAAAGGCCCTTGGGCTCCCAGTCTGTAGAGGGGTCACAAAGAACTGAAAAAGGAGTGAAGAACTGGAGGCGGGAGGACATACTAAAATTCAGTTGGCCCTTGAGGAAAAGAGAAGAAATTTTCTTTTACTATGTAGCATGACCCCTTCGAGTCCAGAACATACCTAGTATCCTAGAGTATTATCTAGCAATACTCTACTGTTCTATGATATGGTTAGCTTTGGTAGGTCATGGTGGGAATTTCTTAATCTCTTATATATAACTTCCTAATGTAAAAAATTATAACTTATATAATATACAATCATTTTACATGTACGTCTTTGGTACACTATCCATTTATAAATGGGAACAGACTCTATTAGAGTATAAACAAAGATCAGCATTCAAATGTTTAAAAAGTAAATTTTTATATCCTACAAAGCAAGTTTTATTGTGGTTTAGTGATATGCTAAATAATCTTAATTTTATAACATTTGGAAAGACCCTGCTTATCCAGATGACACCTCCTTCTAAGGCACATATTAGATATTTTTAGACATGCTGGAAATACACTTGCAGAGTCAATCTATTAGGTAAAGACCAACTTTGAAAATGACAACAACAAATGATTCTTTTCTGATACTCAAGACCTTTAATGTTATATTTTAAAAATTAACTAATTTTTAAAAATTACTCTTTCTTAAAGTGTCAAGAGAACTGTGTAGTACTGTGTAATACTCTTGAATTTATAAGCATCACATTCTGTTGGATCTTATAAGAAAAATTATTAACTTCTTAAGACAACTTGTTAAGACAGCCTGATGATAGCTTTTACTAATAACTTAATGAATAACTTATACACAAGTTTTAAAATGTGCCAATATTTCAAATAATTTACAATTCTTTTAAAAAGATTTAGGATTTTTAAAAATCAAGCACTTTAGTATTTCCCATACATACCAGTGACCATATGTAGTACACACATTTATACTTCTCCTTCTGAAGGTAAATTGTTGCTTTGCATTCAGTTTTTAAATACTAATCAATTATAAATACTAAAATGTTATATACAGTTTATAAATTTAATTTTATACTAAAATAGGGAGGTTTAAGAGATGCTCTCAAAACTGACATAAACAATATCAAGTTATTATAAATGTAATTAAACTTGTTATTTAAAAAGTGGACATTTTGAAACAAATCTGATGTATAAGAAATCTATCACATGAAATGAATTTTTAAACAAAATGTAAAACATAATGTATAAAAATATTTGCCTCAGGAAGAAAATCTTGTTGAACATTAGAGTCCGAGGTTCATATTGAACTCAAAATATTAGGAAGATTAAGTGATTCTCTGAACACCAGTGAGAAGTGTGTGGAAGACAGAGGTCACCCTTTGAAAGAAGATCTCTGTGACCTGTGTAAACTGGAGCCCCACAAACACTTCCAACAAGCATAGGTCAGGGTGGGGTCATGGCTCCAGGCCCTCTGGACCACTGTTCGCCCAGTGGAGTGTGCTCACCGCGTTAATCTCTCGTCCTTCAGCTCCAGGTCTGTCACTGTGATGAGCTGATCCAGTTTGAATTTAGTGTCAATAATTTCTGCATCCCGAGGAGAGTATGTGCCACCTTCTTTCTGCTTCTGTCGAATTCTAAAACAAGTACAATAAAGTCCAAGAAAGGAATATCTTTAAAAGCATAAGAATTAGGTTTAGTTTTCCTTTCAAAATATTTTATTGGTGCATTATAATTATACATAATAATGGGATTCATTGTTATAGTATTACATATTCATAGATGTACATGATAATAATTTGGTCGATTTCATTCCCCAGTACCTCCCCTTTCTCTCTGTTCTTCTATCATTCCCAGTCCTCTTTCCCTACTGTTTTTTTTCTATTAATTTTCTTTATAAGTGAAGACATTTAATCAGATCATTTCTTTGTTAGAATCACTTCTCAGAATATGTGGCAATTTTAGAACTATTCAATTTTGTTTTGCCTGTTTTAATTCCACAGAACATTTTCTATTAAAGACTTTTAAAAGATAAAAATTTTGAAACAAATTGTTTGGTTTACATCCACAATTTAATAAGACTTGGTTGATCAAGGCCTGAACAACTGGCATATTTGAAATAGATGAGTCAGGGAGACTGAGGCTATGACCAGTTTCTTCTCACTCTAGCTGTCTCACTGATTTGCCATGAAAAGAAAATATGTTAAAGTGGAAATAGCTCAGTACTATTAATGTCAGTGCTAAAAAAATCCATTGTTTTTATATAATGAAACATTTTTACATGCATGCAAATACATATAAATGATTTTTAATTGCCTCATTGAATTTTTATGAAAATATTATGAAGAATATTATCTTTATTATAATCAGAAAACTCAGGTTCAAAATGAAGTCATATGAATCTGACAGCCTATAAATAATATTGATATTATGAGGTAATATGTAGCTATTTTATCAGCCACATAATTAACATTCATTATTTATTATGTATTACATATTGATGAAGAAATAGAAATTATAAAACATGGTCCCTATCTTCCAGGCACTAGTACCACTTGCCCTTATGGATTTCAGTCCTGCATTATTATTATTTCTTCTGGAAATCAAGCCCACCTGGATGAGTTCTCACTGCCTCTGAAGTGAAAACTCTCTCCATCCCTTTGGTTTAGGATTCCAAGAAGATCCAGCCCATATATCCCATCCAAAAAGAATTAGATGCTTCTACAAGCAATTCTAGTCTGCCTATCCTCCAATAATGATGGATAACTTCTACAAAAGAGCTCCCTGTCCTCTGCCCTGTTTGCCCACTGATAGGTTGCACATGACAACATTAGTTTGGGACTTCTTTCAGTCTTAGTTCCTTTACTGTCCTGTCCCTCAGACTAAGAAGAGTAGTTGCTTTCTTGCATTTGCTACTTCTAGGCTCCTTAGAATTCTCTTTTACCCACTTTTAGTAGCTTACCATTTCTTTTATTTAATATTCTTCACATTAAATTTTTCCCATTCAGATGACTGGAATTCCTTCCTTAGTCAATCTATGCTGCATATGTACTTCAGAACATCATAGTACACATGATAAATGAATAAAAAGTTTTTTTTTCTGTCAATTTAAGAAAACTAAAAAGTAAATGTTTCCCATTCATATAACTACTGAGGATTCTGTCTCCTGATTGGACTGTGATTGATATAATGCCCATAAAGCATCCTGGGAACATGAGTACAAACAAATCTTACCTTGCAAATGCAAATATGGCTGTTCCAAGAAGTATTATTGAAAGGATACACAATGTTACTGAAAGAATGACCTCTACAGTTCTTTCTGAGAGTCCTTCACCTGGAAAAGAGGGGCAACATTATCAGTAAACATTGTCATAGAATACTATTTTGGGTTTCAAATCACAAAGAAAGATATTTTCTTGTTATATTGCTCAAGAATACAATTAAAAAAAAACCTGCTTATTCTCTTTTCCTAGATCATTTAATTTGGGGGCTCAATCCTTGGTCCTTTCCTCTTTCTAAACTCACTCCTTTGTAATCTCATCTAGCCTCATGGTTTTTACTTTTTACCTGTATAATGATGACTAGGATTTTAACCTATCAAATGCCATTCTTGTATAACCAATTGCTTACTATAAAGTTTATTTATAAGTATAACTAAAATATCAAAATTATTATGTGTGAAGCTGAGCCTCCACACTTTCTTCTTTTCAACTGCATCCTTCCATCTCTCAGAAGAAATTTTATTACTCCTGTTGCTCAGGAGTATATTTCTTACCCTAACCCTGAGCAACAGGAGTAATAAAATATATATATATTAAATATATAGTAATAAAAATATATATATAGTAAAATATATTATATAAAATTCATGAGGAAATTCTGTTGCACTGTATTCAAAGTATGCACAGTATTTACTATATGAAAGCAAGGAGCCTTGAAGAGACAGTAATTCCAAAGTAGGAATAGGAGTAAAATAAATTCAAAATATATAATGGTACCATAAAACCAGGAAGCTAACAAAGGCTAATAGCATGAAGTGAATAAAAGATAGGGGCTGTGGTTGTGACTCAATGGTAGAGTGCTTGCCTAGCATGTGTGAGGCACTGGGTTTGATCCTCAGCACCACATAAAAAATGAGCAAATAAAGGTATAAAAAAAAAAATCTTGAAGGGGCTTCTAATGGCCAAAGAGATAATGATTTAATATGTTAAAGAATAAAAACTGAAAATTTTAAAACAGGTTGAATATATTTTAATGAATGATTTTATATTTTAAAAAATGATTTTAAAAATCATTTTTAAAACATTCATATTATCAATAAGAGAAAAAATAAATAAAAATACTGATTTGTAAGATTTAATTATGGCAACACCATTTTCTTACTATAAATAATTGTAATCAACTCTGATTAAAATTTGTAATTTTATGGTTCATATGAACTGTATTTTATGAATTATTTTTTTAAAGAAAATAGCCCTAGTTAAGAAGATAAAGCTCTTTGTTTGAAGAGAATTCTACTTAATAAATGTAGAAAGAATAAAATTAAAGAAATGCAGAGGGATAAAATTTTTAAAATGACCATTTCATATTCCTAATGAAATAACTGATTCAGGTAACAATCATAAATGCATTTTAAAATATTAAGAGAAAGGTTGATAGGGAATTAAACATTAGTATGATGTCAAAATATCACCCCATCTACTATTTGCTGATGGTAAGTAAGAAAACACAGCTTTATAAGGAGGAATCATACTGTTACTTCCTACAAATCAATTTTACCATCCATGTAATAACAAGCTACTACATACATATTACATAGTATTAAAATATTAAAGATTTATGGTTGATTGTCTTTAACTATGGCAATATAATAATTTTTTATTAAGAAACATGCTGAAGCTTTAGCACTGGAATATCATGCTGTCTATAACCTACCATAAATTATTTCAGAAATAAATAATGAATTGTAAAAAATCAATGAAAAGAATGTCAAAATGTAATAATCTTGAAATTTAGTTAGAAGGTATTTGAGGGTTCATGATGCTCTTCTTTCTACTTATAGTTTTGCTCCACTCTCTTCTTAACAAGCTCTGCTTCTTGTACCCTGATCCAGGCCACCACCTTGTCTTGCATGAATTATTGTAAGGACACCTAACAAGACTCCCTGTCCACCCTTGTCTTGCCATCTATTTTTAACAGAGAAACCAGGATAAGCTTTTTAAAACATCATCCCTCTCTGAAAATCCTCCTCATGGCTCACAGAGGAAAGCTAAAGTCCCTCCAATGGCCCCTGTGACCTGGTCTCTGATTTACTCTCTGGACCCCAGTTAACTCTCTTACTTCCCTTCCATACTTACCTTGTTCAGGCTCTGGAGCCAGACTAGCTTTTTTACTGAAGAGTGACCACATCACTCATAGTATATTGTTTTTGTGGTAATTTCTTCCTCTGCCTGAAGAGGTAAAATACTTGAGAATCTGCCTGAGTGACCATTTCATTCTCTGCAAGGGTTTGCTCAAACACTTTCTCAATGACTACTTGCTATGGACTGAACACTAATCACCCCCAAATTCATATGTTAAAGTGCTAGCCACCAGTGTGGCTGGATTTGGAGAAAGGAAGAAATTAGTTTAAATGACATCATAAGGGTGGGGCTCTGATCAGATAGAATGAGTGTTCTTGAAAGTACAGATGCAAGAGAGTTTACGCTATTGTGCTTATTCTCTCTCCTTCCTTCTTCTACTCTCCTTCCCTCTTTGCCCCCTTCCTCTCCCTTTCTACTTCCACACTTGTACCAAGTAAATGCCATGTGAGGACACAGAAAGAAGGCATCCATCTGTAAGTCAGAAGAAGGACCTCACCAGATACCACATGTGCTGGAACCTTGATCTTAGACTCTACATGGTAAGAAAACAAACTTCTGTTTTGAAGACACCTGGTCTATGGTATTTTGTGGTGGCAGCCTGATCAGACTCCACCGTATCTAGGATACCACCTGTACCCTGGATAGAGCATTAATCTCCAGGTTATACAAAGAACTCAAAAAATTCAGCACCAAATAATAATAATAAGCTAATCAGTAAATGGGCAAAGGATTCGAACAGGCACTTAACAGAAGAAATACAAGTGGTCAACAAATATATAAAAAAATGTTCAACATCTCTAGCAATTAGAGAAATACTAATTAAAATCACACTGAGATTCCATCTTACTCTAGTCAGAATGGCAATTATTAAGAATATAAGTAACAACAAATATTGGTGAGGATGTGGGTAGAAAGGTTCATTCATACATTGTTGGTGGAATTGCAAATTGGTGCTCTACTCTGGAAAGTAGTATGGAGATTCCTTAGAAAACCTGGAATGGAATCACCATTTGACCCAGTTATCTCACTCCTTGGTCTATACCCAAAGGACTTAAAATCAGCATACTACAGTGACACAGCCACATCAATATTTATAGCAACTCAATTTACAATACCCAAGCTATTGAAGCAACCTAGGTATCCTTCAATGAATGAATAGATAAAGAAAATGTGGTATTTACACCCAGTGGACTATTACTGAGCCATAAAGAAGAATTAAATTGTAGCATTTGCCAGTAAATGGATGGAACTGGAGAATATCATGCTAAGTGAAATAAACCCACCCCCCAAAACCAAAGGGCAAATGTTCTCTCTTATATATGGATACTAACCCACAACAAGGAAGTGTAGGGTGGAGAAGAAAAGAAGTCCACTGATTAAACAAAGGGAAATGAAGGGAAGGAATGGGAGGGGTATAGGAAGGACAGTAGAATTAATTGGACATAACTTTCATAGCCTTGTATTTGTACATGACCAGGTTAACTCAGCATTATGTACAACTACAAGAATAGGATCCTAATTAGTATAGGTTACACTCCATGTATGTATAGTATAACAAATTACATTCTACTGTCATGTATGACTAAAATAAATGAGCAAATAAATAAATAAAATTTTAAAAAATTAAAATATATACACATTCCATGTACTTTCTGCCTCTCCTCTTCTACACCCCCACTCTGTTTTACTTTTTCTTTTCTCCATATATCTTATGTTTTAAAATATTTACATATTTTTTATTCTTATTATTTACTGTCCAGAATGTAAGCTCCCTGAGGACAGAGGTCATTGTGCTATTTAAAACTACCCCCAAGTTCTGAGACTAGTAATGGAAAGATGGCAAATGCTCAAAAAACATTTGTTAAATTTACTAATGAACAAATATATGATTTTGAAGTGATATTAAAATTTTCAGGTTGACAATTTAGCACTGAACAAAATAAGATGAAAATTATTAAACAGTTATTTTAGGCACAACTACTAATTATAAGCAATTTTAAGTTACATGATTTATAATTTTGCTGGAAAAAATGTTTCAGTTCAATGATACAACACATTAACTATGTATAAAATATGCAGATTAATATTTTATCTTTTTCTCTAGATTGTTGCTTATGAATTGCTACCAATATGAAAGCGTTCCTGTGGCTATCCTGCATGGTACATTTAAATGAATAGTGAATTTTTAACAGTTATCAGAGCTTCATGGTCCCCTACTATCTCCAGCTTCATTTAAAAGATGCTGTTAACAGCCCATATCTTAAAAATATTTTAGCTGCACTGTTTTCATACATTAAAATATGGTTTGTTTTATGAATTTCACATGCTATCTCTAATTGGATATGCTTGGGAAAGGAAGCATGAAGATGAATAAAGAATCATCTTATCAGGTTCCAATGAATCACTGGGCCTTAGAACTCAGTGGGAAAAAAATGTTTTCATAGACCACACACAAAAAAAACTTCAGATTAGATTTCCATTTCAAAGCACTGGCCAAGTGAGGAAATGACATATAATATATTAATAAACAATATGTAATCTTCTGGGCACATGCATTTCAAAAGTGCCACCAGGACAGGACAAAATGTACCCTGATTGTCAAGTTCACTTTCTGATTCACTGCTGTGCATGAACCCACAGAGCATTACCAGTACAGAATGAGGTCACTTCTCCAAATCCTTTCAGAGAAAATAGAATTTTTTTACTTGCTTCTTTTTGTAATATGCACAAGTCATTTCCTAACTTGATTTAAAACACTGTGACAGAACAAATTAAATTGTTTTGCTTGCATAATTAATTATCCTGTTGTAATTTAATTCATCAAATTGCAAAGCACTAACTTTTCATAAGCATTATCTTTTAACTCAAATTATTATTTAAATTCAATATAGGGATCCAAAGTTTTAAGCTTTTTAAAACACCTATAAGAAGACCCTGGAATTAAATGACATATAAAACTTATAATACCATGTCTGGCTCCTCATACAGATACAGATAAAGTGCCTTTTTATTATTTTAAAAAGTTCTCAGAATTAAAGGGTAGGAAATTTTTCTTTCTCTTTGGTATTGGGGATTGAATCTAGGAATGCTTAACCACTGAGCTGCATCCCAGTGCCCTCCTTTTAAAAAAATATTTTTGTTTTACACACAGGGTCTCATTAAGTTGCTTTCGGTCCTCACTAGGTTGCTGAGGCTGCTTTGAACTTTTGATCCTCCTGCCTCAGCCTCCCAAGCTGCTAGAATTACAGGTGTGTGACACCACACCTAGCTAGGGAGTTTCTCTGTTCTTTTGATCCAGTGCTAGTCATTTGGGATATACACACACTGCACAAAGAATTACTAAGAATTACTCGATTTCATTATTTAAAAATGTATTTAGATAGGAGAAATACATGATAAGTATTTGAGGTGATGGATATATTAGTTAGAAAGATTCTCAATCTACACTGTATACATTTATCTCAGCATCATGTTGAACCCATCAATACACACAATAATACTCAATAAATGTTTTAAAAAATAAATACAAATTATAATGCTTCAAGGGATGTCATTTCTATCCATTAAAATTGGCAACATGTTAAAAATGGATAATCAACATTTTTTGCCAGGGTGTGGGAAAAAGTCACTCTTCATTGTAAAAAGGCATTATCTTACCTACGTGCACAAAAACAAAGCCTGCTCATTTGTGAATGTGAATGATAACTTCAAAAAGTCAAGACAAGGAAGTGAAAAAGACAGCAACTAAAAATAATTAAAAATATTGAGAAGACAAAGTGGTACAGCAAGGATAGGGAGCCTGTGAGAGCAGAGACATCACCACTAGTAGTGAAAATGCAAGTTACTTGGGCACATAGTGATTTTCAGCCAGTATGGTACAGTAGTTGTAAACATAGGACTCACTGGAGTTGTGTTGTTTTGATCTGAAAGCCAGGCCTGACAACACTTTTTTTTTCTTTTCTTTCTCTCTCTCTCTCTCTTTCATTCTCTCTCTCTCTTTCTTTCTTTCTTTCTTTTTTTATTTGTGGCTAAACTCCTTGGATAAACTGCTTAAGGATGTGATTCTTCAGATTTCTTGCCTATGTATTGGAACTATCATAAATAAGAGGTCATGTTACAGAGTTAGAGTGAAGAATATACAAGTTTACATGTAAAATCCCTTAAAAGCTTGGAACATGAACAAACGATGTCAGCTATCTTTATTAATGAACATTTCATATTGATACATCCATTGCCTCATCTGAATTAATCTCCTAATTAGCTTATGAGATATATATTACGGTACTCTTTCTGAATTAAGATTTCAGAAGTTAATTTGCTATGTAACCAACCTGAGGTCACAAATGCTGCATACATACTAAAATTGCCTGATTAATAATGCCTGTCTGATTGCAGAGTTTGTGAGGTCTAGCGCCACATCACTGCTTTGTTAACAAAATAAAACTCTCCTTTGCTCCTCTGGTGCCTTAGAAGAAGTGATCCTTTTGCTGCAAATGACACATAACTCCCTAGTTCTACATCTGAGTGAGTATATTGGGACTTTTCATTGTTAGCACAGTAATTAAATGAGAAGTGTTATGACAAAAGAAAACAATCACGGAGTGCCTTTGCCATGGGGTTTAAGGTTTCATCTAGTGCAGCTTTAATGAGAGCCCTGTAAGGTGCAGAAAGGGGTGACTGGTATTCAAATCACAGGAATCCACTATAATTAAACCTTGTAATCAAAACATTGCTTACAAGCTGTTTCCATAAACTGGTGTGCCCAAGAAGGATTAAAAAAAAAAAAGAGTTTGAATATCTTGTGAATTATGTTAATAAAAAAATGCTAATGCTCAGTCTTGAATGAAAACAAAATATGTACATTACAAGTATGTTTTTTAAGGATTAAAGTAATGTCTATGTCATTTCCCTTGTTTATGCCTATGGTACATAAAAATTTCCCTAAATGCAGATGCTTCTTCACTGTGGCCCCATTTCACTTTGTACTTTAGTTCCTTTTACTAAACTTAAACGTTTTTTAGTTAGTCAGTCTATAGTGATTTTTCTGCCTCTATTTTTAATTCCATATAACATTTCTGAAAGGGAAAACTACCACCAAAATGAACTGTAGAAATGTAGCCTTGCCAGAAGGCTTTTATATCTTGAAAGTTTTAATTGATATGCGAGCAACTCAGCCCGAGTTCATTGCCTGTGGTGTGCAAAATACCAATGAGTGAATGCTTATCCACGGGTGGTTGGATGACCTAGATGGGCCCTGGACTTCTTTCACTGAAGTCTAGGATTACATGCACACTTAAGTCTTTACTTGCCAGGAATGCTGACACCACTAGCCTGCTGTGGATGATATCATCTATCCTAACACACAACATATATGGGAGAAAAAGGATGCAACCGTACTTTGTCATTTTCTGATGACACAAGGGGTATTATACCAATTACTTCACTCTTTGCTTGTCCCCATCCTCATAGTCATAAAATCGTTCTTGCCATAGACTTTTGCTCATTATAGAAATTGTCACTTTTATTTCCTGTTCGAGTCTTTCTACTCTTTTTTGACAATGGTTTTTTTTTTTTTTTTTCAAGAACTGTTTTGACTCTATGGCCTTCTATTAAAGTCCTCCTTTCCCATCTGTCACTGTTTTACTAGCTAAATATATATTACACAACAAAAACCAATTACAAAGCCACTATTTATCAGGAGAGACTCCTTGGAAGACCACTCTAAAGGGGAGTCTAAAAGGCCATCCTTATGTCACTGTTAACAAGTAATATACTAAAGTATGACAACTTTGATAATAGATACATGGGACCTTTTCTTGTCAGTAAGTCTTACCAGCCCAAAGACTTTATATCTACTGTGTTCAGTCTATAATTCAACAGTCCCTCCATCCCTACCCTTCTCAGGATCCTATGCTTTGTCCTTCACGTCACATATCTCACATGCTCTGGATTCCTGCTGTTACCAGAGCACACAAACATTTGTATCTGGGCCCCTGGGGTGGTGGTGGTTATGATTCCAGTGAAGGAACCAGATAACAAACTGTGTAATTTTGTTACTTTCCATAATTGGTTGTTGTATTCCAATACTTTGACTGTGAATGGAGGGCAGAAATACAAGGCCATCGCTGAGAAGCAGCAGGATACTAGAGTGCTGGATGAAGCCCATCCTTGGCCAAAGGGAAGCCAATTGACAGAGTCTAAGGAATCATGTCCCTGAACATCAGGGTTCCTAATGCCTGGCTCTCCCCATTCTTTCTTATTTCTATTACTCTGGATGCCTCCAATAAGTGAATGAACATGTCCTCCTATCTATCATCTGTATGAAGTCAGAAAGCTGATGAGAGACAAATCACATAATACCCAGCACAGCAAGCCTAGTTCTGTTCAGCCTTGCTCCTATAAAATATCATCCAAGACAAATGAGTTATCCATATTGTCTTTTATCATTTACCAGTAAATGCACCAGGATCACTATTTAGCTGCAGTGATGGCTTCTGAATGCTGTAAGCTATAGCAAATTATACAGATGACCACAAGACATTCACTTTGCCAAGGTGGTATTAGGGTGTAATAGATTCACCTACCAAATTAAGAACTGCTTGATACAATTTCAAAATCACAAATCAAGTTGGCTATCTTGAAAAAGATTAAAATATTGGGTGAAATTAATCAGGCCAGTGGTTTTATAGAATTAAACAGCTTAGCCAAAGATATTTGTTTTATTCCTCTGTAAACACTTGTTAGCAATCCATGTGCCCCCAATATTTTATTTCTTCAAGATGAAGTTTCTCTATATAGGGCCTGCAGAAGGTGGCTCTTTATACAATTACTATTTCCACACTCTGATGAGAATTTCTGCCTAAAAATGGTAGAACAATCTATCTTTCTGCAGTTATGACTCTCACTGAAATCTACCCCTAGCTCATAATCTATCAAGCAACAGCTCACTAGGATCTGAGCATCACAAAGTCCACACATTTTCAGATAGCCCAGAGACACACTATTCTTGAGTCCCTTAAGGTATTATAGATGGCTAACTTGGGAGGTTTGAGGGAGTGTGCAAAAGAAATAGGAATCCCTCTGACCTCTCAGTGAAGTCCTAGGGAAATAATTTCTCCTAAATAAAGATATTTACATAATCTTTAATTATATACTATCCAAAAGAAGCTATGAAGCATTTAAAAATTCACTAAATATAAAATATTAACATCTTTACATATATTATTTCATTTTAAACTTTCAATAACCCTTCAAAGAAGATACTCCCATTACCATTTTTCAAATGGAAACTGAGATTATAAAAATTAAATTATCTGTTTTAAGTGACAGAGCCAAACATTTGAATCCAGTCCTCAAATCTTTTATCTGAAGAATTGTGGTATGGAATCCTGTGTTGGCATGCTGGAATCCATGTCCAGACAATTAATTATAAAAATAATCTAATGTTGGTTTCTTCATCTGTAAAATGGAGCAAACATTAATACCTACGTTTTCCATTTCCAACACAATTGATGTTATAGGCTGTCCTGTGCATTGTAGAAATTCAGCAGCACTCTGCCCACTAGATGCCATCACCATTGACAACAGCACTGTTTTGGCAAACACAGATGGTTCCAGACACTGTCAAATATCCCCTATGGCATAAATCATGCTGGCTGAGAAACACCGAACCAACTTGTAGGGAAGGGTTCATCAGTTAATACGAGAGAAGAATCTAGAAGTGTGTCTGGTACAGAATACTTAATGTTAGAAATGATTATGGGATGGTAACTTTGATGACAATGAGGATGATGATATACATGTGCACTTGACTAAAGTGTGTGAGTATCTGATTTAGGTCTTATTTAGATGAGTGTAATTGAAGAAACTCATGAAAGAGTTGAATAAAAGAAAATAACTATATTAAGGGACTTATAATCTTCAAGTGGTTTGGAATTACTCAAGCAAAATTTCTATAAGCTTATTACTCTTTTATTAGACAACAATATTTGACACATCAGATTGTATATTTAAGAAACCAAATAACTATTTATTTAGGTAATGTTAGCAGATGTCAGCATAGAACCAATACCCTACAAAATCTAAACCCGGATCTAAATGGACAGAATATCTATCTTTTCAAAGAACATTAGAAACACTATTTTTCCATACAACTAATCTTGAAATAAGTTTGCACATGAATATCCAGCCACAAATTAATAAATTTACTAAATATTTAACAAATGTTTCAACTATAATAAACATGCTGAGATTATAAATTAAATTACAAAATTTGTCTTACCTAAAGTCTTAATAGGGTCAGAGTAATCAGAGTCAGTAAATTGTCCCATGACATTTGTGGCTCTAAATTTAAATCTATGAAGTAAAAAATAAGATTAAAAACAAACAATTTGCACATCACATGAATGAATAATTTAGCAAACAATTATGAAAACTGAATATTTTATTCAAGAGAAAATGAATTTGCAACATGTAATCTTAGAATTTAATTACCTTCAGGACAAATTATACTGAATCTATATGAGATGAATAATTATCCTGCACTTGGGCCTGTTGAGTTTGTGACTAAAAATTTGGTCAAACTCATGGAAAGTCAGAAGTTTAAGCAAATCACCTTCCTCATAGATTCATTTGGATGGAATGATTTAATATATATGAAAATGTGTTCCACTAGGATACTTAATAAATATAAGACATAATAACTTACATACCTCAACCATCTTTGAAAGTACTATTGAATCTGGTTATAGGATAATGTTAATTATAATGATAATACAAAACATGGCTTTTTCACATGTAAATAAGAAAAGTGCTTCTTATTTCTGTGTGTGCACAGTTGTATTTGCCCACTTTTTTTTTGTTTTGCTTTTACAATATTTAAAATAGAAAAAGGTACAGAAGAAAAGGAAGCCTAAAAATTACAGGGTGATTTTATGATGTCACAGACAATTGAAATTTGCCTCATTTAAAAACGCAAGACACATGGTATTTAAAATATAAAACCAACAAATTGAAATAATGATTTACTCCCTACCATTATCAAATTCTTATGATTTTATTTGTTATATGAAGAGTGTGTTTGGGAAACAAATATACAAAATAATAAATAAGAATAAATATGAAATTTTGTGGTACATTATTTTTAAGGCTATCACATGCTTGATGGGTAAAATTCAAGCAAAAACCTAGAATTTAAACAAAAGTAATTACAATTTCATACTAAATGTCAAAACATTACTTTTTTAGTTGCTTAATTTCTCTCACTTTTCTGAAGTTAACTTGGCCTAAGACATTCATAAGGAATTTATTATCCAGGTATGATGGTACAACTGTAATCCCAGCTACTATGAAGCCTGAAGCAGGAGGATCACAAGTTGTAGGCCAGCGTTGGCAACTTATTGAGACATTGTCTCAAAATACATAGGTCTGAGGATGTAGCTCAGAGGTAGAACATTTGCTGTACATGCATAAGACTCTGGGTTCAATCCCCAGTACTTAAAAAAAAGAAAGAAAAAAATTTAATTATGCTTTAACTAGTAGGAAAAACTGAAAGAACTTGGTTTTTAAAAAATAATTCATAAAAAAACTATATTTTGAAAATCAAATAAGGTGAAGTTGCTGCTTTTAAAAGTTATAGTCCTATGGGGCTGGGATTGTATCTCAGCAGTAGATTGCTTGCCTAGCATGTGCAAGGCACTGGGTTCAGTACTCAGCACCATATAAAAATAAATAAATAAAATAAAGGTATTGTGTCCAACTACAACTAAAAAATAAGTATAAAAAATTACAGTCTTATAATAATCGATTCAATAGAATAAATCAATCAATAAATTTAACAAAGAACTTAATAAAGCCAAAATGTCAGCACTGATTTTTAATATATTAAGTTACTAATGGCTACAAGATTCCAAAATAATAAAGTAATAAAGATTTCTATCACTCATTCAGATGTTTGGTATGATAAAAGCAGAGTTATTGCTAGGAGTGGCATACAAGGAAACCATTGTTAGTTGAGAGTATGATAGTGTTTCTGAAAACCTGTACATAAGCATGCACAGTAAGATGAATGAAAGACACATTAGTCACATTGTCCTCCACCAAACAAATTAAATTCCTCTACCTATTTATGCTCTCCAATACCACATTTTCATATTACTTTTATGTAACTTATCACATCAAAGCCTAATTTCTTTCAGATTTTCATGACTCCCATATAATACTATATATTTACAGAATGAAAAGATAATGCCTTGTTAATCTTTCAATTTCCAGTGCCTAGAAGATCAGATCCACTCCACACACTGGATGTCCAATGCTTACTGGAAAGATGAAAGATGAGGAGATGGATGGATGAAAGATTCCTACAGACTTGCTGACAACATGTACTTGACAGAAACTGTACTTACAAATACTGCTTTTTTGGTTTCAGAGGTCCATTGCAAATTTTGTCTTCATTGCCAGGAATCATACATGCATTATCAGCACCTATGACATAGATTTCTTCATTGCCACTGAACTTTGTCTTTCCTTCTATACATGGAGGGTTAGGGAAGCCTTCATTTGTAAAATATGGCCTTGCTTTATTAAAATATGCATCATACCACTTTGTTACATTTCCATCATGCTGAGCTATTTTCAGGAAAAAAAGAGAATAATGATTACAAGTAACATATGAATGCATTTTCACATTTATAAAGAGTGCTTTCATAATTACACTAGGGGAATCTAGATGCAACATCATTTGCTCTGTGAACAACTAGGGATGACATAGCTGATCTGCCTTGATAGACAGGTAATCCTGTCCTGCTCCCTCACACAAATCTAAAGCATCATTATGAACAATGATTTCTCACATATAGAAAGAATGTCCTTCAGTCAAGGATCACCCTCTTCTACACACTTCAGAAGAAGCTATCATGATTCCACTTTGCCAAAATCAAAACAATTCTACCAGTGTGTGGATTAAGTAAATCATACACATTCTTTTTTGTGTGTATGATGTTGGGGATTGAACCCAGGTCCTTGTGCATGCAAGGCAAGCACTCTACCAACTGAGCTACATCCCCAGACCTAAAATACACATTTTAAAATTCCTGTTCTCATTTTGGTAAAATATATTATGCATAAATAAATGGGTACTATAATGAGTGATAATATTAATAATTTATTCAACTTGAGTTGTGTGATACTGAAATTTCTTTAGCATTCAGGAATGCACACTGTACAATTTGACAAGAGATATTGACATCTGAGGATACCTCCTGTTTCTGCCACAAGCACTTGTACACTTTTGATTGGTCCGTGATCATCATTGTAATAACATATTGGCATTCTGATTGTAATTGTTGTTGAAGTCACAAGCAGTTTTCCTGTGGCATCATAAATAGGGGTTGGCTTGGTTTTTGGTCTTGCTGGAGCTTTAAATAAAAAATAAATAAATAAACATCACCATAAATGATTCTTTTGTTTCTAAACAGGGAAAAAAGTTAAATTCTCATTTCATGCTGGTAATTTACAGATAAAGTGATGGAAAATATGAATAACAAATGAAACAGTTGTGTTTGGAAACAGCAGATATTTAGCAATTATCATCTTTTGGTGGTATAATTATGTATTTGAGACTTGCCTGAAATAATGGGGCCAGGTGTGATTTTTCAGGCATCTGACTCCTCTTCATATGTTAAAAAATTTTAATTTATTTATGCTCTCACCCATATGTAAATTTCATAAATGCATAAAAATGTTTACATATAAATAACATTTTAGTGTAAGTTTTTCTTTTCTTTTACTTCCTTCAGCTGGTTCATTGATTTCTCTTCTAGTCACAGCAACATCCCTCTTACAGTTAATCCATAGCAAACACCTGGCTGACAGCCTTCTATATTTGTCTTCACATTTATATAATTATATAGAAACATAAACTGTCCACAGTATGGCCTTTTCTCACTGTTTGCTTTTCCAAATAAGGTTATATCATGCAGTATGATTACCCCACATATTGCTTTACCCACTTCACCATGACTTGTATCTTTCTGAATCCCCAGGTACTATGTTAACTCATTCTTTTTTTTAATCTTTATTTTGTTTATTTATTTTCATGTGGTGCTGAGGATCGAAACTAGTGCCTTACATGTGCGAGGCAAGTGCTCTGCCACTGAGCCACAACCTCAGCCCCTAACTTATTCTTCTTAATGACTACTGTACATGGTACAGCTGCATCACACTGACTCAACCACCCATTTAGTAATGGGAATTCACTTTTCCTCCAGTTTTGAATGCTTGTGGTAATATTTAAGCCTTGCAGTTAGCTTTATTTATTTATGCTTTTATTTCCATAGAATAAGTTCTCAAGTGTAGAATTTCTGGCAAATAACACATAGATTTATAACTTTAACAGATCTTTCCAGAAAAAAAAATTTTGAGGGGGTACTGGGTATTGAACTCAGGTGCACTTGACCACTGAGCCACATCCCCAGCCCTATTTTGTATTTTATTTAGAGACAGGATCTCACTGAGTTGCTTAGTGCCTTGCTTTTGCTGAGGCTGGCTTTGAACTTGTGATCCTCCTGCCTCAGCCTCATGAGTCGCTAGAATTAGAAGTGTGTACCGCCGCACCCAGCTCCAGAATAATTTTTAAAAGTACCACAAAAATTCACATTTTACTATTAATTCATACAAATATATCCCAAATCAATATTTCTAAGAGCTCTGTTTGTTTGATTTAATCTTACAGCTATATATATATACATATATATACACACACACAGACATGTATATGTATGTGTGCACATGTATGCCCATACACATATGTGCTATTTGAGCATCAGTTAAGTTACTTAACCAAACTTCAATTTTCATATTTTTTAAGTCTTTTTAAAAAGCCTCTCAAGAATGGCATAAAATGAATAACACTGTTTCTATTTTATAGGCTTATGTCACAGACCTAACAAAGATTAAGTATCAAGATTTTAATCAAATCTCTTGTTTTTACTTGATTCTCTTGTTCACTCTTTTGAATGCCAAGTTCAAATGATATTTCTTGTTTGTTTTGTAGTGTCTGGGATCAAACCCAGGCTTCATGCACACAAGGCAAGCAATCTACCACTGAGTAATAGCTTCAGCCTGCAAAATCCTCACCTGATGCAATAGTATGGTATTCTGACATATAAAAGTTAAAATGAGATTGGATGTGTAAGAGGTGTATTGGGGGAAATATGTGTGAAGAATAAAGGATCAGAGAGCAGGAGTATGTAGCAAAAGATTTCAGACCACAGATCATGGGTATGACAACTGTAAATAGGGGAAAAGAAGGATGAATTTAGTAAAGAAGCTGGGGTTTCAGGGAATTTCAAACCCTCAGCTGGCTGCTGGAGAGATCCCAAGCAAAATTGCAGTTAGAGAAATCTAGTTTGGGGCATTACAACTACTTTAACGAGACTACTAATTCATTATTCCATGTTACCAATAAAATCATGCATATTACTAGAGAAAATTATTTCTTTAAGACTCTAACACTCCCACTATACTATTATAAATTTTCTAGACTAGTAGTAAGTCTCTCTGCCTTAGGTAAGGAGTGAAAATCAGAATCACCTTGACATGGGAAGTTTTGTTAAAACCTAAAAATAATGAGTCTACTGCTATCTGTATGCTTGCACATCTATCTGCCACTAAATAATAGACAGAAATTAAGATGGCATGACTCACTCTCTTATCTGTGAAGTCATTTTGTGAAACAACTAATGGTTTTTAAGACATAATGTATTTCTATATTCCAAAGTACAGAATTTATCAATTAAAATCAATTAATACTTATAAATGGTTTTTAGATATATTATTCATTGATTAAAAGATAAAATTTAAGGATTCCTCTAACAGTGAATATTTCTTATTCTTAATAGTACAAGTTTCCAGGTATTCTCTTAAGGCTTTTTCAAAGAGAATCTCTCTTAACCCTCACAACTATCTGTGAGGTAGGAAATGGAAAGCTCCATTTCACAGGCTTAAAGAGATTAAAAAACTTTCCCAAAGTCAAATAGATACCAAGTGGCCAATTCAGTATTCATTCTCAGGAGGCTAACCCCAAACCCAGGCAAATGCTGGCGCTTTTAATCACTGTTCTCTACTTTTCTCAAAGACTGAGAAAAGTTACTTTTTGCTTTAGAAAGAAAAGTCTTGGTTGGAATTCTCTTTAGGGTCCAAACACTTGAATTCCTTCCTTGTTGTTTTTAATTTCTCTGTATTTTTTGTTGCAAATTTTTAGAGAGATGGCATAATCAATTGCTTGATTTCAGTCTGACTGACTGAATGGCCCTTAATTCCTCTAAGCAACCTTTCTTGGGTTTTGTGGGTCATTTTGGGGAGGAAAAACTTTAGTTATATCTTCTATAAAAAATAGTCACCAGGATAAATGGATCAATTTATATACTTTGTAGCCAACATCATTAAGTTGATTGGTACACAATAAAAACATCTGATGAACTGAAAAAAATATGATAAATCAGTCAAGACTAAATAGAACTAGTCAAAGTCTAGACAGAGACAATTTGAACAAGTTAAATTCTTGATAAAAAGAAAATTCAGGCTATAAAATTTGTTTTTGAAAATTTTAAATTTATAGCAAAAGAAGTAGAAGATAAAAGGAGGGCATTCTTTTTAACATAGTAATTAATATCAGACAATTAAATTCTATTAATTAAATTCTACTATTCAGACAATTAAATTCTACCTTCTAATAATTAATTATTATATTAATTAATATAATTATTATTATATAATTAATATAATTATTATAATTAATAATAAATTAATATAATTATTAAATATAATTAAATATATCATTAAATATTAAATATAATTAAATATATCATTAAATATATAATATATAATATAATATATAATAAATATATAATATAAATATAATATTATATCATTAAATATAATAATTATTAAAAATAAATTAATATAATTATTAATTTATATATATAATAATTAATTATTATTAATTATTAATTCTAATAAGCATGTGTTAAGTAATAGTTATTTGTAAATATCATTACTTAATATTAATATTATATTAATAATAAATGTCATTACTTAATACATGCTTGTTATATACATATGTATCCTTTAAATGCTTGGCTTATCTTTAATTCTTACGTGGAATTCAATTTATAATCACTCTTTGATAAAGAAAACAGCATTTTATATGAAGGCAGCTCACGTAGTACCTTTGATATCCATGGTTATCCTCATCTGAACTTTAGGCCCTGCACCAGCACTATTGATTGCATAAACCTAAAACAAAGAAACATTTTGTTACTATTATCAAGTTCTTTCTTATGTGTATGTATAACAGAACAAGGTGATATATAATTTTAAAATGATTCCTCTTTTAAAAACAATTGCATGTAGCCTATTATATTTCTTGTAGCCACTCAAATGAATATAATATATATAAGAAGAACTGGAATAAGAAAGTATTTCTTAAAAACTGATATGCTGGTACTAAGCCCTGAGAACAAAGGCAGAGATCTTAACAGCTCATTCACAGAGACCAGGAAGGACTGTGGCTTCCATTTGAACTCGGAGGAGGAGCAGCGGAAAAGCCACTCCATCTACACTCTCTCCATCTACTTTAACATCTGCTCCTGCTCTCAGTAGCTAGGTAACTCTGGCCTCCTTTAAGTCCACATTCAAGATCCCCTTTTTTTGCTTCTGAGATGAAATCCTATTCCTTCAACCTCCCGTTTTCCTGTATTAAATCATCCCTCTGAAAGTTGGCCTTTATGCCCTTCTTCACCCCTGCCCTGAAGTATCTGATGCTATAACCTGTGTAATGCAGCATATACACATAAAGCATTTCTGTTTGTATATTCAGAGAGTGATTTACACAAATGTGAAGGCTTTCAATTAACTCTGTGCTTAGGGAGCTGTGGAACTGGAATCTTCCTCCATTCACTTTAATCTTGCTATAAAATTAAAAAAAAAAACTGTTCTTGGCCAACTTCATTGTTCTTGGTAAACATAATTCAGTATATAATGTATCTATTGGAATTAATAAATTTTATACATTAGTGGCCCATCTTTTCATTCTATCAATATTTTGAAAATATTTTCATTGGATTATATATATATATATTTATATGATATGATAGTGTTGTAAATAAACCAAGTCCATGAGATATGGACTTAAAATGAATAAAGAAATATTTGCTGGTGTCTGTAAATTTAAAAAAGGAAGTATTTAAAATTAAAAGTGATGGCATGGTTCATTGTTTTTACTTCTTTTTCTTTCTTTCTTTCTTTTTGGTTGTTGATAGACCTTTATTTTATTTATTTATATGTGGTGCTGAGAATCGAACCCAGTGCCTCACACATGCCAGGTAAGTGCGCTACTGCTGAGCCACTTACTTCTTTTGTTTAAAGAAATAAAAACAGCCCCAGTCCTGTTTTTATTTCTTTATAGTACGAAATAATATATAAGTGAGATAATAAGTGAAAGAGTTGGACAGTGCTTCTCAAATAGCAGTGTGCAAAGAAATCATCTGTAAACCTTGCTAAATGCAAATATTTAGATTTTGCTTCAGTAGGTCAGTACAGGTACCATCTTTACACATTTCTAACAAAAGGCAAGGTGTTAAAAATGCTTTATATTGTACTTTGCAAATAATGCAAAAACAGTGTTTGCAAACAGTTACAGGATTTTAAATATATTCTTTAATCATAAATTGATTATACTTTGTTTTAATTTCTGTTTTCTTTCTTATTCCCAATAGCCAAAACAGTTATAACAATAATTACCAACAACAAATATAAATATTTAATCTGCACAAAAATCCTAGGAAGTTGTTCATTATTCCTATTACCCAGCTTTTACATAGGGAAACTGAGACATAGATGTCATAAAGTTGCCAAGATACAGAATACAGCTTTGAATCCAGGTCAGTTTGTTCTCTTAATCACCATCCTTCCCCTAGTGGATCTTTTACATTATGGTCCACTTCATGGCATGTGCAACAATAATTTAACAAGACGGATTATATGAAGATATAAAATTAAGGCAAGAGAATGAATAAATATTAGGATGTATATTCATTTTATATACAGACAAATTATTAAAATGTTCTCATAAACAAATTTACAAAGAACTGATAGGAGGATTAGTTTCTATGGTATTTATAGGTTTACTGTGAATTCTATGTTTTTAAAAGATGATTTTTTGCTGAACCAAATAACTCTATTTGAAATTCTGAGGCATGATACAAAAAGAGAAAGGATGAAACAAATTGTGTGTGTACATGCCTGTGTACATGTATATGAACTCACATATACATTTATGCTACACATAAACAGTTATTTCTGTTCTCTGCCTTTGAAATTTGCTTTTACATTTTCATTTATAATCACACATAAATGGTTTTCTTTGGGGGCAGAATTTTTTATTTATATTTTACTACTTTTCTACCTTCAATATGTATTTTCTTTCTCCTTTATTTCTAAATGTTTACTAATATTGTGCAAACTTCTCATTTATCTACATATTTTAATAGCACATGCTGGGGGCTGGGATATAGCTCAGTTGGTAGAGTGCTTGCCTCGCATGCACAAGGCCCTGGGTTCAAAAAATAATAAGAAGAAGAAGCACGAGCTGTGTTATAATAGAAAATAAGCAATGTTATTCCTCTACATCTACTTTACTCACAAAAAGATGTGGGAAATGCAAAACATACACAAACAGTATTTTTGAATGCTGACTTTGCATTTAGGTAAACAACTAAAAGTTATAGATGCTTACACTGATATTGTATGTATGTCCACCTTTTAGTCCTTCTAACATTGCAATGACAGATGTGTCTGTTTTCTGGATGATACTGAGGTTATGAATCTGAACAGCTGTGGGATCGTCTTCTTGGTAAACCAAAGCTTGGTATACTTGGATATTTCCATTAGGTTGAGAAGGAGGAAGGAATGTTAACTGAAATTTTGTAACTTCATCTGGTATCTTCTGAAATGTCATGTTGTTGGGTGGATCCTTGGGTGCTAAAATGAAAAATATACAATTTAAAAAATTTTAATTTGTTCTTTTTGATATCCTTATGAAATTTATTGCTTCAAATTTCTGTTTTTAAAGAGTATTATATGAATTATTTAAACCATAATTTATAGAAAGCAGCAAAATGTATCATCAAATCATTGACAGTTGCAGTTCATAGAAACTATAATGATGATCCAAGTTGTTTGCTTATTTATTTTGCCTTTCAAATGCATTTATTTTTATTTTTATGCAGAATGTGTTTCTATGACTTTAAAACTATTTATTTATGGCAGTGCTAGAGATCAATATTATTTTTTTTATTTTAATAATAATATATAGTCCCATGTAACCTTCCCCTAGCTTTCCCTAGTGGTAACATCTTCTGTGACTGCAGTTTAACATCAAACAGGAAACCGATGTTGATATAATGTTGTTCACTGGATTACAGATCACATTTTTTCTTTTTTTTTTTTTCTTCAGTGCTGAGGATTGAATTCAGGGCCTCACACATGATATGCAAGTGCTATACCTCTGAGCTACACCCCCAGTCCTAGATGACAGATCTTATTCTGGTTTCACCATTGTTTCATGCTTTTGTGCATGTGTGTATAATTCTATACAAATTTATCCAATGTATGGATTCTTTAATTGCCATCTCAAACAAGATATGAAACTATCCTATCACCTTTAAGAAACCTGCTCCTATTATCCCCTTGTACTTACACTACATTCCTCTCCAAAACACAATCTTTCTCCATCTCTATTGCTTTGTCATTTTGAGACAACAATGACATAATGATCTTGAGGCCCATGGGTTTGCTAAATGTGTCAACAGGTCATACTCTTATATTTTTGAGTAGTGTTCCATTTCATGGATGTACCAGAGATTGTTTAGTCATGGAAGGACATTTGGGTTGTTTCTAATTTTTTTATTACTAAAAAAAGGTATTAACATTCATGTATAGATGTTTGAGTGAACATAAGTTATTGACTCTCTGTGGTCAATGTTCAAGAGTGTGGTTTCAGGGTCACATAGGAAATGCATTTGTAGTTCTATATAAGATACTGGAAAACTACTTTCCCATGTAGCTATATCATTTCACATTTCCACTAGCAATGTATCAGATGTTCAGTCTCTGCATCTTTGCCAGAACTTAATATTATCACTATTTTAAATATTATTGTTATGTTTTTAATAAAATTATGAGACCTTTTATATCTCATCATGGCTTTAATTTGGATTTATCTAATGGTTAATAGCATTGAAAATATATTTTATATGTTTATTTGTCCACCATATCTACAGGGTGGTAAAATATTTGTTCATGTCTTTTGCTTATTTTCTAAGTGAATTTTTCAAGTGCTGAATTTTGAGAATTCTTTATATATCTTAAATAGTTCAGGTTATTTTAGATAAATAAAAAGTAGCTTATCAGGTGTTGGGGTTGTGGCTCAGTGGTGGAGTGCTTGCCTAGCACACATGAGTCACTGGGTTCGATCTTAAGTACCACATTTAAAAAAAAAACTAAATACACAAAATAAATTATGAAAATGATATGCATGAAGAAAAAATTATTTTATAAATATAAAAACTACACTTGATGCACTACATAGTGCTCTTTATAAAAATGATTAACAAATTGAATGAGTATATTTATTTTGATCATCTCCAAATGGATATATTCTTCCATATTAACTCAAGAATTTACATGAAAAAAAGTTAGTATTTGGTTTTCAAGAGTTTGAGGCTCAAACATTAGTATTATTATTATATTTGTGTGTGTATGTGTGTGTGTGTGTGTGTGTGTGTGTGTGGTGCTGGGGATTGAAACCAGGGCCTTGTTTATGGGAGGCAAATACTCTACCACGTGAGCTATATCCCCAGCCACATCAAACATTATTTTCTTACAAATATCTTTAATAGATAGTGTCCTTTATCAAGCAAAAACAAAAGTAAATAAGTAAGAGTATGAAAAAAAGAGAAGCAAATAAACATGTGATTTTACTGAATACTTTAAGTGGAACAAATGCATATCTAAAATAAAAGGTTTATTCAAGAGAAATAGTTTTAAATTTGCTTTAATATGTTTTATATCTCAGACAAGTATTTTTAGTTTATAAGAAGTATTTCTCTGAATTTAGGATCAAGTTTAAAGCTGGATAAGAAAAGAGATTCTCTCAATGCTGGAAATAACTTCCAAATCCCTAAATATTCTTAGCTTTAAATCTAAATTTCTATTTGTTTTTTCTTATATATGGATGCTAATACAGAAATGAGAGGTGGGGATAAAAAAAATACAAGAAAGATCAGTGGAGTAGACAACGGGGGATAAAGGAGAGGGAGAAGGGATGGGATAAGGAAAGACAGTGGAATGAATCTGACCTATTTTTCCTAGGTACGTATATGAATATACCACATTGAATTTCACCATCCTGTGTCACAAGTCATCCGTGTGTTGTGTGTGGACTATGTTGCTTATAGTAACCTAGTAAGGGGATAAGTCTGGCATTGGGAATGTCCTGAGGCACCCCCACAGGGAGTAACTGCTTGATGCAGGTGAACTTCCCCCTCAAGCTCTGCCAAAGGTCCCACACAGTATCTGAGATGGGTGTGACCTGAGAAGATGCCAATCAACCTGCTGAATAGTAGACATCAGGAAGCAAGATTCTGCCCTTGAAACCTTATCCCTGCCTTTGATGTACCCCTTAAATAAACCACTGGAACCATCTTTTCTTTTTCTAGTTCCAGAGCCCATGTGAACTAGATCTGTCAGGGGCTTCGATTTTGTAAATATATTTCTGAATAATTGTGTTTTGTTATTCATTAATTATTTGAGACTTAAAGTTTTAGCATGGCTTACATTCTCCTGAGCAGGAAGAGGAATCCCCCAATGAGACACTGGTCATTGCCCCCATTAATGCTGTAATATCCACAAAACACTAATGAAAAAAAAACTATGAATGAATAGCAGAAAGATCAATTGAACAGAGGATGGGGAACAGGAGGAAGGAGAAAAGGAAGTACTGGGGACTGAATTAGAACAAATTATATCCCATGATTTTATATCAAAATACATCATAATGTTATGTATAACTAAAGTGAACCAACAAAAATAAGATTATTTTCTTAGAGAGTTAGTAAAAAATATGTTAAATCATTATATCTATGAGAAACATAGAACATTAGGATTTGAGAATGAGTGCTTTGTGTTATAAATGTGAATACGTTCATCAGTTCTTTCCTCACAGAGAAGAAGATGAAGGAGAAATGCAAAAATCACAATAGAAACTAGATACCTGTCATATTTGGCAGGAAAATACAAACAAATGTAATTTTAGGGTGCTAAAGATAAAATTTATCTTGTAACTTAGATTCATAACTTTATAGGCAAAATGAATAGAGAACATAATTAAAAGACTTTCTAAAAATATTTTTACCACTTATATTTACCTTACAGATAGCAACAAATAAACTCTAACAATACATCCCTTCATCTGCTTTTTCCAGTGACATATCTGGTGGCAAAGAACATCAGGATTCTGAAGGAGGATGGGGCAAGCAAGATCTGGGAGGCTGACTTTCCACATTAAATTCCTACTTGCTATAATCTTATTCATTCAGACCCTGTTCATAGGACCTTGAGAAACTCTGTATAGATTCTGACATTTCTTGGATAGTTACATAATAAATTATATCACCTGATGAAGTGAAGAAAACATCTATGATAAATGTGATCTGGATCCTAATATTGAATTCCAGATCATTGCTTTAATTTTCATTCCTATCATAGGGTAGAAATAATTAAAATATAGTTTTAGATATATCATTCATTATTGGCTATAGAAGCTTAGAAAAATCCTCTCTTACGCAAGGTAACTCAATTTCTGAAACACTTAGCAGATTTCATAAGCATAGAAAAGTACAATTGGGTACCTTTATGTTCCATATTTATAAGGATTGAATATTCTACATTTTCACTTTGCCTCAAAAATAAATAGCTTTAATTTTGATGATCACAGTAGCAATGAATTATTATTATTTTTATTTACATTCTTCAAAAACTTCTCATAACTTATATTCTGTTTAATGTAGAGTGAGGAACTGTAAGACAGACAGCTTACTCAACCAATGAGGAAGGACACTCCTACCTGATTCTAAAGTAGTCACAATGACTTCAGGGCTTGACTTCCCTTCTACATATGCAGCACTTACATTTCCAGTAAATGCAGTGATCACCACAGAATATCTGGTAAATATTTTTAAGTCTTTAATTTCCATGGTTTTGTTTTCTTCATTTGACTTGACAAAGGAAATATTGAATTCATCACGATCTACCTATGAGGAAAAAACACAGTTAACAAGAAGCAATACTGGAGTATTTTGTTTTACCAGAACATGATAATAAAAAGCTACATGTACATTCATCTGACATTTATAGATTAACTTATTTATTTACATATTTACTTATTTAACAATCAGATAGCCCTGGAAAAATCTAAAGTGTTATTATAACAGTTCATTAATTAGTAAATATTTTAGTAATTGAAAGGAAAAGAAAATAATCAACCAAATGCACAAGCAAAAAAAATCATTTTTTTCAGTCAATGAAATTACTTTCTACTCTAATGCTTTGTTAAAAAAGAAGTATATAGGTTTTGGACTGTGTTATCAAGGGTTCAAATGCTAATTGGCCACTTGACAAACCACTAAGGCTCTATGTATCTTACCTTCTATGTATGTGAAATTGGGGTGGTAAAATAATTACAGAATTATATTGAGATTTAGAAAGAAGAGATCTGAAGTAATTGGTACAGAGATTTTGATCTTAAAAAATTACATTACCCACAAAAAGAAAATACAGAGGTATACATATATAAAATATGCGTGTGTGTGTGTGTGTGTGTGTGTATACGCATATGTTCACGCTCTATGACCTGAAACACAATTTTTGGAATGTAACTTATTTCTGAAATGGACTTTGATATTTTCCACCCCTTTTATTTAACTCCATTTATTGCATTCTGATAATGACCATAGTTTGAAAAACTCTTGATCTAGCACAATGCATGACAGTGGATAAAGACTCAATTGCAAATGGCATAATTATTTAATGCGCATAAATGAGTACCTGTAGGTCTATTAAATGTAGCCGTGTGACTTGTTCAAATGTGGTTTGCCTGCAATGGAAGTTCTGGCCCATTGGCTCTAGACATTGAAAATAGCCGAAATTTTTAACACTACATAGAAGTGCTTTTCCTAAGATCCATGAGAAAATTCAAAACCCTTGTTGATTTACTACTCTAAAGTACTTGAAATAAATACTTAAAATCTGGTTTAATATATGACTAGCACTATTAAGTTCATTTTTGACTTGTTCCTCACTTGTAATTTTAAAGCTTTTGTTGTTGTTCAGTATGTTTCTGTAATTAGTCTTTTTTAAGACCTTTTTTAACTTGAAGATGTTACCATGAAAGCCGAGCTAAAGGCTAATGAGTAATACCAGTATTGCAAACAGTTGAAAAGACCATTCCCAGCTCAAGACAAAGCAGTGGAGACCAATGTCCCACTTCTCTAAAGAGGCAGAAAAACTAATCAGAATAGGAAGTCTATTGATCAGACATATGAACCCACTGGTAAAAAGTGTGTATTTAATTAATTGCCGTTATTTAAACATCACATAAAATATGGCCTTTTTTAAGTCTAGGTTTATATTCATAATGGGTACAAGTTATCTTGTTGGGTGTGGTGGCACACGCTTGTAATTCCAGTAGCTCCGGAGGCTGAGGCAGAAGATCACAAGCTCAAAGCCAGCCTTAGCAAGTTAACTGAGGCCCTAAGCAACTGAGTGAGACCCTGTCTGTAAATAAACAAACAAACAACAACAAAAAAAAAACAGTCTGGGATGTGCCTCTGGATTCAATCCCTGGTACCAAAAGTAAATAAATAAATAAATAGTAGATAAATAACCTAGAGATAAGTAAGTAACAGTTGACCCCTGTAATGGGGCCTGGGTTTCCATTTCCATTTCATTTGGTTTCATTTTCATGGTTTGATGTTGCTTGCCTAACTACTACAACTATTTAAATTCTGCATTTGTAGACCTGAGATGATTTCCTCAAAATTCCATAGCTTCCCAGTAGCGGAGATGAGATTGGTTTTTTAAAAGTCCAGAACTCTCTTCACTGTGACAAGTCGGTGGGCTTGATCTTATAAATTACACTATTTATAAATTAAATGATTCCAATGCTCTTCATTGAAACAATAGATAACAAATATCAAATAGCGAAAACATGGCACAACATGCATTGTGCTGTATCCTACCTTTAAAATATTTAATAAAATCTGAAAAGAATTCTGGTCCTCAAACTCAACATGTACAAAAGTTCATTATATTTTCATTAAACCTACTTCACCTTGGTTGTTAACAATTACTCTCCCACTTACCCAGGACGGACACCTCAAATCATTTTACCCCTCATTTTCCTTCTATCAATTCCAAGCTTGTTTGCTCATTCCACAGTTGATCATCTATTATTAATATGAAATCACTCTTATAATTTTTGAGCTATAACAATACAATGTCAGTAATTAGACCCTGGATCTTCTTTCCTGCCAAGCTCTTATTTTTTTTCTTCTTGTCCTACCTCACCTCCACCCTTTCCCATCTGGTGTAACCTTATTCAGCCATCAAGTCTCAGAGTAAATTTAACGTGCTCTTTGAAGTCTCTATACCTGTTTTCCTCCATAACAGAAACTTTAGTTTGCTAACTTGTCTTCCCCCAAACCTTCATATCTCAGACTCTATAATTAGCCATTTAAATTCCTACATCTCCCTTTTGAGTATGAGCTCCTTGAAAGCAGAACTTTACTTTTTCATCCTTGTTCTAGTGAATAAAAGCTATTCAATAACTATTTGTTAAATGAAAGAGTAAAGGGAACAATGAATAAAAGACCTCAAGATGCATTCATTTTTAGTAGAATCATCCAGAATGATATCTATGCCCAAATGTCTTTAGTGTCAATTTGAAAACAAATTTTGTTTGAAAGTCTTTGAAAGGAAGGTTTTTATGCTCTTGTGACTCACATTTTTCAGAAGCCAGGCTAAAGCATAAATCCTAAATGCACTGTTAAGTGTTTTTCCTTGGTCTGAGAGTCAAAGATTTTAAAATGTTGATGGTTACATCTTTCTTAAATGAGCTTCAGATAAACTCTGAAATGACAGTGACCATATCATATTTGTTCACTTCTACATAGCCAGCACCTGGCATGGTGCTGACATTAGTTGCATTTATAAATGATGTTGAATTAAGGAAGGAAATAGTTCTACTCTTCAGAACGCTATCCTCAGGTACTCATCATAGTTGACATGTTCCATAGTTAATATCATCTACTCCTATAAAATTAATCATCTTCTAAATATCAACACTTCCAAAATCTGCTAATCCAGAATTTCCCTCCTGTGTTCCACAGCCATATGCAATACTTTGTAATGGGTATGTTGACTGGAAGACTCTGAGACACCTCAATTTCAGAGTGTCTCCTACTGAACTCATTTTTTTCCTTTATGAATCTATTCCTTCTTATAATTTTGCAAGTCAAATATCCTAAAATCATTCCTGATTTGTCCTCTCACTCAATTAGATGGCTGATTTTTTTTCACCAAATTTTATAAATTTAAATTATTTTTCATTCTTTTCCCTTGCTACATTTCTTTGTTCCTATGTTTTCTTGACTTCTGTCTCTTTGTCTAAATTTGCACCCTAACACTGGTCTCAAACCATCTACTACAAACCTATTCATCCTATACAACAGAAATCAACATCACTGCTTTAATTCCCCACAAACTGCCACCCCACCACTCTTTTTTATGGGGTGAGGGTGTACCAGGGATTGAACTCAGGGGCCACATCCCCACTGAGCCACATCCCCAGCCCTATTTTATATTTTATTTAGAGACAGGGGATCACTGAGTTTCTTAGAGCCTTGCTTTGCTGAGGCTGGCTTTGAACTCGTGATCCTCCTGCCTCAGCTTCCAGAGCTCCTGGGATTACAGACATGAGCCACCAAGCCCAGCTCACCCCACTACTCTTAAAATAAACCCCAAACTCTGTAATATGTTATGTAGTTATTCTCCCAATCTAGCTTCTTAAACTCTTCTTTCTGAATGCTGTGACCTGAGATAGCAGCACCGCTCACTTTTTCTTAAATGAGAATTACTCTGTTTTCTTTTGCTTTTCAGGAACTACCTTAATTATTTTTCAAGATTTAGTTCTGATTTTATGTTATCTGGAAGATGTTTCCCCTAATGCCTTTTCTTTTCTCATTCTCTTTTATGAGCCTATTTCTACTGTATTTTAAGCCAATGCATTATTTGTTACAGATGGACACAATACCTTCATTTATTCATTTATTTTTATGTGATGCTGAGGATCAAACCCAGTGCCTCACATGTGTCATGCAAGTGCTCTACCATTGAGTCACAGACACAGCCCAAACCAATGCATTATTATCAATTAAACCCCTGGTTTTTATATATCATCTATCCCCTGAGAATTAATATAATAATAATTGTTTTACTAAAACCTGATACTTAGTGAGCACTTACTTTGTGTCAGGAAATGCTCTAAGATTTTTATGCATTATTAAGTGATTTAGTCCTCATGGACTCTCTACAGACTACTATTATTTTTTATTTTACATATACAAACACTGAAACACAGAGAGATTAAGTAAACTGCCTAAGGTCTAACAGATCTGGGACTCCAAACCAAGTAGTCTGTTTCCAAAACTTGCATCCTTAATCATGATCCATACTGCCTTTTAAGAAAGAAGGTAAGACATGTATTACTGATTTGATGTCAATCAGGTAGAATGTTGGTCCAGTGATGACAGCAGGTTCACTCCAACTGATGTTGATGCTGAAAGGTGATGTCGCTACAACATGCACATTTTCAGGAGGACCATCTGGAGCTATGACAATAGAAAATCAATTATTCTGCCACATTAGTTAGCACTTGCTACAGTACAACAATAGAAAAGATCATGAAAAATGGATACTCATAATGAATTCATTTTACATTAATTTACAGTTCACAGCATGCTAAAGGTATAAGCAAATTAAATGAACTAATTATTTATACTTAAAACTTCCATTCAGAAATTGGTTAATTAAAATAAAAAATATGTGATTTAAACTTAAAATCATATTTTTGAAAGAAACTATACCATTTCTAAAATAAACATTTTGAAATGTTTATTTTAGAAATAGGTAATCTAGCAATGCCATTTTAAGAAAACCCTTTGAGAAAAATATTTGACACCAAAAAGAGGCAAAGGAACACAGTTGAAAATAGAAACAAATGTAAGGGAATTATGGTTAAAATATATTGTCTCACAAGTGTACAAGAGTAAATTGGGTTTGCTTAACTGTTTTCACTGAAGGGATAGAATAGGAAATAGGTTATTCCATTGTTCTGATCTACTATTAAAAATAGTAAACTTTGAATAGATCTTGAATTCACCATGATTTAAACTAATTCTTTAATTTGTCATAATTTTTAATTTGTTGGGTTTTTTTAGTCAAAAACAAGGGGTAGTATCTTAAGAATTAATACTGTTGAATACCCTTATGTGTAAATTTCAAATTGCAAAACCATTAGAAATCAGAAGGGTTAAGAGTACATTGAAAAAGACTTAGTCACAGTTAATCTGACAAGGACATTAACCTTAGAACAGTGTTGTGCCCATCTCTGTCCTCCCAGGGACCCTAGTCAATTCTAATGCTGTTGAATATTGGGAGGCAAGAATTTCCTGCTTCCTAGTTTTAAATTCACATGAGAAAACTTTACTGAACAAACTCTATTACATAGAATCTGATAAGATATAAAAGAAAGATAAAATATCCCTTCCCTCAAATAATTTATAACCTAGGAAGAACAACAAGCTGTACAATCTTGACAAAAGAATAAAATGTCCAGACCTCATCTCTCCATCAACTGCATATTTCATAGCATTTAAAAGAGAATTGTGAAGACGAAATATGTGAGAGTTGCTAGTTCAGTGTTGGGAACATTACTATCCAAAAATATAATAAAGGACCTAGTTAAGATAAGGACTATCTGGAAATACAAATAATTTTCTATGAGAGGGAAAAGGGAAAGTCCTTGACTATAGACAAAGCGGGGAGGCAAGGTAAAATTTCACAGAGAAGATGGGAATTGTAGGCTTTGGAAGATGAGATAGATTTCCATAATCAGAAGGGCAGGCTTAGGGACACTCCTATACCAGGGGATCATAACAAAGCCACAAAGACACAAACAGCAGTGTGTGCAGACAGAATTGTGTTACTATAGAACTGCTCTTCTTGGTCAGTTTCCATTTATTATTTTCCACATTCAAAAATACTCTGGGAAGGAGTCCAAAACCTTTACTAGACTTCCAAAGAAATCCATAGTACAAAAAAAAATGGAATTCCTAAATTCAGGGAATAGAGATGTCACAGAGAGAGCAGGGTTTGGAGTTCATTCTTTATAACAGGATGGCACTAATGTTCTTCAGAAAGGAAGTATTTTTCTAATGACTTAGGAAGAAAACAGCAGCTGTGAGAAAAAAGAAAATGCACACTGTTTCAGCACCTTGTCTCTAGGTGGGCTATTTCCAAAAAGCCAAATGAGATAAGAGATTGTAAAGTAGAAAAGTGACAGTAGATGTAGATAAGAAGAGATGAAACCTATTGCCACTTAGACAATTTAACAATAGAAGAACCCAGGGGCAGACCAGATGTGGGTACAAAGTAAGACAGAGGAAGTAGTAAAAGTTAAGTCATGGATTAATGCTGGAATAATGTCATGATATAGTTTACAACAGCACATTTAGGAACGTATATTGCTTTTGGGAGATACGGAAGATGATAAATTTGAATTTGCACTTACTGAATCTGAGAAACTCAAAAAGACTTAGATCCTTACCTGGCAAATGGAAAGGTGAGTCTAGAACTAGAAAGATAGGACTAGGATGGAAAACAGTTCTTTTTATAAAAATTTCAGATAATTTTTAAAAAATTGGTAGAGTCTAAATATGGCAGGTACATCTGGTTTCAAGTGAACCACATGTTTTGTAGAGAGTCAGGTTTTACTTCATAGGTATTTAAGATGTTGCTATGTTCTGAAGTGTCCCCTCCAAAATTTGGGTGTTGGAACCTAATGGCCTATGTGATGGTATTGAGAGGTGGGGTTTTAAGAGGGGATGAGGTCATGTAGGCTTCTCCCCCTCCCCTCATGAATGGACTAAGGCCATTATAAAAATAGACTTCACAAAACATGCAGGTAGCTTGCCCTTCAGCTTCCCATCATGTGAGGAATCCTCACCAGACAATCAGACCTGTTGGCACCTTGATCTTGGACCTTCCAGCCTCCAGAGCTATGAGAAAATAGATTTTTATTCCTTGTTAATTACTCATTCTCTGATATTTTGTTGTGGCAACACAAATTAGGCTAAGATAGAGGTTAATAGTGTGACCACCACCTTCATAAGTGAAATGACTAATATTTACAATATATTTTCCAGGAAGATAATGTTATAAAATATATTTTAACAATAGTATTGACATATTTTAGTGACTAGTACACAAATGTAACTATAGTAATAAATGAGAGAGACAGGAAATTAGGGACAGATTGTACAGAGCCTTTAAGGTTACTGCTAAAGCTTTTGTAAGAATAAATATTTATGCTGGGTGCAGTGGCACACACCTGTAATGCCAGCGGCTTAAGAGACTGAGGGAGGAGGATTGCGAGTTCAAAGTCAGCCTCAGCAAAAGTGAGGCTTTAAGCAACTCAGTGAGACCCTGTCTCTAAATAAAATACAAAATAGGGCTGGGGATGTAGCTCAGTGGTCGAGTGCCCCTGAGTTCAATCCCCAGTACCCCACCAAAAACAAAGAATAAATATTGGAGGGAGGAGAGGGGTAGGGGCTTGGGGGGTAGGAAAGATGGTAGAATGAGAAGGCCATCATTACCCTAGGTATAGGTATGATTGCAGAAATGGTTCGACTCTACTTTGTGTATAACCAGAGAATGAAAAGCTATGTTCCATTTGTGTACAATGAAATAAAATGCATTCTGTTGCCATGTATATCTAATTAGAACAAATTAAAAAATTAAAATATTTTTCTAAAAAGGAATAAATATTATGGAGCAAAAGACAATGCCATAGATCATCATCATGAACTAGAAGAGGCCATGATAGGTTGTGGTTTTTGATATCTTACCCCATACAAGAAAGATGGGCTAACATTAATTGGACCAAAGGAGGGACAATTATCGCCAGAATCAAGTTGATTCATATACCTCTATATAATACACAAAGCACTACTGGGGCTTACACTTTAAACCAACTCATTGTAGCAGGCAATCAGAGTATCATCTCAGTGTTGTTGCCCAGGGATCATGAATAACTTGCTGAGAATTTTTTTTTTTGACCAAGAAAGTTGATGACATTTTTCTAATGATATTGATGGTAGTTTATGTTTGGAAATATTGTCAGGGGAATTTTTTCACATCTTCTTTGCTCCAGAGTGTGGCTCTTTTTGAGTCTTAACTGAGAAAAGATCCAAAGCCATTTCCCAAGACAAACACTGACTTGCAAATATGTCTGTACCCAGCTCAGAAAATCTTGTTTCAATTTCTTGTCTTTCACAGTAAAATGTCAACCCTGCAATCATTCCTTTGATACCAGCAATCAAAGCCCTCATCAGGGAGTGTCTGCCACCCCAAGCAGAGCTGAGAAAAAAGTGACATTCAAAGATCATTCCTGACACATCTAACCACCCATACTAATAAATATTTTACGTTCCATGCATGAATCAGTCATTTCAGAAAACCAAGGTATTTAGCTCATCACTGAGTTGAACCTAAATGTCATTTCTTGAACTTTTAATCATTCTAAGCCACATTTGTATTTTCAGTAAACTTTTAATGAAATTTCCTGTTTTGTTACACAACTGTTCCCTGTATTCTATTAACCTGTGTTTTTGAAGTATTGGAACTCCTACAGAAAACTAAAAACTAAAAGTAAATACACATAAGAGAATATATGTAAATATATTGTATGCATATAATACAATATATATATATATTTTATCTATTGGAAGTGATGAAAAGAGTTATCTTATTAATTGAGAGGTAATTTAAGAGAAACATTTTTTTAAAGTCCTCATTTATTATAAATTACCACCTAATTATTTTAGTATTATACAAATAATATGATGTACTTACAAGTACAGAAATATTTCAACCCTTTTAGGTAACTTTCTTATGGAATTTATCAAAATTCCCATGCAAAATATGCCCAGAATTGTATTTCTTTTTTAGCACAGTATATAGTAATCTATTACTAGAGTCTCATAAAAGGGAAATACAAAATTACAATTATGAATGCCAACTGCCAAAGTAAAGAAAGCTAATGATGGTAAAGGAATGGGGAGCTGAAAACATTCCAGTTTAAAAGCATAGTAACTTACAAGCATCTTTAAGAGACTTTGTTTGTCTCCCCATAAAATGTCACACTCTGATTTAGGATTGTTTGTGAAATGAATCTAGTCAGTAATGGGCCAAGATATCACTATACCCTCTCTCTTATAAATCACAGCAATTTACTCAGTAGGAATGATCTATCCTTATTCTCTCATTCCCCATAATCCAATCACTTCCTCTCATAAGCACTTTCCCCCTGGTTTTCACAATAATGCATTTTCTGTAACTAACAACCATCATTTCCTGATTATCATGCTTCTATCCTTGCACAGGAATGTGGGTCTTATGTGGGTCAGGGTCATCTTTCCCATCCATCTGTGTCTCGATGCTAAGTGTGTTAGCTGAAAGGTGAGTCTGGATAGACCATCATTATGCCTAGACCATATAAAAGTTTGAATGTCCCCAAGTCTGTGCCACTTTGACTAAGAACCAATGAGCTTTAATATATCTAATACTACACTTTCACAATAAACACAAAGACTTTTTAGCAACTTTGCATTCTGCAAATCTCTGTATGTCTAATTTAGTTGCAGAAAACACTATAGAAAATTCTGTATGGTTTTAGTGCACTGTTCTATGGTGAATTTCCTAATAAGCATAAAATAAATACAAGATTTGATAGCAGTTCACAAAAAATCTTGAGCTCTGTGTGTGTTGATTTAAATTTTCTGTACATATACTTGAATTTTAAGTCCAGTTTAAAATTTATGTAAAAAGCTTATCAATAGAGTATTTTAATTTCAGGATCTGATAAACGGGACTCCTAGATTTCTAATGACTATCATCACTACATGAAGGATCCTGTTGTTTCTCAGCTATAGAAATTTAACTATGCTGGTACTGTGAGTTTACTTTGATTCAGCACACCTGGAAGAATTTGCTTTGAGTTTTAGATGTCTCTAAAGACCAGAGGACATCTAATTGGCTGTGTGGATTCCTTGTGTTTTAAACCATTCAGGGCATCCAGGGTCCTGCAGAAGCTCAGCAGTTAGATTTACCACATTTCCACCATTAAGCAGCACTGTGATAATTGGTTGTCCTTTCCTAGTGTTGGCCATTTCCCTAGAGCCCAGGAATTCACTGGCCCATATGGCATACCACTCTTGCTGTATGAAATATTTCAAGGCAAGTCATTTTACAAGACTTCGATTTTGTTTTATAGTTATATTTCCCAACAAGGTAGTACCATGAACAACAAGGACTATGAACCCAAGAATATTGGATTAAACTATTTAATGAGTACTGAGCATGATTCATGAATGTTCATAGTACTAGGTTCTACAGTATAATCACCTTATTTGATGATTAAATGAGTTACCTATCTAATTTTAGACTGGCTTAAGCTGAAAACAAAATATAAACAAAACCCCTCATTTCCATTGCTAGGAATATGAGGTAAGAATGAAAATATTCTAATTTTAGTACTATTTATTTAGGATCAGGTAATACATCTTTTCCTAAAATAGCATCATGTTTCCAAAACACTGTATACAATGGTGATTCTCCAAATATGGTCTCCAGACCAAGCAGCATCAGTTATACTGGGCAAGTCATAGAAACAAATTCTGAAGGCAAAGCCCAGACTTACTGAATAATACCCTGGGTTTGAGGCACAATCAAATAACATGCCCTCCAGGTGTGCCTACAGTCAAATTTGAGAACCAGTGCTCTCCAATATTAACATACTATTTGAAAAAGTATAGACATTGGTTTTCAGATTAGGGAGTAATGCTTATAACTCTTAGTAACAAAGGTGGAAAGTGGGATTAAATTACTACATCTATGAAGGCTAGAAAAGGAGCTGTGGAGGAAATTTGGAAGCTAGTGGTCAATAGTGCAGAAATGGACATTTGTGCACCAAGTTCTACAGTTTGGTCTACTCTGATGTGTCATTTTACTTTAATTCGGGAGAACCAGGAAATAAGGTTCTTTTTACCATAACCTCCTCTGATCCCCAAAGTTTCTAGAATACCATGTCTTCACATTCCATAAAAACATAAGAAAATGCCACTAATTCCATACTACCTTTAAGCTCTACATGGGAACAACCTGGAATAACTGAGGTAAGACCATTAGGCACAATGGATAAACTGAACATTGCTATTTTGTCCTCCCATTCATTTGTACATAGGCATAATCTGGGTAAAATAAATATCAAGGGTATTAATAAAGAAAAAGAAAAATTCAGAAAACCTCAAAAGTTAAGTTTGAGGTTTTATGTTTTAAAGAAAGTTTTAGCCCCTTTGTGTGGGATTGGAGATGGTTGCATTTTATACTAGGAGCTTGTATAATAGCCTCAGCTATTTCTTGGACCCAATAGTCAAAGATAATAATATTGCAGAGAATCCTTATAATTTCCTTTAATTGCTGTTTTTTGTCTTAAAAAAATTTGCTTACACAAATGGGATTTCAAAGATATTTTTATTATATTCTAAAACATTTGCTTAATAATCTGGCAAGCACTTTTCTGATATTAAATATGTAGATGGATGCTTTTAAAAATAGTTTCAATTTCATATGCTAACTGTTGCCTCCTTTATGCATGAATTCACCTGAATCTGTTCTCTTTGAATTTCTTCTCTTTGTAATCACACTTAGCCACCTCCCACACTATCCTAAGGCTTTGCACAAGTCCTAGTCAAGATCTAGGAGTGCAGACTTTATGCTAGAAATGAACTAGGTTCATGAAAGCATCAAAGTGTAAAGTACTTAATGAAAGTATCAATGTGTAAAGTACTTGAACTCAACCAGCACATGAACTCCACAGCCTGGGGTTCCCAGTGAGCCTGACCAAAAAATACCCAAATCAATAGATTTATACTTAACCAATAGGATCTTCCATAGAATTTGCTATAATTAAATGAGAGTTCTCTTTACCTCCTTAGAAAAAGCAGAGGTAACAGAGTTGAATACTTGTTGATCTAGAATCTGAACTTAGCTTAAAAACCCAAACTCACAATGTTAATCCTACTTCACACTTCTTTTAGGACCAAAAGAGAGAAGACTCTCAAAAAAGTAAAAGGAAATGCAATTCAAGGTAAGATTTGAAGTCTGAGATGAGAAAGGAAGAAAGTTCATTTGAATTTTAAAAGGATTAAATGAAGCTGAAAGGGTACAAGATTGCACAACACCCTTTCCCCCACTTTTTAAAAATGAAAACCAGTCTTTAAAAATATATAGATGATTTATAAAAACATAGGAGTAATTTCCTTTGATTTTTTAAAAATGATTTTTCTGAAAACACATTTTACTTGCTATGTTAAGTGCAATTTCAACAATAAATAATTTTAACTATTTAAATTCTAGAAAAATCGTTTAGTAATCTGACAAAAGCTCTTTTGTCACTATTAAGTTGAGCAATCTATTAAATACTTTGATTTTATGTGCTTACTATTTACCTCTTTAAATTACTATTTCACCCACTATCTTTACTTTGTAGTCATATTTAGCATCCCCAATTTTAACATTATGCTTCCTCGTTTTCTTTATGAGCCAACAACCTAGTATGATCCTGGCTTACTACATAAATTTATTACCAGTTCATTATTTTGAGAATGATATGGGTATTTTGAATGCTGCAATACATTCTGAAATAAGCATTTATTAATTTTCTTCATTGTTTGAAAGCCTTTTAAATTAATTGTATACAAAATTCTTTCCTACGTGAAAGAACTTCCAGGATGGGTATAGGAAAGACAGTAGAATGAATCAGACATACTTTTCCTATGTTTTTATATGAATACATGATCAGTGAAACTCCACAGCACATACAACCACAAGAATGGGAAGTTCTACTCCATGTTTGTATGATATGTCAGCATACATTCTACTGTCATGTATATGTAGAAAGAGTAAGTAAAAATGAATAAAAAAGAAATTTCTTATGTTAATAAAAGAGAAACTCATAAAATGATTAACAATATAAATGTACTATTTTATTGAAATAAAATAAGCTAAATATATCCAACAGAGACAATAACTGATCAGGAGAATTTTAATTTTGACATTAACCACACAAGTATTTGAAAGACAGATTAAGACAAAAAATAAAATTAGTATAAACTGCTTTGAAATATGGAGAATTTTGACAGCCAAATGCTTCTGCATTGACATCAAATACCTTCCTTCCATACCATAATGATTTAGGTAACAAGTACACATGAAAGGCAGAAACATATAAGATATGGCTACCTGGTCACTCTTGTTTTTAAGGAATTCAGAGACCCACAAAAGAAAGAGACATCAATAATTATGATGTAATATATTCAGTGCTTTAGAAACAAGCTTTAGGAGGTGGGAGTGGAAAGAGGGATTTCTTGAAGGCTTTTCAAAGGAGATACTAAAATGAAATAGAAAGAAAAGGTAGTTGGTCTTCAAAAGAGGAGGATGGGAAAGATGGTAAGAAAGAAATGCTGAGATTATGCAGCATAAAGGAGAAGCAGTGCATGTATGGGGATATAAACCAAAGCACAAGTAACCACGTATCACTTACTAAAAGACTGATTTTTACATGCAGGCAAATGGCAACCCATCAAAGATTTTTCAACAGAGGAATGACATGGTCAAGTAACTATTCAAAAGCTGTGTGCAGATGAAGGGTAGAAAATAGAGGCAGAAAGAACATTTTGATATCTTTGCAATAATCTAGGAGATGAATGTTAAGAGTCTGGTTTTAGAGACACTTAGCAAAGATAAATAAATAAATACAAGAGATATTTAGAACAGAAATTTAATAGAATTCAGTTATTGACTTTTGAGAGATAAAAGCAGCTAAAAAGAATTAATAATGATTCTTAGATTGCTAACTTGAATACTAGATGAACAGTGGTGCAATACATCAAGGCAGGAAAACAGTAGGAAGACCACACTGGCAGTGGGGTGGGGCAGTGGTAATATGAAGTCTGAGATGTCTGTGGAAACCCTCATGGCCATACCAATAACTTCCATATACAGGTCTAGAGGAGAGAGACGTTGTTTTGAATTATACATTTGGGAATTTCAGGCACCTAATTTAGAAGAATTTCAATAGCATCTCCTTTCACAGAAGTATAATCATCATGTCTAGGATAAATTATATTTATTTTCTCTAGTGACAGCAGGATAGAGCGCATCCTAAAAATGTACTGCCACCAAATAGGCTTCTATATGTCTTTGGTTATATTTTCTTATTTATTTATGGTTAACATTGCTCATTAATATGCAATTGCATCTTTATAGAAAAGATAATTTCTGTGTAACCAGAGTGTTGATCACATTTTAAGTGTATTATACAGTTTAGAATAAACCAAGAAAAATAATTGAGTGTATACTAATGCATTAACAATTTTTTAATTTCAATAATGTTAAGGTGTACTCTGCTCTTTGTTTATTTTCTTCTTTTTAAATTATAAAGTTACAGTACTTAGAAACTCCTTTGATGAGGCATGTTTTGTTGAATTTCTTTTTTTTAACCTAACAGATGTTTGGGTAGTTAAAATTCCTCATGAGTATGGTATCCTGCGGTTTTCACAACCTAAGTGTTACCCCAGGAATCTTCCTTTCTTGCTGTCTTCCAGTCCTGGTGGTCTATAGGAGATGCACATTACAAAAGAGACCCATCTCATTCCATACTAATTTCACACCCACACTCCTTTAAAGCTGTACATTTCCTCAGCATTGTTATGTATCTATTGTGCACCACGCAGATACTTAACAGCTTTCCATTTTCCATTCCACACCAAACACAGATCTCAAATTGCTTTTGAGTATATAATCAGAAAAATAAGAGATGAGTAAAATAGTCTGTAAGACTTCACTGTTTCAAGTTAAGTATTTCTGCCTTTTATAATTTTTGTGCTTTTTATCTATAAACACAGCATGAAATAGAGTTATGGGTATTCACAGATGATTTAAGGAGAAAAAAACAATTAGACTTTAATTATCTAGATCAGAGAATATAGGAGAGAGAAATGTTAGCTTGAGTTGACTAAATATTGTTTCTTCCTTCACTCTGTTTTACTATTGTAGATTCAGATTCAGAGTAAGCCAATTTAATTCTCAGCTTGCATTCTGACTTTGCTTCCTGGATCTTCTATTCTGTTGCACTGCTTTATGATCTCAGAGAGAGTTCATAACAACAAATTTTCTTATGCTATGAGCCATTTTAGAGTCTTTTATAATATTTATAATTCATAATGGGCTGTATTTTATTTGAACAATTTTAAATTTTGACCAATTTAATTTCCAAATAGTTATCAAACACTAACTCTTCATCAAGAAACTCCAGGTTTTGATAAGATGTTGTATTAATAAGTGCTTGGGCAAAATTTGACACCATTAGAACAAAATGCACACTGATTGGAAACAATAATTTTAAACTGTTATCTTTTTTTCTAATCTAGAGAAATGGCTATTATTATTTTATCTTAAGTCATATCATGAAATTACATACCATTTTTGAATCAATGACAGACAATACAAAACATTGATTTTGTTCATCCAGATTGCTTTTTGTTTGGACAATGTCATATTTTAATATTTGGAATGTGGAATCAATATATAAATATTACACTTACTTTGACTCTGAAGAAAAAAAAATGACTACTCTTCAAGATTCTTATTGACTGAATAACTGAATAACTCATTCCTTTTCTTATTATACTATATGTTATTTCAGTATACATATTATATTATAATAATATATGTGATGTCTCTTTGTCTTTCATGTCAAATGCAATCTTAGATTCTCTCTCCTTGTCTTCGTATCATAAAAAATTTCCTTTACCATACGAAATTCAGAATTCTAATATATTTATTATTATAACAATGTCCCCTCTACAATTGAAAGCAAAACATTCCTCCATTCCTTATACTAAAAGACAACCAACTCATTGTCATAATTTAAACAGTAAGTAACTTATTATCCTCACCCACATATGACCAATCATTTGAGAAGCTATAAATTTTTGAGACTGCCAAGAAAATCATATGTCTATTATATGCTCACCTTTCTTAATAAGAGTGGTACAAAGTCAACTTTATGAGCAACTAAAACTCTAAGCTTTAGAAATGCTTTAATCTATAAGCACTTATTTATGTTTTCTAGTTACTTATATTGAAACACTTATTCCTTTTCAACACCAACAAGCTCAAAATACCTATTCTTATTGACTAATCCCAAACTGACTTTTATTTCCCACTGGGAAATAAAATATGATCATAAATATTAAAATGGTGGAAGAATGACACTCAAGTAGAAAGGTTTGAGAATGCAGGATTATTTAATAATTCCACTTCCAGTTTTATTTTCCAGCTTCTGAACTGATCATGTTATATGTTGTTTTATGCCAATTAAATGTCTTCCATAATAGCATCAATTAACTATGCTTATAAGAGATGGTACATTTAAAAAATATACTTCTTGGCACAATGCAGTAGGTACAAGCAGGTCATCTCCATGTGAGTGCTCATCAGGACTAAGATGAAAAACCCTTCATGACAGAAGACACATAGGTACAGGTATATTTTAACCAAAAGTTACAGCTGAGCTATTCACAAGCCAGATCTGATATATTCGGGTTGAACAACTAAATTTTTTGAATTTTTAAAAATTAAATATTTTTTAAAAATTAAGAAATTGAGTATTTTCTTGTTTCCCTGCAAACATCAGAAGACCTAGTAGCATGGGCTATCTATAAGACAACATCAGCCAGAGGTAAGTGGTGGCTGCCACTTCAGAGAGTACATTCTCTGTTATTCTGCCATGGTTTCCATCACTTCGAATTAGCACATGTGAGTCAACTTCATTCATTATGGTTTCTGTCAGACTCTTTGAAGGAACTTACAGTTCCTGGGGCTTAAAAGTTTATTCAGTCAAATGTCCCACTTTTGTATCAGATCTTGTGATTTCTAACTACTTCTGTCAATTGAAGCAACTAACTTTAACCATCTTTAAATTTTTAAGCACTTATTTCTTTGTTTTCCATTAGATTAAAGTAGTTATTTCTTACCAAGTTAGGAGGTTCAAAATAACTATTCTTATTCACTAGTCTCCAACTTGAATTTGATTTTTTTAAAATTATTTCTTTATGTTATGGTACTGCCATCTTCACCATCACCACTACAAAACAATTCCTTCTCCTTTCTCCACTACAGCTTATTCAATCAAGTTTAACTCACTCAGGAATTATCTACAGAGTATCTCTAGGGATGATTCTAGGCAATAAGAAAATAGCAAAGATTAAGGCAGTCTCTAAAAACAAACAAATAAATTAAAATTTAAAAATAACAGGTATTTCTAAGAGTTTATCATAATAGATGTTGTAATAGACAATTATTATGTGGCAATTTTAGATGGAGTTGGTCAGAGAAATTTATTGTGAGCAGGGATCATTTAAGTAGAAATCTATATAGAGATCTCCTGCTCATATAAAGTAAGAAGTGGAAGAACATTTCATCAAAAGAAACAGGGAACGCAAAGTCCCAAGTTCTAGAAGTTGAATGTGCTTAAGCAGCAAAAAAAAAAAAAAAGTCCAACATGAGTGGAATGCAATGGTAAGGGAGGAAATGGTCACAAACAAGGTTAATTGTGTTAGGGAAGAGCCAGGTCACATAAGGCTTTGTTAATCATGTTCAGAAATTTGAACTTTATTCCCAGAGCCGTGGGAATTCATTGGGTGGTCTTAAGCATGAAAGTAGCATCATCTTTTTTAGGTTTTGAAGGATCATCCTGACCACCCAGGAGGCCAGTCAGGTTTAGTGCAAATTATAGCAATAGTGATTAAGGGCTAGACTAACGCAAATTCAGGGAAGGGCTTCAAGGGTGTGGTTGAAGGGAGCCACTGGTAGAACTGAGGAGGAAAGGTGCAGTGCTTGGATTTTCATTTTCTGCCAATGATTGAGTAACAGTATACTTTACTAAGATAAAAAAAATAACTGGAGATGAGAAGCTTTGTTGTTTAGATCATATTAATTTTGAGAGGTTTACCTGAGACACACACCCAATAATATCAGTTGATGAAATAAAAATCCTAATGTGGAGTTCAGGGAGAACATTCAGGACTAGAAATAGAGATTTGAGAATAATCAGTATATAAGTAGAATTGAAAGTCATAAGACAGAGGACACTTGGGGTAAAATCTCCTAGGGATTGTGTGCTGGTAAAGAAGAGAAAAGACATACTTAGAGTTAAAAAAAAAAAAAAGGCTATGAGGAGAGGTCAGCAAAAGAGCCTGGGGAAAGGCTTCAGGAAGCAGGAGAAAATCCAGAAGAGCAAATCTTACAGAAACCAATAGTTTTTAAGTGCTAAAAAAAAGTTGTTTGAACAATGTGTTGAAGGCTACTACCCCAAATGTTAGATTATATTAGCAAACATTTATTAGATGTTATCACAAACATGATGCTACACAATATGGGGAACTGTAACAAGAGACACAATTAGGGGTCTAGGTAAAGCCTCAAGACGAAAGCTTATTTCAATATCTGTAAGAGCCTAACACAGTACCCATTTGCCACAGAAAATCCAATGTGTCTCTGTGTGTGTGTGTGTGTGTGTGTGTGTGTTTATAAACTCTACTAATAGGTACCAAAAATCTTAAGAAAATGTGATTTGGATTTTCAAGGAATCACTGAGTAAGAGCCTTGGTCAAGAAAGGAGGATGGCAGCATAAACTCTGTATTTGGAGAATTTACATGAGGTGGTATTGGGATGGGTGTCCTGACCCACCTGAAATTTGCTCTTGAGCTGGAACTGGGGTAGAAATGACTTTTCAGAGAACACAGAGAACATGACACAAAACTCTAGTTTCTGGGACTTGACATGCAATTGCTTTGCACTGCATGAAAATCTATGTTCTATGCAGACAGGGTTCAGAATAAGTAATAGACATTTATTTATTTAATTATGGTCAATAATGTCTAAGCAAATAGGGTCACCAGTTGATTTTTAAAATATAAAACTTAAGTTGCAAGAGCAATCCTTATGTATACCTAGAGCTTTTATCATGGAAAAAACATTTAAACAGATTTTTTTTTTTCTGAATGGTAAAGTCCTGAAAGATGTGTAGATAGCATAATAGTTTTGAGAGATAATTTACATTTCTTTGTATTTCTTTTTTTTCTTCTCCCTGTTTCAAGCTGGGAGCCAGATGCTTGGCATTTCTTTGACTCAGAATTCTGTTTAGAAAAAAACACAAACTGAAAAAGTGCTTACAGATCCATTAGGATTACTACACTCGTGTGTGTGTGTGTGTGTGTGTGTGTGTGTGTAAGCCAGAAGTCACTAAAGGATTTAAAAAGTCAGCATAAAAGCAGCAGAGCCTCCAGATATCAGGGGAAAATATAGGCACTAATCAAGGGTACTACCTGGCATCAATGTAGCAGTGTAGCCTAATGGTACACCCCAAGGGTGTTCCCACAGGGCTTGGTTGAAATACCAGACTTTGGGACCTTAACAAACCTCAGGAGTTTAAAAAAAGCCTAAAAGTCATTGAAATTGAATTATCCATTGGATTTCAATTAAGTTTAAATTAAATGTTATTTTTTTGTTTAGTAATTTTATGCACAATTTATTTAGTAGAAAGTATTAATATGTAGATATAAAGTATAACAGAAATCAACATATACATATGTTGAGATATATATATTAAGACAATACTTACGGCCAGGCAGGGTTTGTGTGGAAATCCAGTTGGAAGCATTGCCATAGCCAGCATTGGTGCTAGCAGACACTTGGAATCTATACCATCTAAATTTCTTTAATCCATACACTGTCTCTTCAGTTAAGTCAGCTTCATAAAGGTACTGAACTTTTTGATACTCAACACATTCTTCAGATTGCCATTCTCTGCATTCTTGAGCACGGAGTTGAGTGGTTATCTTGTAATTTTGGAAGTAACCAAGGATAGAATCAGGTCTTATCCATGTCAGTGTTGCACTAGTTGACTGAACATCAGAAAAAGCAATGTTTGTGGGAGCACTGGGAACTAAAAATTAAAGGGAAAAAATAAAAACAATTTGGATTATCAAATATCTTATAATCAGAAGGAAGAAATAAAATTTGAAATTTTTCTATTATGATGCACCTAGTGGAGATCTATTAGATTATTACCACACTTAGATTAATATCCACATACTTAATGAGCAGAACCCTACAGGGGACAAAATTATTGTGATTTTTGAAAAATTCCTAATTTTGCTCCCAAATACACTCACATGTGGCTTATGTAAACATACTTTGGTTTCAGATATAAGAAAAAAAATTTTACTGCTACAAAAGAAAATTGCATGCTCATACCCTCTGAAGAATTTCCTTGGTATGATCTGAATTTTATTATTGTATTTTTTTCCCAAGAAAGGTATTTTCATAGTTAAATGTCTAAATACATATAAGCACATTTTACTGATAATGTGGATTATAAAATTATTTTAAGTAAACAGGATTACTGAATGAGTTAACTTATATAATTAGTTTAATTTTATTTTATCCCATGTTTACTCAGGATTGACAAAACTTTTTCTAGAACATCGTGTGACACATTGATATTAATAGGCAGATTAAAGTATCAGTATATAATCTATATCCACATGGTCCTACTTAAGAGTCATACCATCCTTGGTTTGCTAATTCAAACCATGTCAGATTCTGAGACTTGTGTTAGGGATTCAAGATACAAAAAAAAAAAAGCTCATGTCCTGTTTGTAAGACATGGTTTATTGGAATAGTAATATAAGCATATTATGGTTAGAAATATGAAGGATGAATGAACTAAGAGATAATAAAACTTTTCTCAGCCATGTTGCTCTTACACATGCATGTCTTTGCCAAAAACACTGAGATGAAGAAACATAATAATGACTTGCATGACTATTACATAATTCATGAGAACTATGTTAACATTCACACTTTAAAAAGAAAATTAATAAAAATTTAGAAACTCATTAATTCCTAAATATATCATAGTAGTTCAAACTACAATAAATGTCTAAAGAGCATCTAAGTAGTGCAAGCACTACTGTAGGTATAAAATATACAATGAATAAAATAGACAAAAATCCCTACTCTTGTGAAATTTACATTAGGGAGGCTAAATGTAATAAAAACCTATAATTAGGTATTATATATAGTACATTAGAAAGATGATCATTGATGTGGAAAAAAGTAAGTAAGGGAAGAAGGGTAGAAAGTTTCAGGGTTAATGACATTTTAATAGTGGTCAGAAAGGGCCTCATTAATTACAAGACATTAGGTTCCTAATGAAAGTGAGGGGTGCAGCTATGTGGAAATGTCAGGGAGGAAAATTCACAGCAGGGGAAACTATGACAAAAGGCTGTAAAGTGGAAGTGTGGCTGGTGTATTTGAAGAATAACAAGGAGTCCTGAATGACTAGCAGGAGCTGACATCTGAGAAGAGATACCGAAGGCTGCACCATGTACATTATAAGAGGACATTATTATGATTTTCATTTAAGCATAAGAGTGATAGGCTCCACCATGTTTCACGGAATTACTCGACCTATAGAATTGGGAATAGACTGAAAGGAGACAAGGTGGAACAAGGAGACTAGTTAATTGGTATTGCAACATGAATGCAAGAGATCATGGTGGCCAGGACTAAGATGGTGGCCGCAGAAATAAAAAATACAGTTCCTGAATGTATCGAGAAGGAGAGCTGACAGGATTTACTGACATGTGACATGAGGTATAAGACAATGAGAGGAACAAAAGAAAGATTTATAGACTTTGCAGTGAGCAAATAGAAAGATGAAGTCACTAATAACCAACGGGGGATGACTGTAGAAGGGCTAAGCCCTGGGAGAAATAGATTAAGCATTTGAGTATGGTAACTTCAAAATGCCTCTCAGATAGCCAAAAGGAGCTGTTGAACAGAACATGGATACTGAGTCTGGAGTTCCATAGAGAGAAGTCTAGATGTCATTTAAAAGTTTGAACTTTCAGCAGGTCCCAGTGGCTCAGGAGGCTGAGGCAGGAGGATCGGGAGTTTAAAGCCAGCCTCAGCAATTTAGCAAGGTCCTAAGCAACTCAGTGAGACCCTATCTCTAAATAAAATACAAAATAGGGCTGGGGATGTGACTTCTTCTTGACAATAACTAGCTAAAAAGCTACACAACAGCTTGGGGACTCACTGTGTCAGAGGGGCTTATAGAGAGCTTATGAGGCAATGGAAAGTAATCAAAGATGTCAGAATGAAATGTTCAGAAATATATTTTATCAAGAATTGTACAATAGGAAAGTGAAAAATTCATATCTATATTGGTGGTTAACTCCATAAAGACAGACAAATGAGCAAATAACAGACTCTCGGCGTTTGAAGGAAGCGTGAAGACCATCTAGGTCAAACTATTTTGGGAAATCTTCAGATGCCCAGCCACTGAACACAAAGTTTTTCTAGTTAGTTCTTCAACCAAACACTGGTCCAGGTACAGATAGGAAGGAATTTTGCTGTTGGAATTAAGAATCCAAATTATTTATTAAAATAAAATATATCCAGTAGATCTGACCTTACAACATGACTCCTTTAAATCAGAGCATTTTCTTTGGCTGATTACAGAAAAGGGACAGATTTAAAACAAGAGATGAATTCAATGTTTGAAAACTTCTCCATTGCTGTCTTTGAAGGAGGAGGCTCATACTAAATAATGCATGTCAAAGAGTTGACAGCAACCCTTGGCCAAGAGCCAGTCAAGAAATAGGTATCTCAGTCCTAGAGTAACAAGGAACTAAATTCTGTCATAACCCTATGATCTTGGAAGAAGATTCTGAATTCCATATAAAAATGTTGTTGACTTACAACTTCATTTCAGGTTGTGAGACAAAGAACCCAGGCACAGCATGTGTGTGCTTCTGATCCATAGCATTATGAGCTAAAGGGTGCTATTTTAAACTATCAAATTTGTCATAATTTATTACACAGCAACACAAACTCAATACAAACTGACCCCTTACTACTTATGTAGCTTCTGTGTAAGTATATAGAACAAAGTGAAATTCAAAATCTCAAGGAGCTTTTATTTTAAAATTTATTTTTAAATAACTCTATTAGTTTGTTTAGCCTACATTATTTTGAACTGATACCTACTTACCTATAAATCTTCATGCTGCACTGAAAACCCAACCTAAAGAGGTCTCATCTATATTTATCTCTCCACTTGAACATTCTGTATACAAGATCTAGAAACATTTTGCTTCTGAATCCATATCAATAAAAATATTGAATAATAACTGAAATATGTATACTTCTCATAAGTTACATGGACATAAAATGTCAATTTACAAATTGGATTGTATCTCCCAGAATCTAGGCTAATGCTTGGAACAAAATAGTCATTTAATTTTTTTTTTTAATATGAGCAAGTGAATAGAGGTATAATGGGATTTAATTTAGATTGATGGCCAGGAAAGCTTGACTGATGAGGAGAAATTTAATAGGACACCTAAAAAATACAAAGTAGCTTCTCAAATGAAAAGTATCAGATGTGTTAAGACCCAGAGTAAGCCAGATGCAGTGGCACATGCCTGTAATCACAACTACACGGGACACTGAGGTACACCTGGGATTATAGGTATGTATGCAGGAGGCTGAGAAAGAAGAATCATAAGTTTGGGCAACTTAGAGAGACATGTCTCAAAATAAAAAATAAAAAGGTCCCAGGATGTAGGGGATGTAAAGCACTCTTGGGTTCCATCACCAACACCAAGCAGAGGGCCACCCAGAGGAAGACATGACAAGTTGAAAGCATTTAAAGAAGGCTCCTGGATCCATAAGGAGATAAATGGAAAGACAGAAAATGGGACATGGGACATATAGATAGGAATCAACATCATGTTAAGCCTACTGAATTTAAAAGTTTTGGATCTATCCTAAATGCTGCAAAAATACTTGGAAAGTTTTATACTGACTTTTTGTTTTCATTAAAATTTTCCCCATAGGGACCAGGGAATATGGTCTGGACACTCCCCTTTCTTTTGGGATCTACTGCTGATGACCCTTTCGTGTTTTGACTTCCCTTTCCTAGAGTTTGCTAAGCCACTGAAGTGGGAGGGAAGCAGTCTGATCTATTCAAGAGGGATCACTACATGTCCATAGCTCTCTGACCAACTTTTTTCCCTTCAGTTTTCATATATGAGAAAAGAAGACATTAATGAAAAATTTTGATGCAAAATAAAATTGTTGGCAAATGACTAGTGTTTCAGACTCTAGCAGTCTCCAAAACAAAAGTGTTTCAGAGAAGAAAAGGTCTAAATACAAGAGTACTTTAACTTGGCAAATAAACAAGGTTCAGCCAAGTGTTATTTTTAACCTGGCTATGGGAAGCATGACAGCATTTCAGTTGCCTACTATGTCACAGGCACAGTGATGGGACATTGGAATTTACAGGCACTCAGTATGTGTTTATTGACTGCATGAATAAATTATGGTTCACTAAAACAATGCTTTGATTTTCATGTATGTTGTGGTTTGGATATAAGGTGTCCCTCAAAAGCTCCAGTGTTAATGCAGGGATGTTCAGAAGTGAAATGGTTACACAATGAGAGCTATAACCTAATCAATGGATTAATTCATTGGCTGGATTAATAATTTGAATGGACTAACTGGGTGTAACTGTAGACAAATAAGGTGTGAATGGAGGAGGTGGGTCAATGAGGGATTGTGCTGCATCTTATTCTCTTAGTTCCTTCTTTCCTCTCTCTGCCTCCCTGCTGTTCTGGGTGGAGTAGCTTTCCTCCATTGGCCATTCAGCCATGATGAGGAGGCCACTCATGAATGGAACCTCTGGAACTGTGAGCCAAAACAAAAATTCCTTCTCTAAGTTGCTCTTGCCAGGTATTTTGATCACAGCTACAAAAAGCTAACACAATGTGGCACAAAATCCAAGTCCACATTTTTTATATCAAGTGTATTTAAAAATATGAGCCAGAATTAAATATAATATGAGGCCAAAGATATATTAAAACCCAAAGATAATTTTTTCCAACAAGTCAATTTCACAAATACAAGTGACCAGGAATAGCCCTCATTTATATCTAGTATCTTCTCTTTTGATAAACTGTGTGTTGAACTGAACTATTTCAAGGCAACTGCCCTATTGAATTACAGATACAAAAAGGATTACACTCATTTTAGCATGGAGAATCAGATTTCCATTCCTTAAGAATGACTAAAAACCTCAAACTTTTCTATCCACAGATGGTACTAATTTGAACACATCATTCCATGCTTCCTGGAGTAATCACACAGCTTGCTTAAATTTTCTAAACATGACTGAACTGTGATGAAGCGATCAACGTTAACTGCCAAGGTATTCAGTAAATTACATTTTTATTCATAAATAATTCTTACTAACAAAATAATTTCATCACAGTTGAAATGATGGTCTGTAGAATTACATAAGTAAGACTTGTTAGAGAATTAAACGTATGCCCATTTTAGTGACTAGTTAGCAGATACTACTTAGAAGATGTATGTATGTGTAAATTATTCTGTTAATTTCTGAATGTCAATTACTATAGTTTCCCAACCTCTCACGACAGGACTTTGACAATAGCTTATGCTGACTTCTCCCTGACCTGGTTAAGTACATTAACATGGAGGACCAAGTTTTATCAGTTCTTTATTTATAACTATGTATTTTGATCTTTAAGCACAGATGTACTCTTTCTTAAGCAAAACAGATGCCTGAAAATTAATATTTATGAAATATACCTATAAAACATATAAAAGTACCAACACAATCTTTCCCAGTTTTCTAAGAATATTTTAGTCTTTAGAAATTTTAAATAATTTATAACCTTTAAAACACAAGGTGCAGACGTATAATCTAAGCATATACAAATTATAGTTTGCTAACCCCAACATAGTATCACTCAATATAGCAATCGACATTCCTGAAAAGTTCATTACAAAGCAAATTTAAGCATACCAGATTTGAATTTTACACTGACTTGTATTTAATCTATAACACTTTAAGTAGACATTCACCTTGAGTTGTATGGGTAGGTTACAAGTCTTAAGGTATAAAGTCCTTTTCATACACATATGAAAAATAATTTAGTTAATAGAAACAACTACTATGAGCTTATGACAATAGGACAAGCTCAGTGGAAGATGATCTGGGAGATATATA
>NW_025999853.1:28420873-28432383 GCF_001458135.2 Marmota marmota marmota
TTTTTTTTAACTAAGGATTGAACTGAGGGGCACTTGAAAATTGAGCCACATCCCCCAGCCTTATTTTATATTTTATTTAGAGACAGGGTCTCACTGAGTTGCTTAGCACCTAGCTTTTGCCAAGGCTGGCTTTGAATTCATAATCCTCCTGCCTCAGCCTCCTGAGTCCCTGGGATTACAGGCATGTGCCACCACGCCTGGCTTGGGAGCTATAATTTGAAGGCAAGTGAGGATTGATGGAGTTGGGGAAGAAAGGATGTTGAGTATGAGGAAACAAAATGTTTGTCAAGGGCTGGGAAGTATCCTGATTGGAGAAAAATAGTCTAACTATGAAAGTAATAAGAAAAATAGGAAGGCAATGAGGTGTGGTGCTGTTGAAAGAGTGAAAGTTTGAGAGAGAAGTTTATATGACTGCTGTAGGCAATGAGAACAACTGACAAATTAATTGGTAGAGTATAAATTCAAAGAAAATCTGAAATTTCATATAGCTTACTATTAAGGCAAATTTTATGGAAACTGGTTAGATGTTATATATACATAATATAATGATGATTATAATGATAAAGAATAACCAGGAAGGGAGCTAAAAGAAAATACAGAGGAATATTGACAGAATGGGATGATCTCCTGAGTAGAGAAGTAAAGAGAAATAAAAGAAATTGAATGAACCCAGGTATTAGGTTAATAGACAAAATGTATGTTACAGAAGTAGGTTTTGAATTTGATTCTGAGTGTTAGTTATAACAAACAATACAAAGAGAAAAATCTAGATTTTAAATTTCAGTAATGATAACGACAAACTAAATGAACAAAAACGCAATAATCCCTGGTGCTGCAATCAAAGATATACTTCTTCTAAAAAATAACATAAAAGAGTGTAGCATGTAATTTAATGAAAAAGATTCTCAACAACATCCTTTCCTAGTAAATACTAAGTATGTCTAACTTGCCTCTTTTTTTATAATGTCTCTCAATGAAGGTGGATGGAATAATTTTTCAAATACTTTTAGTAAAGCTATTTTCTTCAGAGGTTTTAATTATATAATTCAAATATACTTCTTTTTGGAAGTCTGCTTAAATCAGAAATGGAGTAGCCAGAATATCATTAACCAAAATTAGCTACACAAACATGATTTTGGGTAGCACTACAGAGAAAATATGGATTTACACATTCATATTAGTGTGCCAAATTAAATTATCTTATAAAAGAAGTTTACTTGCATGAAAGAACACAAAGAAAATATCCATAAATAGGACTAAGATTTACTAAAAATGTTTCAATTCATGTACAGATGAATAACTAGGCACCCCAAATTCCATGGAATTTAGCTCTAATAATTTTAGCCTATAAACCCAATATTATTGAACACATAACCTTATTAAAATACTTTAGTCAAATCTCTTTGGGGGAAATGTCTTTTATTTTGTAGAAAACTATGAGGAAAACTGGTTTTACATATAATTTCTGGAGATGGAATGAGTTGACATATAGTCACTAGCTTTGATGGTTCTATATAGCAAGTCAGAACATAAGAATATCTACCCAAAATAACAATTTTGATTTAGTTAATTTATCTAAAACAGTTCTTAGGGAAGTAATTAGTTAACAGACTTATCTCTTTTTGTTTTCTCCACATTTTTATCAGTGCATTACTTGTAAGTAATGATGGGATTTGTTATTACATATTTGTACATGCATACAATATTAACATGCATACAATATTAATATTTTTTGGCCAATATCACTCCCTAGCACTTCATTGACTTGTGTCTTAAGACAACTCCTATAAAATCTGGAGTTCAAATTGAGCCATAGATGGTAATGAAGAAGTGAGAAAGACATATTCATTTTGAGGGGTTCACTTGAGGATGAGTAACAGGGACAAACAGATTTGTCTTGGAAGGAGAAGTTTTGTTATCGTTTGGATGTAAGTTGTCTCCCAAAACCACACGTGTGAGACAATGCAAGAAGGTTTGGAGGAGAAATGATTAGGCTGTGAGAGTCTTAACCCAATCAGTGAATTAATTCCCTAATAGGGATTAAATGAGTGGAACATAGACTAAAGCAAAGATATGACTCTTCTGGGATTTTGACATGAGGACTGTTTTGTTTAATCAGTTCTTTAATTTGGTGGATTTGAACTACAACCTGTATTTCCTGTAGTCAGCAGCTTCTAAAACTTCTACTCAGAATTTTCAGCTATTGCTTTCAGCTATTGCTTTCTACTGTGCTCCTTTGATTCCTCTTAATGCATGTAATTAAGACATTGGGTAGGAATTTCAAGAGAGTGTTGAGTCTAACTCCTCCACAGCTTTCTTCTTTTCAACTACTCTGGCAGCTTTGTAGTCCATTCTCAAATACTTCAAGCTGATAGAGGTTTCCCTTGTAGCTGAATTCATACTAGTGATATACAGGAGAGTAAGTGTGATACAAGCTATCTCCTGATCAGACTTCCTTGAATGTATTATGGCTTGGGACTAGAATAATTTTTGCAAAATTAATCTTTAACTAAAATATGAGTTGAATTCCCATCAAGATCTTGTCAAATATTATGGTCAAACAAAGCACTTTTGTACATAAATAACTTTTAGGAACATTTTGTAATGGGTACATAAAAATCTTTTCATAATCAATCTGTATAGATGGCACTTGTTTCCCTGAAGTCTATCCATTCATTCATTCATACATACATTAATGTATTCACTTATTCACTTGTTAAAGAAATACTTATTATCAGTCTGTGCCAGACTTATATGCTTATCTGAGTTTCTTCTGACTTTCTTTCCTATACTCCCTCACTTCCCGTTAACTACTGATTTGACAGGATAGCTAACTTTTCATCATCTGCTGTTCTGATGCTATAATTTCTCCCCAAAGTCTTCATTCACCATTATGATTCCAATTGCTTATGTATAGAGATATGTCCAAAAATGGCTTTTATTTGGTCCCCTATCCTAAGGTAAACTTGTTTTGGTCAGCTTTTTTGCTGCTGTGACTAAAAGGACCTAACCAGAAAAACTATAGGGGAGGAAAAGTTTATTAAAGGCTCATGGTTTCAGAGGTCTTAATCCATAGAAGGCTGGCCCCATTCCTCAGAGCTCAAGGTGAGGCATAACATCATGGTGGAAGAGTGTGGCATAGAAAATGATTTGAAAGGAGCTATTAAAACATTTTTACTTAACAGAAAACATGGTCATAATTAGAGATCAAATGGGGAATCTCAGCATAGAAATGAAAATAATAAAACAGAATTAAGAAAATGGATGGCAGAGTAGAGGAAAGCTATATCCCAAGCTGCTCCATGGCATGGGACTAAAGTGGTGGGTGTACAGCTTCTTAGCAAGGTAGGTGAAAGAAAGATTTCACTAAATTTTAATACTGGACACTCAAAGCAGTTTAGAGACCCAGAAATTTGGGTATAATAAACAAAGAAGAAACAATACATTGGAGCCAACCCAGTAGTCCCACTGACAGTGTGGATTCATCATGGAGGGATAGGGAACATATTCTTGGTATGAAGAAACCTGAGATAAAAAAATTGCTGCCTAATCTTAACTCATTCAGAGGCTGCACTGTGTGCTGGTGCTTGAAAAGTGTGCTCTTTTGCTTGAAAAGTATGCTCTGTATCTCAACTGGTTGTAGATAACTGAGGCAGGAGCCGTCTTGGGCAAGTATGCCACCAGGGCAAATGTGGGACTGGGGAGAAAAAAAAAAAAAACAGTCACAGTACCTGATCAAATGACTTAAGCAGGGCTTTACAGAATGTAAGTGAAATACTCAAGGAGTAGAGGGTTCCCTAGGGGATTACTGGGAAGGGTGAAAAGGAGATTGACTTACTTCTCTATTATTTCTGGCAACTCAAGTGATTAACTAAAGCTAGTGGGATTCTGAGCAGAAAAGGGTTAATATACTCAGGGACTAAGTCCAGGAAAGCTAGGCTCCTGGGCAGTAGTGATTGGAGCATCAGTTTCTTTGCCCCATGATTGAATTTCTTGGGAGTCTCCTGAGAATCAAACCACAGAAGAGATCAGCTACTGCCTAGTCTTAGGGATAGGTCAGTGTCAATCTAGTCTCACCAAAGAATGCTTCACTCAACAAAGCCCTGAGACCTGATTAGATCTATTGGAACTCCCCTCAGAGAAAACTGCAGAATCTCTACCCTGCGAGGGCACTGAACTCATCCAAAGGAACAAAAATCCTACTGACAGTATGTCCTAACCCATCCCACCTCCTGCTGGCAAAAAGGGAAGGTGAGTCTTCTATCAAACAGCTTCAATCTTAAGTTGTTCCAACTGGCAGCTCAGAGAGCAACACAAAAACAGAAAGCGGTTAATAACTCCCACCCCTTGCTCTATCAGTATATAACTCAAGAAGAATGGGGGGACTGTTGGACATAGACAGTGACCACTCAATCTGATCAACTATTTTGACCACCTTAGTGGAGAAGCTTCCCCCACCCTTCACTAAGATTCTTTATTTTTAAAGATATTTTAATATATTTTTATTTTTCATTTTTTTCCTTATGTGTGTTGGGGGAGTGTGTATGCATGTATGTGAATTCTGGCTGTGCTGGTTGGTTCAGGGACATACATATATACACTTATTTGTTTCTTTTTCTCTCATTTTGAGCATTTTTGTAATGTACTTGTTTTTTCCTAGCATTGTCTTTTGAGAGTTTGGGTTTTTGGACTGTGTATTTTGGTTGGCTTTTTATTATTTTCATTTGTTTATTTATCTAATTTCTCTTTCTCTCTTCTCCTAATAGCCAAATTCTATTTTTCTCTCTCCCTCTTTCCCAATAACCGTGCTTCTTCTGTTTTTCCCCTCTTTCCATATAAATATCACCTGCCATGTCTCTTCTGCATTTTCTCTGTTCACTTTCTGAAATTTTAAAGTTTAACTTCCCATCACATTTCCTTTTCCCCTAATTAACTGTATTTTTACCAGTTTTAAGAATTAATTGGTTTATATAACTCCTGCCTTCACCAATAATGCTAATACAATAATTACTGCTGTGAATGATAAAGCTGACATACACCATTTGCTTTAGATCTAGTTCATGGTTATTGTTTTTACTGTTGATAATTTCTGAACCCACAATTCCTTTTTATTGGAGGCAATTAATGTTGAAGACATCATAGTAAGAATAGGGTATTTATTTTCACACTGTTTATTGTTTGCAGTGGTTGTTACTATTGTTTGTTTTGCCCCATTCTGTGAGGAACTGAGAACCTTTGGGGACACTAAAAGTTCACAGGTTAGAGATTCTGCTCCTGAACTAAATGAAGATCCCTTGATTCCTCCAACTCAAAGAAGTGAGGAGACAAAAGCCTGGAACCAACAAGGACTCAAGGAGGAACAATTAGAGATAGAACTCAGATTCTACCACTTGGCATCTATATATATAATTAACAACAGAGAGAAGTCTCAAAACAAATAAGATAATTATACACAAAAGGGCACATGCACAAAAAGAGGTAGAGGAATCCACCTCAACTGATACATAAGTCCAAGACCTCTGAAAACATGAGAAAACAGGCAAACAATTCTCTCCCCAAAATCCACAATCACCCATCAAAAGATTCCACTGATAATGAAGTAGATGAAAACTCAGAGAAAGATTATACAAAACTGATTATTAAAATGTTCAATGAACTAAAAGAAATTCTAAGGAAAGAATTAAGAGTGAAATTACAGGAGATAAAAGACACTTTAATGTAGAAATAGAAATAGTGAAAAGAAACCAAACAGAACTTCTAGAAATGAAAGTCACTATTGCCCAACATGTCCACTGCAGCAGATGGAATGATTAGCCGATGCAGGCAGTAAACTGGATTGAGAAAATTAATCATAAATTATAGAAATAAGGCAAAGAGTAATTTATTAATTAAAGCAGGGAGTGGTGGGTGACCAGCCCTGGTACAAACTGGATCTGGCAATGAAATGAAGCCTGAGAAATTATGTATGGGTAGGCACACCAAAAAGACTCAATGAGGACTTTCTTCAGAAAAACAGGATGAAAATGGGGAAACCAAGTTGTTTAGAGCTTGACAGGTTACACCCATCTCTGGGTGGCTGCATTTGAGTCTAGGGTTGTGAACTAAGGCAAGACACCAGCATGATTTGGGCTTTCTTGAACTGGGGAATTTCACCAAGGAGTTCCAAGAAAAGCAACCAACCTGCCTTATGATGGCTCAAACAAACCCATAATCCATACATGGCCTCCAAAAACTCACAATCAAATTAAAAACTCAATTGAATGTATTAGTAACAGATTAGATGGTGTAGAAAATAGAACCTCAGCCCTTTAAGACAGAACTTGAGGACTTGAAGACAGGTTACATGATCTTGAGTACACAGAAGGCAATAAAGAGGGGAAAAACTATAGAACATGACCAGAATATACAAGAACTCTGGGACAACTTTAAAAGACCAAACCTGAAAGTCATTGGGATAGAAGAAAACATGGAGATACAAACTAAATGCATTAAGAACATTTTCAGTGTGAATCAAGCCCTAAAATAAGACAACTCCCAGCCAAGGTTACTAAATCTAGCAAAGCTCACTTTCAAATTTGAGGGGAAAATAAATATTTTCCATGCCAAGAATAAGCTAAAAGAATTTGTGAGCAGTGAGCCAGCACTACAAAGAATATTCAAAGATAATCTGCACACAAAAAAACTAAAAAAAAATCCAAGCTACCAAACAAAGGAAGTTCAGTAGAAGAATAATCCAGTAAATGAGAATCAATACAGGATAAAATATAGCAAAATAACCCCAAATGGCTGGAAACCACAAACACTTATCCTTTGTAATGTTGAATGTTAACAGTCTCAACTCCCCAATTAAAAGACACAAATTAGCAGAATGGATCAAAGAACAGATCCAACAATGTGCTGTTTACAAGAGACTCATCTTATAAGCATCTACAGGCTGAAGGTAAAAGGATGGCAAAAAAATTATCCCATGCATATGGTCCAAGAAAACAAGCAGGACTAGCTATTCTTACACTGGCAAAACAGATTTCTAAGCAAAAAATAATCAGAGGAGACAAAGAAGGTCACCACATTCTACTAAAGAGGACAATCCAACACGATAAACAATAGTAAACATTTATGTCCTAAATGTCAATGCATCCAAGTGCATGGAAAAAAAAATCCATGACATTAAATCCCACATAGACTTCAACACAATACTGGGTCATTTCAATGCACTCTTATCACCAGGTCATCAGAACATAAAATCAATGAAGGTATCTCTAAACAAAACAACACTTATGAATCAAATGGACCTAATGGACATCTACAGTTAAGAGCCATCCATGGGCTTTGTGTGGACTATATCAATATTGCAACCTAGTAAACAAGAAAATCTGGTGTCTGGGAACTTTCAGTGGAAATTTCCTCTGGCTAAGACAGCCCAGACACATTGTGAGTCCTATTCAAGCTCTGTCTGGTCCCACACAGTGCCAGAGATGGGGTGACCTGCTTCAGCCACCTAGCCACACAACCTCTCTGAGATGGGTGTGACCTGCCAAGATGCCAATCAACCTGCTGACTGCAAGACACCATGAAGCAAGACTCCACCGCTGAAACCTTATCCCTGCCTTTGATGTAACCCCTTTAATAAACCATAGGAGCCATTTTCTAATTGTCTAGCTCCAGCTCCTATGTGGACTGAACCTAACCTATCAGGGGCTCCATCCTTTGAAACTATTTTTCTGACTTTGTTTTTGGTTCTTCATTAATTATTCTAGACTTTAATTTCTTAGGTGGCTTATATTCACTTGAGCCACCTAATGAGGCACTGGCTTCTTCCCCATAATCTACAGAACTTTTTACCTTGAAATATCTGAATTTACCTTCTTTTTGGCTATGCATTCACATTTTCCCAAAACAAATTATATTCTAGGCTACAAAGCAAAACTTAGCAAATATAAAAAATCAGTATAATCCCATGTATCCTATCAGATCATATTAGAATGAAGCTAGAAATGTAGAGTAGGAAAAATTAGAAACCATATAGACACATGGAGATTGAACAATACTCTCTAAAATAAAGAATGGGTCAAAGAAGAAATGAGAATAGAAATTTTTAAAAGTTCTTAAAAATTAATGAGAACAGAGAGATACAATATACCAAAATCTCTGGGACAGTATGAAAGCATTTCTAAGAGGAAAACTTATAGCACTGAGTGCCTATATTTAAAAAAAATAGATCTCAAATAAATATGTTTATTAATGTTCCCACTTCAAGGCCTTACAAAAAGAAGAACAAACTAACACCAAAACCAGTAGAAGAAATGAAATAATTAGTATCAGAGTAAAAACTCAATGAAATTGAGAATAAGATAAAAAAAATCATTGAAATTGAGAATAAGAAAACAATAAATCAATACAAGAAAGAGTTATTCTTTGAAAAGATAAATAAGACTGACAAACCCTTAGCCCAACTAACCAAAAAAAAAAAAAAAGTGAGAAGAAGCAAATCAACAAGATCAGAGATAAAAAAGGACATATCACAACAGGCCCTTCTGAAATCCAGAGGATTATCAGAACCAATTTTGAAAATATTTACTCCAATAAATTGGAAAATATGGAAGACACTGATAAATTTCTAGACACACATGATCTGCCCAAATTGAATCAGGAAAATACTGAAAACCCAAACAGACCAATATTAACTAATGAAACTGAAACAGTAATTAAAAGTCTTCCAAAAAACAAAGGCCCAGGTCCTGATGGATTCTCAGCTACATTCTACCAGTCCTTTACAGAAGGAACTAATACCAGTCTTCCTCAAACTGTTCCATGAAATTGAAAGAGAGGGAACACCCACAAATACATTTTATGAAGCTATTATAACCATAATACCAAACCAAAGATATATTAAGGAAAGAAAACTACAGACCAATATCTCTGATGCACATAGATGAACATAGATCCTTAATAAAATATTAGCAAACTGCATTAAAAAATAGATCAAAAAGATAATACACCATGATCAAATGGGTTTTATTCCATGGATGCAAGGTTGTTTCAAAATATCCAAATCAATAAATGTAGTTCAACCCTTAAGTAAAATTAAGGGCAAAAATCTGATGATCATCTCAGTAGATGCAGAAAAGGCCTTGGTAAAAGCTGACATCCATTCATCTTAAAAAATATTCAAGAAGCTAGGAATCAAATGAACTCCCCTCAATATTACAAAGGCCATTTATGACAAGCCAAAGCCAATATCGTACTGAATGGAGAAAAACTAAAAGCATTTCCTCTAAATATCAGGAACAGACAAAGCTTTCCACTCTCACTACTCTTATTCAATATAGTTTTTGAAACATTAATCAAAGTGATAAGTCAAGAAAAGGAAATCAAAGAAATACAAATAAGAAAATAAGTCAAACAATCTCTGCATGCCAACAATGTGATCCTATATCTAGAAGACCCATAAGCTTCACCAGAATACTTCTGGAGCTTATAAATAAGTTTAGCAAAGTAGCAGGACACAATATTAAAACTCATTAATCAATAGCTTTCCTATCCTCCAATAGTGATTAAGCTGGGCAAGAAATCAGAAAAACCATCCCATTCACAGTAACCTCAAAAAAATTTAAATACTTTGGAATTAAACTAACCAAGGAGATAAAAGAGCTCTACAATGAAAACTTAGAACACCGACGAAAGAAACTGAAGAAGACCTTAGAAAGGGAAAGACACTCCATGTCTTGGATAAGCAGAATCAGTATTGTCAAAATGACCATACTACCAAAAGCAATATAGAGATTCAATGCAATCTTCTCCAAAATACCAATGACATTCTTCACAGAATTAGAAAAAATAATTCTTAAATTCATTTGGAAGAATAATAAATTCAGAATAATCAAAGCAATACTAAGGGGGAAAAAAGCAGGAGGCATCACAGTACCTGATCTAAAATAATACTACAGAGTTGTAGTTGACAAAAACAGCATTGCATTGACATAAAAATAGACAGGAAGACCAATAGAAGAGAACAAAAGACAGAAAGGCAAATCCACATCCCTATAGCCATCTGACATTTGACAAAGATGCTAAAAATATATCTTGGAAAAGAGATAGTCTTTTTAACACATGGTGCTGGGAAAACTGGTTAACTATATGTAGAAAAATGAAATTAGACCTCTCTCTCTCTCATGTTGTACAAAACTCAAAAGTTTAGGAATTATAACAGAAACTGTATAACTGCAAGAAAAATACAGGGTCAGCACTCCATCATATAGGTGCTGGCACCAACTTCCTTAACAAGACCCCCAAAGTGCAAGAAATAAAGAATTCTAGATATGATAAATATATTCAGACTTCTTAATTTATTTAATATCTACTGGCTCTGTAAGTAAAATTAATATAATACACTGGGATTTATAATATATACTAATATGAAATATTTAAAATATATAGCTATCAAATATATGACAACAGCAGCACAAAATATGAAAAAATAGATGAGACTACACTGTTGCAAGTTCATATATTTTATATAAGTTATACAAAATTGTAGTAGATATAATTAACTAAAGAATCATATTATAATCACTTGTGCAACCACTAGAAATAATAAAACAAAAAACAGCTAAAAATCTAACAGAGGAACTAAATTACAATGCTAAAAATATTCAGTTAACCCAAAATAAGACAATAAAGAACAGACAATCTAAAAAGAGACAAGACAAATAGAAACTAATCAGCAAACAGTATACCACAACTCAACTAGTTATTTAAAGTCTAAGTAGACTAAATCCTCGGACTATACCCAAAGGACTTAAAAACAGCATACTACAGGGACACAACCACATCAATGTTTATAGCAGCACAATTTACAATAGCTAAACTGTGGAGTCAACCTAGATGCCCTTCAATGGATGAATGGATAAAAAAAAAAATGTGGCATACATACACAATGGAATTTTGTGTGTGTGTGTGTGTCTTTTTTTTTATTAGTTGCTCAAGACAATACAGTGATCTTACAATATCATACATTTGATTCAAATAGGGTAGAATTCTCATTTTTCCACATGTACAGATTGCAGGATCACATTGGTTATACATCCATGTGTATACATACAGCAATCCTAGTGTCAGTTGTATTCTGCTGCCCTCCCTATCCCCCCCTCCCCTTCCCTCCCCTCCCATCACTATTCTCTACCCATTCTACTGTGACACTTCTCTCTCTCTCTCTCTCTTTTTCTTCCCTTCCCCCTCACACCATCGCATATGTATTTTGTGAACCCATAAGGGTCTCCTTCCGTCTTCTATGCAATTCCCCTTCTCCCTCCCTTTCCCTCCCTCCTCTTTTCCTTGTTTCGTGGTAATCTTCTTCTCATGCTCTTCCTTCCTACTCTGTTTTGAGTCACCTCCCTTATATCAGAGAAGACATTCGGCATTTGTTTTTTAGGGATTGACTAACTTCGCTTAGCATAATTTGCTCTAGTGCCATCCACTTCCCTGCAAATGCCATGATTTTGTTATTTTTT
>NW_025999853.1:28433340-28473378 GCF_001458135.2 Marmota marmota marmota
CCCATCAAAAATCCAGAAGAAGTATCAACTGTAACATGCAAATATTTTAATTTTCCAAATTCTGGCAAGTGTGTGACGTCCATCTGCCAAATATGGTTAGGTATCAATCCTCTAGGATTGACTCCAAGATTAACTTGTGGTAAAAAGGTCACACAATTTTGACATGTGTCAAAATGTGTCCGTGTAGTATGCTCTTTTGGGTATAGTCCAAGAAGGGAAATAGCTGGGTCAAATAGTGGTTCCATTCCCAGCTTTCCAAGGAATCTCCATACTGCCCTCCAAATTGGCTGCACCAGTTTGCAGTCCCACCAGCAATGTACAAGTGTAACTTTTTCCCCACATTCTCGCCAGCACTTGTTATTGTTTGACTTCATAATGGCTGCCTTTCTTACTGGAGTGAGATGGTATCTTAGAGTGGTTTTAATTTGCATTTCTCTGATAGCTAGAGATAGTGAGCATTTTTTTGTGTAATTGTTGATTGATTGTATATCCTCCTCTGTGAAGTGTCTGTTTAGATCTTTGGCCCATTTGTTGATTGGGTTGTTTGTTTTTGTGTTGTTCAAATTTTTGAGTTCTTTGTATACTCTGGAGATTAGCGCTCTATCTGAAGTGTGAGAGGTAAAAATTTGTTCCCAGGATGTAGGCTCCCTATTTACCTCACTTATTATTTCGCTTGCTGAGAAAAAACTTTTTAGTTTGAATATGTCCCATTTGTTGATTCTTGATTTTAACTCTTGTGCTATAGGTGTCCTATTAAGGAATTCGGAGCCCTACCCCACGAGATGGAGATTAGGGCCAACTTTTTCTTCTATTAGATGCAGAGTCTCTGGTTTGATTCCTAGCTCCTTGATCCATTTTGAGTTAACTTTTGTGCATGGTGAGAGAAAGGGATTCAATTTCATTTTGTTGCATATGGATTTCCAATTTTCCCAGCATCATTTGTTGAAGATGCTATCCTACCTCCATTGCATGCTCAGCAATGAAAGAGAATAAAATCATGGCATTTACAGGAAAATGGATGGCATTGGAGAAGATAATGCTAAGTGAAGTTAGCCAATCCCAAAAAAACAAATGCCAAATGTTTTCTCTGATATAAGGAGACTGACTCATAGTGGGGTAGTGAGGCGGAACATGGGAGGATTAGATGAATTCTAGATAGGGAAGAGGGGTGGCAGGGAAAGGGAGGGGCAGGGGATTAGCAAGGGCAGAGGAATGTGATGGACATCATTATCTAAAGTACATGTATGAAGAATCGAATTGGGTGTCAACATGCTTTATATATATAAACAGATATGGAAAATTGTAGTATATATGTATAATAAGAATTGTAGTGCAAAAAAACCCAAAGTACATGTATAAAGGCATGAATTGGCATGAACATACTCGATAATCAAAGATATGAAAAACTGTACTCTATACGTGTAATAAGAACTGTAATGCATTCCACTGTCATGTATTTAAAAAAATAAAATCAATAAAACTAAAAATAAATAAATAAATAAATAGCACTGATTGTCAGATAAGTAAAAACAAAAGACTCAATTATATGCTGCCCACAAGGGATGTATTTTGCTGTTCACCAGAAACACATTTAAAGATGATACAAATAATTCAAAAGGAAAAAGAGAAGAAGATATAAAATGTTAATATCAGACAAAAGAGTCTTTTAAGACAGAACTGTATTCAAAATAGAAAGGGAGAACCTATAACGGGTCACTCAGGAAAATATAATATTATAAATATGTATGTTTGTGGTAAACATCTTTAAAGTACATGAAGAAAGTACAGATAGAATTGAAAAAAGAAGTGAATAAATATAAAATCGTAGTTTGATAATTACTTCTCATTAATTGTTAGACTTAAGCTGAAAATTAGTAATGATACAGATATTTTGCAAAACACTATCAACAATATTGAATTAAAGACACAGAATTATATAGCCAACAACTGAAGGATATACATTATTTTCAAATGTGCATGGATAATCCAAAAAAGATAAATCATACACTGAGATGAAGAAAACATCTCAATAATTTTTAAAATTAAGTTTTATATAAGTGTTCTCCAATAAGAATAGAAGTAAGTTAAAAAGGGCTTGCAAAAGTGTCTATAGCAAAGTCTCAAATATTTGTAAATTAAACATAATTTAATTAATCAGAAGTCAATTAAATGGAAAACACAATTAATAGAGAACATTAACCAATCAAAAGTGGTTCTTTGGAAAGTTTAGTAAAGTTTAGAAACACTTATCAATTTATATGAACAGAAAAAGAGAAAAAACACATAGTTCATGTCATAAATAAAAGCAAATTATCACTACAGATGCCAAAAACCTGAACCGAATTAATCTGACCAATAAAATGGTCAAATATTTTGGAAATACAATTTTCATAAAGTGATATAGGAAATATGAATAGCCCTAGATTTATTAAAGAAGTCAAAGTCATAAAAAGTCACCACAACAGAAAACTCCAATTTCAGATGGTTTCATTGTGAGATTCTATCAAACAATATACAATCAAATAATAATAATAAAACTAATTGTGAGAAGAAACAAGGAAAGAATACTTCTCAACTACTTTTGTCAGGCTTGATATAAATACCTACAGAAGATATTTCACTTAAAGGAAATGATCAGACCAATATTGTATCCTGAACATAAATATAACAACTCTACATAAAATATTAGCACATCAAAACTAGCCATATATAGTAGGTCAATGCATCTGATAAAGTATGGGTTAACCTAGGAATGTAAGTTTCACTTAACTTTCAAAAATTCATGTAAGTAATCGCAGTAACTGAATAAAAAAGCCAACTCAAAAATTCATGAAGTCTAGTGACAAAATTCAATATTTATTCAAAAACAAATATGTGGAGTCAACTATAAATAAAATTAATCTTCCTCAATTTGATATAGAGCATTTACAGAAAGTCTGCAGCAACATTATACAAAATGGTAAAGAACTGATCCTTCCCCTAAGACTAGGAAGAATGAAAAGATGTTAACTTTTACTTCTACTGAGAAATGAAATTGATTATGTTATGTGCATATATGAATGTTTAACAACAAAGCCCACTATAAATAATTATAATGCACCAATACAAATTACCTTTTAAAAAAAGCACTGTATTAAGAAATCTAGCCAGTGTGATAAAATAAGAAAAAAATCATGGAATTAGGAAAGAGGTAAAAATGACTTTAATTCTATAACATAATATTTTAATTAGAAAATTCTAAAGGAATATATTTTTAAAACTTTTAGAACTAAGAAAAGAATTTATTGAAGACAATATAATTCCAATGTGTTTCTATATTCTGCATCAAACTGATAACTAAAAATAAATCTACTTTAAATAACAAAAACATTTCATAGGAATAATTTTAACAAAAGACATAATAATTTTAACAAACTCACTGAAAACTATAAAATTGCTGAAATAATTAAAGGATTCTTGAAAGATGAAGAAATATAACAGTTCATTGACAACTTGTTTTATTTTATCTTAGGGGGTACTGGAGATTGAACCCACAGGCACTCTACCACTGGGCTATATACCCAGACTTTTTATTTTTTTATTTTGAGACAGGGTCTTGCTAAGATGCTGAGGCTGGCCTTGAATTTGCCATCCTCCTCAACCTCCCTAGCTGCTGGGATTACAGGGGTGCAAGACCATACCTGACAGACAATTCAATATTACCATGTCAGTTCCCCCCAAAATTCATGTACATTCTATGGAGTTCTGATGAAAATGACACAGACATTTTTGTAAAAATTAAAGATGATTTTAAGTATGAAATTTATATGGAAATGCAAAGACCCAAAAGTAGCCAAAATTTTGAAAAAGAACATATTTGTAGAACTTATATTACCTGACTTCAAGATTTATTATACTGCTATATTAATGAACCCAGTGTGATATTATCATAAAGATAAATAAATGGAAGAAAACATTCAAAAAATAGATTCAAATGACAGTTGATTGATTTCTGATAAAACTCCCAAGTTAATTCCAAAGGGGAAAGAAAATTTTTCAAAAAATTGTCCTGGAAAAATTATATAGATTTTGTAAATGTATAAAAAATGAACCTCAAATCATACTTCATACTACACACACACAATTTGAGATGAATCAAAAATGAATAAACTAAAATTATATAATTTCTAGAAAATATACAGAATAATATATCCTGTACCAACATGAGATTAAAAATTATTAACTTGGATTTTCATCAAAATTAAAATTATCTCCTCATCCACAGGTGTCATTAAGGAGATAGAAAGTCAATCTATCAACTAGGAGATAATATTTAGTAAATGTACATCTACTAGGGGATGTTATGGCTTGAATCTTAAATGCCCCACAAAGGCACATATACTAAAGGATTGGTCACCTGCCTGTGGCACTATATGGAGATGGTGGAACTTTAAGGAGATGGAGCCTAGTGAAGTTAGGTCATGGGGGAATGCCCTTAAAGAGGATATTGAGAACACAGCCCATCACCTCTCTTCTCTGCCCCCTAGCTGCCATGAGGTGAACAGCTTTGCTCCACCACACACTCCTTATCATGTTGCTCTGCCTTACCACAGGCTCAAAACAACCATGGACTGAAAACTCTAAAAATGTGAGGCAAAATAAATCTTCCCTCCTGTAAGTTGTTTATCTCAGATATTTGTCATAAAGATAGAAAGCTGACTAATACAAAGGACTTGCATCCAAAATATATAAAGAACTATAATTCAATATTCAATATTCAAAGACAAAACAATTCCGGAAAACAAAAATGTACCTAAGACTTAACAGAAAATTCCCCCCAAAGAGATTAACCCTCACTTTGCACATTAAATTTGATTGAATTTCTGTTACTATTGTTTAGTTAATTAACATCTGTTCCCCCAAAACAGGGTTCAAATTTGTAATCATGGCATATTAACTGTGAATAATTTTGTTGAAAAAAGCTTCACCACTAGTCCTTTTATCTGCCAAAAATTACTACAAATAACAGATGCAATCAGTAACCAATCACATTTTATCCTTTCAAGATTTGTCATCAGTTTGCCATTGTGTATTCATTATTCAGTAAGTGCATAGCTAGCAAATTATGTAATTATGTGGCCTCCTTGCCTCCCAGTGATGAACTCACAAGACACATTGGCCCACAAAGATGGCAGGAGAGTAACACAAGTGGTAATGCTGGAAGTTAATCTGAACCAAACTTAATTGAGTTTTAGAAGACATGGCTGACCACGGGAATGTTGACACTGCTGCTATTCAAGAAGCTTCAGATAGACAGATGGAACAACTTAGTGAAGACAAACTTATGGATGAATGAATATAAATAAGAAAAATGGTTATGATGAAAAAGATGGAGGATGATGCCTCATGAGAAGTGATGCCAACAAAAATTTCACATTAAAGGAACTCTTACAAATGTTTTATTACATTAAAGATGCAAAGTTGAAAATCTTGGAAGATGATCCAAACTTTCAAAGGAATACAACAATTCACCAAAGCACAGAAAAGATGCTTTCTATATCATAAACTAGACACTGAGAATAAGAAAACACTTTTACTAAGTCTTTTTTTTAAAGAGAGAGGAGAAAGAGAGAGAGAGAGAGAGAGAGAGACAGAGAGACAGAGACAGAGACAGAGAGATAGTTTTAATATTTATTTTTCAGTTTTTGGTGGACACAACATCTTTATTTTATTTTATGTGGTGCTGAGGATCGAACCCAGCTCCCCGCGCATGCCAGGCAAGCGCGTTACCGCTACAGCCTCATCCCCAGCCCTTACTAAGTCTTTTCTAAAAATATAAAATGCTAATTCTCAATGTTTCTAACATTTTAAATTACATTACATTAAATATTAATTTCAGTATTTTTAAATTTTCACGTACATTTAAAACTGACAATAAGAATGTTTTAGTGTTATAAAATTTTTTGAAGATCACAGAACAATTATAATTTAAGTTTTATTAAGTTTTCTTTGAATAAATCAGCTTGTATAGTCATTTTTGAGATCCCATGCCATGTTTTAAAGCAAGGACTAGCTGTATATGAATGACCAACAACCTAATGGAAGTATCCAACATCTTTAATCAATAGGGAAATGCAAACTAAAGTTACAATGATAATAGTATTTTAGACCAAACAGAATGACTAAAATTAAAAAGACTGATAATAAATTCTGCTAAAAATGAGAAGTACTTAGAACTCTCACACGTTGCTATTGAGTTTACGTTTAATGTAGTACAAACACTGTAGAAAACTGTTTTCTTGAATAAACATGTACCTGGCTTAACACCCAGCAATTTCATACCAAAAAAAGTTTGTACAAAAATATGTGTAGCATTTTTGTCCCTAATATTAAGATTGGAAAAAATCCATGTGTCCATCAAAAGAAAACACACAAAAAGGAATATTCACATGATTGAAAATGAGTCATCAATGAAAGAACATATTACTGAGACTATACCAACATGAATTTCATAATTATATCAAAATAAACAGGCCAGCTATAAAAGAGCCATTACAGTTGAAGAACAACCAAAATTATTCTATGCTGACTGAAATTAGGATGGCAGGTCCTTGAGAAGTATGTATGCCAGAAGAAGTTCTGTGGGAGATGGAAATGGTCTAGATGTTAATTAGATAGTGGCTATGTGGATTATGCATTTTTTTTAATTCACTGAATTTTTACACTTAAGTTCTGTTCATTGCACTATATATAAATTTCCTGTAAGTAGAAAGTAAAAATACAAAAATATTTCCCATTAAAATGAAGCAATAATATCCAATTAAATCACAAGTTATACATGTATATAGAAACTAAAAGCGCTAAATGTTGGTACTTTCTATATAATATTTTATAAGTGTAAACTTTTAACAGAAAAAGCAATCATGAGTTTTACTCTATTCCTCATGTATCCATACTAGGAAGAAAACCTGTGCTTACAACTGTTTTCTACTATTATTTGGTATCTGTTTACTTTATACGCAAAATTCCTAAAGCCACTTCTGAGAATAGCGTCCTATTCAGCTTTTATTTTATTTATTTTGGTACTGAGGATGGAACCCAGGGGCAATGTACCACTGAGCTACATCTCTATCACTTTTTTATTGTTTATTTTGAGAAAGGGTCTTACTAGGTTGCTTAGGAGCTAGCTAAATTGTTTGTTTTGTTTTTTGGTGCTGGGGATTGAACCCAGGGCCTTGTGCATGCAAGGCAAGCACTCTACCAAATGAGCTATATCCCCAGCCCCCAACCTAGCGAAATTGTTGAGATTTGCTTTGAACTTGTAATCTTCCTGCCTCAGCTTCTTAGTCACTGGGATTATAGGCATGAGTCACCATGCCTGGAAAAATAGATTTCTTTATTAATGTATTTATTTGTGGTACTAGGGAGTTGAATCCAGTGCCTTACACATGCTAGGCAGGTACTCTACCACTGAGCTACAAGCCCAGCCTCCTATTCAGCTTTTAAAAGGCATGTCTTAATGCATTTAAACACTAACATCCTAAATAAAAAGTTCACTTTACATTTCAGATCTAAAGTTTTAAAATATTTGCTGTCTTGTGGTATAATAAATGTCATTAATGTAGTTGTATTTAAAAACATAAAACAGAATCTTGAGTTTTTAAAAACTCTATATAAAGTAGGGTTAATTTAATTAGTAACAACTTCAGAAAATTGGGCTACCAATCTTTAATGCATCCCTTTAATTGATAAATATTTAATTATTGTGATCTATATGGAATAATATCAGTTTCTAATTTCATAAATTATTTTTAAGGTAGTAATTCTTCATAACAAAGAGTCCAAGTACAAAAGAAATGCATGATTTCTTCAAGGTTGCAGTGAGAAGGTGGTGAAAAGTTAATTTACAATAATTCATTAACAACTAAGAAATGTTACTTTTATTTTATTTGGATTTTGAAAGCATTTTATCTTATAGTGGCTGCTACTTATGCATGTCTTGTATTTTAAAAAGTATCCCGTCCAAACTTAACATATTTTATGCCATGAAACTTGTACTATTTGAAGTTCACTAAGCCAAGATTAACAAAAATATGTACAACCTATCCATTCAATCCCTTTCTTTATATTTCATTGTACTGATTTGAAATTAAGAATAACGATGCATTGTTATTTAAGAAAGGTTTCTGTCATCAAAACTAATTTATTCTACATTGAAGAATGTTTATACCATTAGTAAATATTTTCCATGAAGTTTATAATCTCATACAAACAACGACAAAATCCTGAAACTTTCAAGTAATATGGTTACCAGAAAGAAAGAAGAGGACTTTTGCGTGCAAACACACACTTACTTGAAAGGGGAAGTAAAAAAGAACAAGGGAAAAAAATGAGGTAGGAGGTTGATATGTAAAGGCTGTTATGAAAAGTATCAGCTACAGCTGCATAGGACAGGAATGGAAAATAGGGTAATAAGATATGCCCCAGTTCCTAAATAAGTTAATAAAATGCTGCTTGAAGAACAGCTGGCATTAGCTGGAGCTTGAATGAAGCAAAGAGTGGTTGCCTGCAGTCCACTTAATGAAAGGTATTACAACATCAGTGGGTTCAGGGAGAATTATGCAAAGTGACCCAAATTCATTTTGTACAAAAGACATTACATTTAAAAGGACTTTAAAATTTTAAATTTAGAATTTGATACCTAAAGCAATTTGAAAATAGTAAACATTACCCTTTGGAACTGGTCCAAGACCAAAAAAAAAAAAAAAACAAAATGTGATATGAGTCTTGGAACTTAAGCTATTTCCGAGAATGGCCTCAGTATTTCATAGATTTGATTATATTAACTTACAGTATTTTTAGTGTTATAGGTTAAGCACATATTTGAAAATTGAACTTTAGTTTTCCTGACTTTTAAAACTGTGTTTGGACAAAAAAATATATATACTCAGAAGTGTACCTGTACATGTAATTGAGAAAGTTTTTATAGTGAAAAAATTTCCCTACTTTACAATGATTCTACTTAGATATTGTGACACTGTGAAAACAAAATAAAACAAAAACTATTCCAATTCCACTACACACAAATTATCTATGGCACTTACAAAGCAGGGTAGCCATCATAATATAGTAGAAAGAGTCTTGTACTACTGACAATTTTGCTAATACCTAATTGTACAAAACAGTAGGCACTTAAGTTCTGAGCATCATTTCCCATGCCTGCAAAATGAAATGACTAAATGATGTTCTCTCTGAGTTCCAATGAAGGTCTGAAATCATAAGCCTAAGAAATATATTTGCTTTATCAGTGTTCCCAATAGTCCCTAAGAGTATTTGATACTTTAATATCAAGTATGATATTAAAAAAATACACCTTCTGATAGACTTCAGTTTCAAGGAAGATAGAGTTGATGAACTTTTCTCTATTCCTCTTACTATGTACAACTAAAAGCCATGGACATTACATATAAAACAAACCAAAGACAATTCTAAAGAGTTGAAAGGAAAAAGTCAAACAGGTAGGGAAACAAAGGACCCGAATAACAGCATGGTGGTGAATTCCTCAAGTTTCCTTTTTGCCTTAGTATTGCCCCAAGTCAACAATCCAGAAATGCCAACCAGTTGACAAAAGCTCCCATAAAAAAACCTGCTCTCTCAAGTCCATAAAAACAAATAAAATCACCACAAAACAGTGCAGTCTAGCAAGAAAGAAAAATTTTAAACAATAACAGTTCTACTCTATTCAAAAACATAGCAAAAACAGTGGTCTTGCTCCCTCCTATGTCAATAAAGACTCACCAGGAGCTTAGTCTTCTTCCTTATCTTCTTCCCCAGTCATATTTGACAGAGTGATGTTAGAGAAGATAAAATAGGGAGCTAAGACTTCCACTCACTTTATCATAACAAGACCTCTCCACCATCAGTGGAAGATATGTGGAAGCAGTAAGAAAGCGTCCTATTCCTGGTTAGGGTGCTCTCTGTGGAGGCCCAAGAGTGAGCCAAACTCTCTTGCCCAGAAAGTCCTCTCCTTAGGTGTCAATAAAGGTCAAATGGGGAAGCTGTATATCCACCCCAATATGGCAGTAACAGAGGTGCTCTTCCTTTCTCTATCAGAGTGATATCAAAGGAAGCTGCTATGATCTTAATGTTTGTGTCTTCCAAAATACGCAAGTTGAAACCTAACCACCAATGAGACCATATAAGGATTCAGAAGCTTTTGGGAAGTGATTAGGGGGGCAGAGCCCTCATGAATGGAATTTGTTCCCTTATGAAGGAGGCCTCAGAAAGCCACCTTGGCTCTACACCATGTGAGTATACAATGAGAAAGAGCCATCTATAAACAAAGAAATGGGCCAGTACCAAATAATTATCCAGCTATCACATCAACTGTGGACTCCCAGCCTCCAGAACTATGGTAAATAAATTTCTGTTGTTTATAAGCCATCCAGTTTATGGCATTTTATTATAGTAACCCAAATGGACTGAGACAGACCTTTTATAAATTTAATGTCTCTAATACTTACAGGGCCATTCAAATTTCCTTTCATATTAATGAACTATTATAGCTGCACTTTTTAAAGAATGAGTCCATTTCATCTAAAATATAAAATTTATGCAGAGTTTTTTGTAGATTTCTTTTATTATCCTTCTGATGTCTATAGTGTCTGTCATGATTTTATTTCTAAAGATTGTGATGTGTGTTTTATCTTTTTGTCTTTATCATGCTTGCTAGAGGTTTGTCAATTTCATTTATCTTTTCAAAAAATCATGTTTTATTGATTTTTTTCCTGTTTTTCTCTTTTCAATTGGATCAATTTCTGCTTTTATCTTTATTGTTCTCATTCTTTTGAATAGTTCGGGTTTATCTTCCTTTTCTTTTCAAGACCTTGGGCAAGGGGAGATTAGATTATCAACCTGTGATATTTCCTCTTTTCTACTCTATGCATTTACTACTGTTTCCTTCACTACTTTAACTCAGTCCCATAAATTTTGATATGTTGTATTTTCATTTTAATTCAATAAATTGCAATTCATTCAATTCAATGTATTTTTTAAAATTTATTTTGAGACCTTTTTAAATCCATGGTTTATTTATAAGTACTATTTTTAAATAATGCCTTGATATTACATTTCAGTTACAACTTTGCATCCTATGAGCACATAAACATAATTTCAAAACTCTCTATAAAGAGATCTTCAGGCTGATAGTTTCACTAGGAAATTCTTCCAAAGATTTAAAAAATAACAATAATTCTACAAAATCTATTCCAGAAAGTAGAAAAAATTAATTTTATGAAGCTAGCCTTCCCCTTATACAGTAACTAGACCAAAACAGTGCAGAGAGAGAGAGAAATAAAGAGTGTGAGAGAGAGAACCCATGTAGAGGTCAACATCCCTCATGAATGGAGGTACAAATATTCTTAGCTAAATATCAGTAAAAATAATTCAGTAATTGCTGTGATTTGACTATATTCCCAAAAAGTCATGTGCTAGAAGTCTCAATCCCCAAATTCATATGTTAATGGAATTTGTAGGCAGGGCCTTTAGGAAGTAATTAAGATTAGATGAGGTTGGGGCAATCATGACATTACTGGTTTTCTACCAGAGTTAGCATGCTTGCTCTGTCTTGCCATAGGATACCCTTACATGTGTTCTGGAGCACAAAGAAGGTCCTCACCAGATGACAAGCCTATGTTAGAGCCATGCTTTTGGATTCACCAGCCTTCAGAACTTTAAGCCAAGTGAATTATTCTTTATAAATCATCTGAACTAAGGTATTTTGTTATAGCAACATAAAACAAACTAAGATAGTAATATGCAAATACATACACCGTAGCCAAGGCAGAGGTCATTGATCCTAAGAACCTAAGGCTGGCTTATTCATTTGAAAACCAATCAGATCAGTGTAACTCAATATATTTTCAAACCAAAGAGGAAAAGATCACACAAACACATTAATGCAAAAAAAGCACTTGACAAAATCCAATACACATTCATGTTACAAATTCTTAGAAAAATATAAATAGAGGAGAATTTCTTCAACTTGCTAAAGAGCATCTACTAAAGTTCTACAACTAAACATCATATGTAGTAGCAAAAGAATTGAATGCTTTCCACCATGAGATCAGGAAAAAGGCAAGAATATCCTGCGTCACTGCTTTTATTCAACACTGAAGTTCTATTCAGTGCAGTAAGGCAAGAAGCAAATAAAAAGCAGACAGTTCAGAAAAGAAGAAATAGAACTGTCCCTATTTACAAACTAAACTATCCCTGTTTTAAAATAATTGTCTAAATAGAAAAGTCCAAGAAATTTACAAAAAGTTCTTAGAACTCATTGAGTTGTGGGAAAATAGCTTGGCTTGTAAGGCTCAGTGAGGATGGTTATTGGGCAGCAGCCATCAAGCATCTCCCAATGGCTCTTGGCTTCTTAGTGACATGTTAAGACCACCACACAACATTGGCATTCACCATGTAGGCAGGGATGGCACCGCTAACCCAGGGCTTCCTGATGCTGCAGTGCTATGCCCCCTGCCTGGCCCTTATGCTCATCAGTTCCTCCACTCCTGCTTCAGACACACACCTCGCTCCTCTTCTACAGCCCATTCCGGCTGGCAGCATGCTCCCCGTTTCAATCAAAGCAGATTTTTCAGAAAACAAAACAAGAAGACAGCCGTTACTATCAGTAGGGACAGTTGTAAACTGTACTTAAGCAGAGTGAAGTTTGTACTTGGAAAAATCAACCTGACTCTGTATCACTCACAGGATCTAATTTTCCAGGTGTCTTCCGGATAAAGAACTAGACTGTCTTTGCCTTCTGACAAGTTGTAATACTATGTATCTCTTAAAAAACTAAGAAAGTAAAGTTTGACAGGATTATAAGCAAATCCTCAATATCAAACTAGCAGAACAACTGCAATGTTTCATAAAATTTACACATGATCAAATCATGTAGCCATGTGGGACAAGGTCAATCAACTGTGTCCTAAAGCGTTTTAGCATATGTGAGTACCAAGTTTGAATTCTAGCAATAGTTGCATACACTTTTTTCAACTGATTTGATATCACATTTCAGCTGAATTTTCATAGAGAAAACATTTAACCATTTCCAAAGATCCATTTTTATACAACTTGAAAGACCTTGAAAGACCTTGAAACTTTCTGGTTTCCACAGTGTATATATATATATATATATATTCTTATCCTATGGTCAGTCGTACCCTATGATGATAGATTTTCCAAACAAAAATAACTAGAGCAGCAGTTTAGCAAAATACACCTTCAGTGGCTTTCAAAAAAGGCAAAGTTTCACCATGCATAGTTCTGTAAGAAGAGCTGTATAACAGTGTGTGTACATTTATGTGTTTTAAATTATTATTTTACAGTGTAAACTTTTTTTTCACTCTGAGGTTTTTCTGACTGTGAATTTCTGCACAACAATCATGGTTTAAAATACTTTCTTGGTTTACAAAATGTCATTAATATTTTGGGGGCATCTAAGTTACTGAAGTGGATTGTTTAATGTGCAGGTATTATTATTAAACATGGGAACTATTTCGAGACACAGGAAATGTATCAAAAGTTAGCATGTACATTAGATGTGATTATAATGTAAGTGAAATAAGCTGGACACCAAAAGACAAGTACAGCATGATCTCATTCATATGTGGAATATAAAAAATTTGATCTCATGGAAGTCAAGAGCATGAGGTGGTTGGTTACAAGAGGTTAGAGAGACTAGGGGTGAGAATGGGGAAAGGTTGATGAATGGGTACCAAGTAAAAGAGAGGAATAATCAGTTCTGATGTACTACTGCACAAATGGGTGACTGTAGAGAACCACAACACACTGTACATTTCAAAAATCCAGAAAAAAGGATTTTGAAAGTTTTCACTTGAAGAAATTATAAATGTTTGAAGAAAAGGATGTTTTACCTGATTAAACTATACAGTGCCTACATGTATCAAAATATTACATGGTGCCCCATTAATGTGCACAATATTTATGTATTTTATCTAAAACAGTTAAAAATAAATTAATAAAAACATAATGTAGGTTTGCAGTCCAAGGTCTATAAATTATTAATGAAGAATCAAAAGAAAATAGAGATGGCCCTTGATATATGGTCTGCTTAGCTGTGGTAGAAAAATACATTGACCGCAAACCTGAAGATTCCCACATAGGGCCTTTGTTCATCTAATTTATACAAAAAGCTCCCAATACTCTGAACCTCCAAAGGGAAAGATATCTCCTGGAGTTGGAGTATTGGGTTAGCTGGGAAGCACAGCACAGAAAAGCACAAGGCTGGGCCTGACCCTAATGGCACTGCTGCTTGGGAAAAGCCACTTCATATAGGTCATTAAAAATTGAATTTGTTTCCTTTGGTCAGGTTCCCCTAAAGTATTTAAAAGATGTCCATGTTTCATTGCTTAAGCTATGCTTTTGCTTTTGGTAATTCCCTGTCCACAGTTGCTTACACTTGTCCTGTACCTTGTTTCCAAGGTCAAAGAACAGAAAGTAGCTCTTGTTTTGAGGAGGTAAAAGTTAAGGTTACATGTATTTTATACACTGGATCTAGTTCAGAATCACACATTACAAAATGCCAATTGAAAAAGAAAGGAGAGGGAAGGAAAGTTCTATTAGAAATTTCATTTAGTTTTAATATAGAATATATATTTAAAAATTATGACTTATTTTTTTAAATTCTGGAATTATTTTTAATTATGCCAATATCTCTAAAATAAGGTGGTATTTCGAGATAGCTGTTCTAATTACATGGCTTAGAGATATTTTGGAGTATCTACATCTGGAAATTCTTTATTAATGAATGTCTTTAACTTAAATGCCACCAAACTTGAAATATTGTTCTTTGTGTATATTATAGTATTAACAAGCATAGTTGCAAAGAAAATACTTAAGCTTAAAAATAAAAAGCAATTCAATAGGGCTAAGATGGTTCTTTTAACAAATGATCTGAAGCAATTAGGCATCCATAGACAAAATATGAACCTTGATCTAAGTCTCATGAATTTTACAAAAATTAATTCAAAATGGATTACAGATTTAAATTGTTAAGATTGTAAGATTCTTAGAGAAAATAACACATAGGTTAAATGCTAAAGAAAAAATGGATAAACTGGATTCAATCAAAATTAAAATCTTTTGTTTTGTGAAAGACCCTACTAACAGGATGAAAAGACAAGCAAGCTGTTGCCTAGAAGAAAATAACCAAAAGGAAATCATTTTTTATGCTTTACTTATGCTTCTTCTTAGTCTAAACAATGTATCCAATTTTCCATTATATCATATTCAAACTTTTGTGACAGTTATGAAAAACTGGGAGAGTAACCTTCCATACTTTTTCCAATAAAATACCCTCTGCTCTAGTCAGTTTACATCTCAGTCTGACCCCTCATATTACACTCCTTTCTCCACTACACATTTTCTCTTGCTGCATTTTGAGATTCTGTTTACTCTTCACTATTAACCTCACTATTTTCATTAATAGTGACAGTGCCACAGGGTGGCTCAACAGGAGTGCTCCAGCTCATCCATAATCTCCTTCTGATCTCCCTGAAACCCCCCACCCAAGATACTTCAAATGAGAGGTGTGCTTTGATACATACAACTGACATTTTCTTTCGGTATACTGAGTAACAACAACAACAAAAAAGAATATTTAAAAAACTAGATGATTTTATTATTCTATATCAGACTAAGTATTTGCCTATGAAATTCAAGGTTTGAGACAAATACCAACTCATTCTCCTATAATTAGGTTGCTGGTTCTAAGCCTCTCTAAATTCTGAAGCTGCCAGTAAGCAACATCCAATTCATATTCCATGTTTTCATTAAACCCTTGAGTGAAATCTATTTCTCCTGAATTACTAAATGATTCAATGTTTAAAACTGACCAACATGTTAGTGAGTTTGCATTTATATGCATTGGATATCTTTATGATGCTGGTAGAGTTAGGTGAATATACAAGGCAGAGATCCCCAAGTTCTTCTGGCACTCAAATTTGGGTCTTGAACCCCAAATCCTAAGCCTTTTTAGTAAGCAGTAAACAAGTATCTGTTGGTCAACAGTCCATGGTACTGTAAGAAGTGTAAAAAAACACTAATCAGATGTTCACCATAAGAAAACTATTATATATAATAATGAAGTCTATTTAAAAGCTATACCACCTGAATTTCAATTAAATTACTAATGTTAATAGTTATTTCTTTGATCAGTGACAAGCAACTATAATGTCTTATGTTTTCAGCAGTTACAAACTGGTAAATAGAATATGTCAATTCACTTGCTTAAGAACAGAGAACCAAGCCATTTTCTGAGTCCTTGACTTTTCACCTGGATTCCGAGGACGGGGTGAAGAAAACAATGTGAATTTTTGAGTTAGTGCATTAATTTGCAAACATGAAAAACGTTTTTACCACCCACATTCAATCTATTAATGTTACATAAGAATTTTTAAATTCTTATAAATGATATAAATATTTTATTTTAAAAAAACAAGCTGGTAAATGGAGATCAGATTTAGCCATAATCATAGTTTTCTGAGTAATCTCTGCAGCACTTAGGGAAATCCACAAAATAAGAATCTCAATATATATTGTGAATAGTAGATTCATTTCTTAAGTAGTTTCTTGACAGCTGTGCAGAAGAGGATTCAGAGTTTACATATATTCTAGTAAACAGTGCAGGAATATTCAAGGAAATAAGAGTAGGTTAAAAAATGGGAGAAAGTTAATATATTCCCAGTCAATCATATCTATCATTGATATAGTTGCAAGCTCACAGTATTTCCAGTGGGTCCCTGCATATGTGTGACAGTCCCCTTGGACAAAAGACTAATTAAGAAGTCACTGCTGAAAAAGATACTTATAAAAATTGCAACTTCATATTTTATTCCTTTCAAGTTTTTTACATCTGATGGATGTAGCTTATGTTTTCCCTTTTGATTCTAAATTATAGAACTTTAAGAGATTGAATTAACCCAAACTATAAAATTATCTTCCACAAAGATCAAGTTTTTAAATCTTGATATCAAATCAGCACATTTACTAAGACTTAATGATAATATAAATAATTGTGTGCACTTTGAGCCAATTCAAAGTTCCAAAAGTTACCTTGCACACACATGGACTTGTTATATTATTTCTATTGGTACATATGATATATTCTACATAACATGCTTTTAAAGTTCCCATGTTATGCTTTGGGGAACCCTCATTTTTACTTCCCTATTTCAGCATGTTTGACTGCAATAATGGAACCAGTTTAGACACCAAACACTAATCTCCTCATAAATTCAATCACCATGATGCATGTTTAGCTGTGTCCACATACAACCAAGTTTACACTGAAAAAATACCCAATAATCCCTGGAAGGAATGTTAAGGTCAGACACCAGGAGTGAGAGAGTAAGCCAAATTTGATTTCACTTTATGTCAAAAAAAAGTATAGAGTCAGTGACTCAGAGCTGGCTATACACTGTGACTAATCTTAGACTACCATAAATTAAAAGTTTGCAACAGCTATAAAACTGCTTCCATTCTGAACAATGAATCCCTAGTTCTTACTCACCTTTCATCCTCAAACAATTCATGTGGACACAGATAAAACGAATTTACCTAATAAGTATTATAATTTACCTAATAAGTAATATAAACATATACCTATACCCCAAACTTAATTTTAAAGATGAAAAAATTAAAATATTATTTAATTTGTAATTAATATTTTATTTTCATATAAATGACTCTTCTTAATTAATATAATTTTTACATTTTCTCAGTAGAAAATATTTATAATTTTGCCTGATGGATGTGCAGAAATAATAAACAGCAGTGGAGTAAACACCTTTGTGAAAAACAATACATTTTAGAAGAAAACAACTCATTTCTTCCTTCAACATTTAAGTGCCTCCAACACCTCAGATCTTCTGCTAGAAATTTTGAATAAAACAAAGACAAACACATTGTGTTTTGTTTCTAGACAAGACAAACACATCGTGTTTGTCTCTAAAACTCTTTCCCTACAAGCAAAGAGTTTAGAGAGAAATTGGGTGGTTTCCAAACTTCAGCATTAACAACTTCTCTGCCTTGCTTTCGGACTTCTGAACTTCTCTCATTTATTTCAGAATTATTGTCCGTTTTTTTATTTGCCAGTTACCTAAACTTCAGCTTCTGTCCAATGATTGAGACCATTTTACCTGTGCTAGACCACCCTGATGCAGACCACCTGCCTGGATTTGAACATATTTTATTCTTGCAGACTCTGCATAGAAATCATCTGCTTCCCTCCCACTGGGAAAACACCTGTCACCTTTTGAAGGACTTGTCTGACACTGTTTGCTTATCCTCAAAAGTTCCTGAGTAATCTAATCCAGTAATTCCCCAAACTTAAAGAGTGTCAGAAACACTCAGAGATGCTTAGATGTATGTAGATTCAGAGACTTCACTACTTGAGGTTATGATTCAGCAAGCCTGATTTGAAGTTCAGGAACCTATAATTTTAAAGCTTGACATGTCCTTGAAAGTTTTAATGAAGACCCCACATTTAAGCTGGGATTTGAAGAATAAATAAACCTGTGTGTAACATCAAATAATATAGGTAAATGTAACAAAGAACCTAATTGCAAGATGTGTCAGGTATGTTTAAATACGAGAATTTACTCAATTATTGGCCCTCAGTAGGTGTTTAACTAATATTTGCTAAAAATGAATAAATTCAATCTATTGTGCTGAATGAATAAAGTCTGGGTGGATGCATCAGCTATACGAGGAGAAGCAGTGGAGGAATTAGAATGAAAAGCTAGAGAAGAGACAAATTCCAACTGGTGACAAATTCTAGAATATATTTTGTGGGGATTGAGATTAAGTAAAACACTTGAAATATAAAGTTACTCCTACATATTGTGCTTCTCATCCTCACTTTTATGTTTCACAGACCCAAATCTTCATGTCTGGGCCTTACTCTTCAGATAATAAACTTTGACTGAGAAGGCATAAGACATCTAAATTGTATGTAAGAACAATCAATTAAAGTGAGTAGATGGACAGACAGGCCGCCTATGTTAGGGTGTTATGGCTTAGATATGAGGTGTCCTTCCCAAAGCTCCCATGACAATGCAGGAATGTTTGGAAACAACATGAATATATTGTTAGAGCTTAACTAATCAGTGGATTAATCCATTTAATGGATTAATAATTTTTATAGATTACTAGGTGGTAACTACAGGTGGCATATAGAGTATGACTGGAGGAAGTAGGTCACTGGGGCATGCCCTTGGGGATTATATAATCATGAACCCAAAATAAAGTTTTCCTCCTCTAAGTTGCTCTTGTCAGGTATTTTGGTCACAGTGATGAAAAGCTGACTAACATAGCTACCGAGGATATCATTACAGGATGTAACAAGAGTCTAATACATAATGGTGACAGTCAAGATTGAAAAGAAGGGGTAGGCAGGCATGGCTGTGCATGACTGCAATCCCAGCAGACCTGTATTCCCAGCTATTTGTGACACTGAGGCAGGAGGATTGCAAATTTGAGACCAGCCTGAGCAACTTAGTGAGGCCATGCCTAAAAAATAAGGATTAAGAATGTATGTAGCTCTAAGGTAAAGCCCCTGGGTTTAATTACCAGAGAAGAAAGAAAGGAAGGAAGAAGGAAGAAAGGAAGGAAGGAAGGGAGGGAAGGAGGGAAGAAGGGAGGGAGGGAAGAGGAAAGGGAAGGGAAGGGAAAGGAAGAGAGGAAACTTAAGAGCCATAATAGGAATTGAACTGGTAAGATCTAACAATATGTAGAATAAATAAGGGAAAGAATCACATAAACAATGAGGCTTGGGATCCAACTTAGTATCAAGAATAAACACAGAAAAATGAGGAAAATGACATTTCATGTAACATATATTCCTTTTTAAATCCATGTAACATATATTCCTTTTTAAATCCTTTTTAAATGCTAACCCAGTTCCCAGCTAAATTTTTCCAACAATTTGTGTGCATGAGAAAGAGACAGAAATAGAGGATAAAATGTAAGAGAGAATAGAATAAATGGATGTAGTAATGTTGGAGACATGACATTGAAGTAAAAATGAACAGTTAGATCACTGAAAAGAGGCAGGTGAGGACATCCTGAGAGAACATATCTAGAGGGCATAATAAAGATAAGGGTGAATTTTGATGTGAAGGACACCATTAAGGTTATTAGTAAAAGAAATAATAATATCAGATATAAATGAGAGAATGCGTAGACTAGGTTTAGAATGAGAGCAAAACATTTTTAAGGAAAATGGGCAGAATTTCACCAAGAGACACACTGAAGATGGTGGAACAGCTGGGACAGTTATAAAGATTAATTCATTGCTGAACAAGGTAGAATAATTTCTGTTTTTTCCTAACAACATCCAGCAGCGATCAGATTGAGGAAAACAATCAGTGGGATCTTCTCCATTAGCAACCCTCCTGGAAGACAACTCACAAGGACATGGTTTGAGACCTAAGAAGCAGGAGATGGTGTCATTGACATGTAGACATTCCTGCCTGGAAAGGGAGAACATGAAAGTGGAAGGACAATTTCACTGGAAAGATGAGAAGGAAAGGATGCACACCTAGATATTGAAGCCAGAGAGGAGACAGGCCGTGTCCTATAACTCTGGATTTACAGTTTCAAGGGAAGAAACATGAGCAAAATTGGGGACACAGATTTCACAAGAGGGGACAGGTTGAAAGAGGTTTCTAACATAAAGGGACTGAGGTTTACAATAGAAAGGGACTGCACTGTATGTGCCAATTCCCACAATTCCTAATAGGGCTGACCTTCCAGGGAAGAGGTATTAGCAGGAAAGAATCAGGTTTTAATTTAGGTGAGCAAGCAAGAAATGGTAGAAAGTAGAAGGAAGAGGGAGATTATGATAGGAAGGAGCACCATAAAGGAGAATGAGTTTCTTCTAAACTAGAGCTTATGACCCATTCTGTATGCAAGTAGATGAATAAAGGCAAAATAAAATAGATAAAAGCAAGTCTGATCCTGCAGCCAGGGAAGCATCTAAAATTATTCTACATAAATATTTTTTTAGTGATGTAAATTATTTATTTCAATATATGTTCTTAAAAAAGCTTTCAAATGTTCAAAATGTTGTAAATCTCAGGCTTAAGATAATGGGTCTCAACTGGAATTATTAAATAGTAGTCATATGATTTTTGAAACCATAATTGCTTGAATTAATGTTTATGAAACACAATAGCTATAACATTATGTATAAAACATTTAATATAATTTCTCAAAGCATGAATTTTGAGCTGTAGTGATCACATAGGAAGGTAGAATATGCTTAAGGTTGTAGAATCTTCTCAATACAAAATTTCATATGTCTTTTAATGAGATAACTTGCTTTTTTACTAAATATACTTACAAGTATGGCACAGTAGAATAAACATAATTGCAATTAGTGATTTGCTTTTATAATAGAGCATCTTCTTTTCACAATTAGAGGAATATTCTCAGAAATGGATTAGTTTGTTACCTTAAGTATCTGCAGTTGTTTCTACCAGTGGATAAGCAAGCTGGTGGTAGGTAGGAGAAAATTGTCATTTAAAACTTTATTTAAAATTCCAACCAGGCCAAATTATAGTGAATATCCATTGGTCATAGATCTTCCCACTGAATTAAGATATAGTTTATGTATGCCAGTGAGTATAGTACACATGAGTTCTAGGATCAACTTTATTGTCAACCATATTAGCTCTGACCTGACACTGTACTTTAATTCTTCACCTTCTTTTTTTTCTACAAAAATAATTTTTTAAAAATATCCCAACTGAGAAGTCTGCAAGTTCATTCCTTCTTTTAAATTATAATAATTTACATTTACAGAAACATAATAAGACAGATTTTCTTTTTTTCCCCTCCATTCAGTCTCCCAGTGCTGTGGACAGGTTCACTGTGCTACACAGCTGGACTCAGGTAGCACAAGGGCTAGGGCCGCACCTGCTGCATTTTTAATATTTGTTCCATGTGGGTAGATAAAAGTGCTGCGGCAGTAAACAGCACTGACTAGTGCACAACCCCGTCCACCAGTGCTCGACAACTCCCATGAGATACCTGTTTCAGGTGGTGTGCTCACACTACAGGTGCTCTCACTGCCTTCCCCAGCCGATGTCGCAGCTCTTATTTTGAAGACGTATGAGGTGTTTGCAAGAAGCTTTACAAAAGTGTATGTGTGATTTTGGGGAGAAGCTTTTGCAGAATTCCTTTCCGCCATTATTATATAATGCGTAATTATTCCATTTGCTTTCTTGGGAGGATCCCATGTCACTAAAACTGACTGCCAGTTGCTTGCCATACACTGCAGATTCTGTACAACATCTGGAACTTAAGAGATAAACATATGTCCAAAGTTAAAATTAATACCTAGCATAAAACAGAGTAAATAATTTAATTATATGATGGTTAGATGAAATCATGTTTAGGAGTGCAAAAAGAATAAAAATTTGAAGGATCATCTTTTCAATGCTCAAAAAGCTCTTTAGATAGGCTGAATCAAATGCTATTGGCAGACTTTCTAAGCTATCTTGTTAATGCTTAAAATACTGAACCAGTCACTGAATATTTGCCAAGGTCCAAGAAGCAATTACATTCTCAGATTCTCAGAAGCAACTGAAGCCCAGGTAGTAGTTTTGATGCCTGTTTTCTTAATCAGAAAGGTATAATCTTACAGTATCTTATTATGCAAAATATAGATATAGGTTCCTCCATAATGGGACACATTCAGGTTTTACAGTACTGGAAAACCCATAATCATTATGGGACTTGGTTTTATACTGGGATTCTTCTTTGGAAGAATCTTGAGAACCTAATTCTTAAGCTTTTTAGAAATCATCGATGGAGAAATTTAAGCAGTCCCATGTTGTTGTGGGTTTCCCCCCCCTTAAAACCTCTCTGAATTTTCTTGAACTCAATTTCTCAATAGTCCACTATATCTAGTTGACCTATCTAGTTGACCTAGATGAGAAATAATACTCAAGTCTTCTAAAGTGACTGCATATTGGAGACCGGTTACTCCTCATGGAAATGTCCAACAGTGTACCCTAACAGTATTAATAGTATAACTTTTATCATTAGAGTAAAAAGAGAATGGTAGCAGGAAAATTAGTATATAGTTAACGTACAGATTGCAAACTATAAGTAGCAAAATAATATAACTTCTTGTCATTAGGTAATTTTCAAATAGTGATTTCAAGAATATTCAAGTAATCTGTGACTTGCCTATAATTCTTCCTGATGGCCTAAATTTATCTCTTATAAACCTTTCTTCCTCTGTAAGATAACGACATCAGTAAAGAAGAATAAAGTTAGGAATGTTTGAATGAAGAAAAGATCATTTCTAGGATGATTAAGGCCTCAGTTCACATGAAAAATCATAGAAAAGCTCAGAGGTCAGATTCAAATCTAGACACTGATTCAGAGCTTCCACTATGAATACTATTTATTTGATTAGTCTTATAGGAATGATATTTTTTTTAAAAAAAAGACTCAGGTGTTCATAAGTTAATGCAAAAATTATTAATTCATCAGTGAGAGGTCTCTGGTTTCAATTTAGAGATTCACTAAAAAGAAAAAGTGCATCCTGAGATGCTAAAAAGAAATGACTGGAACAAGAATTTGCACTCATTCAATTATCATTGACACAAGATAAAAGGGTGAGGAAGAAATGTCTTTAAATATAAGGCCCAGCTGGTAGAAATAAAAGTACACTTTTAAGCCACCATTAAGTAAGTCAAAAATAAAAACTGTTGAGTCCCCACACAAAGGCAAAATGCAGCACACACCGGCACCAGACCTGCAGTAGGTAAATTGCTGGTGAATTAGGCCAGAGAGGTATTTCATACTCCCTGAAATGTTACAATGATACTGTGGGAAAATAAAGGGCTTATGTAGTGACTCCTTCTTCTCAAATGTCACACTCAATCATTAAAGAAAATCATAGAGATGTTTCATAAAAATCAAAATCATCATAAAAACTTAGAACATAAAAACTTAAAAGTGACTGCTAGTAAATTTCTCCCCATCTTCCCAACTATTTCAGATAATCCTAAGAATTAAGTAATTTTCACAGATGTCCAGAATCTTACTTTGTTACAAAACTAGTCTTATTTCAAATTTCTCAGCTCCAAAGGGAAAACTATGTTTATATATATAGTTAACCTAGATGAGATACACACACACACACACACACACACATGATTTCACCAACAAAACTCAGTCTATCCTTAAAGCACTGAAATTCAATTTTCCTGTGAGTGAAATATTGAATAATGAAACTATTACATAAACTGAGAGAGGAGAAAAAACATGTTAATTATAAAAGAAAATATTTCAGCTTGTGTCTAACCTGATTCTTGGGTTGTGAAGTTTACGACATTACTAAATTGATTGCCATTTCCAACTTTCGTAAATGCAGATACACTGACAGAATAAGTGCTAACTGGTTCCAGTCCACCAAGTTTCGCTTCAGTTTGAAAACCTGAAATATTCTGAAAAAATGGGGGAAAAAAAAGATTCTTAGTCATAATGCGCCAACAAAAATTTGTTTGTAACTAGAAGAAATATTTTAATATAATACAGAAATCTTCTATATTTAACCTATGAGTTAATGAATATTTTAATTAAAATATAACAAATATCAACTTTTTTTTTTTTGGAACACAGGGTGTGCTCAGCTTAGGCCACAAAGATAAATCAGGCAGTACTCTCTTTGTCTTGAAAAACCCCACAATTGCCATTTTTTAAAAACTAAAATATTTTATTTCCATCTTGTTTCTCTGATTTTTACATGGAATTATATACTCATTATTTCCCTTAAATTTGCTAAAATCAGACTTTCAATTTTTAAATTCAATTTGTGCTCGATCAGCAACACTTGATTTTTCCTGAATTTATCTAAATTCCTTTTTAATACACACTAACATGCCTATATAATCTAATTCAATAATCAACTACTGTTTGTAAGGTACTGGGGATAAAGCAGTGAATAAATAAAATCCCTGTTTCCATGAGCTTAAACTAGGAATTGTCCCAGACACCTCTGAAATTTCTAATTTGACATAATTGTTTTAGAAAAATGAGGAAAAGAACAAAACAGTTATCATAGTTGACCAAAGAAGAATATGAATTATCATAGAAAAATTTACCACTCACTGTCAAATTTTCATTCAAACATAATGATCCTAACCAAAGAGAACCATTAAAATGAAACAATTATTATTACAGAGATAAGACAATCTCTTAGGTAGTAAAAGTTTAAGAATATTAAATTATATCTGTCAACATATAAAACATGTTGATTGTTTATTAAACCTTTCATTAGCAGAAATTCAACAAGAATATTAGGTTTTGATGCATTTACAATTATAATCACATTTTTAAATAATCTCTAGTGGCATACATTGGGGACTTACTGCATCACCTTATTTCCTCTTGTTTTTCATACTTACTACTTGCAAATCATATTGATAGATGACGTGGAGATTTTAAATACATGTAAGACATGGTCCCTGCCATCAAGGAATCTTTATATTACCAAAACAATCTACAAACAATTGCTGACTGAGAAGAAATTAAACATACAACAAGTGAATTCCAATTTTAATTAAAAGGGTGTGTACCCAGAAAAAAAAAAAAAACTGAACCCAACAGATAACAAAGCAAGGGTATGAGAGTAACTTTTGGGTAGTCACTTACTATCTCTGAGTAACCTAAGTTACCTATTGATCTTATTGAGGACCACTGAGATAGCAGTACCATTGGGAATGATTCTGAAAATTATTATTCCTCTACAAACCCACAGATAATTTAAAAGAAGAAAATAAATTATAGAAACTGATACTGTCAGGATACAGGGTAGATAAAAAAAGAAAGAAACACAATGGAGTGGAAGCTAGGTAGAGGAAGAAAAGCAGATGTAGTAAACTGAATGTTAAAAAAGGAAAGAATGGCATTAGAGTATTAACGCACATTTAAAGGAATTTTAAAGAAATTAATATTATGAAAACCAATGTAAGGGAAAATGTCTTCTATAAAGTAGTTTTCTTTGGGCATGAATTTTAAGTTAGCTGCACTTACAACTTAAAGAAACTGAGTTTTAGGAGGTTAGGCCGTTTCCCTAATGAACCCCAGTGAGTCTCAAAGGCAAGGTCTGAACCAGGTAACATGAGATCAAAGCCCTTGCTTTGCCACTCTGTTAAGGGTATCTCCTTTGGAGACTGCCATTCTAAGGAGATACGATCATACACATGCAGCCACACTTCAGTGCACATACACAATTATTCTAGGCATGTGAATACACAGAGAAAATTATTATTTTTCCCTTTTGATATTTCCCCATAACCTGTTAAGACAAAGGAAATTTTAAAAATAGGAAAATGTTGAGATTGAACCAGAGAATAGGTAATAGAAAGTAATAGGCTTCATATAATTAATACAATTTCACACTTCTGGGAAACAGATTCTATACCTACAGAGTCATGTAATTTAAATTCTCCCTAGCCTATCGGACTTTAAAATAGTATCTTGTTCTCCAGAAAGAAAGTCATTGTTATTGATGACAGACTTTAATCACGGCTTTTGATTTTCACTATTCACTTTATAAACAGCACATGCTATAAAAATGATTTACCATAGTAACAAATTATAATACATATAATATTGGACAAAATGTTTGCTGTATACTTTCTGCACTGCTATTGTTGTAATCAAGTAAGAATATTCCAGGACTTCATTCACCTTTGAAGAAAAATAAGAAAACTTTCTTAAATGCTAATTAATTATGACATATTTTGGCAATTAAATCCTAGCAATCATGCACATGTACTTCAGACTCTTTGTTAAATAGGTTCTTTGGGGAATTTTTACTGATCCTGGATCCTAAAACATAGAAAAAGGAAGGGATATTTAGAGTTATAGATGAATTTGCAATGAAAGTAAAAGAATAAGAATTTATCTTAGATCATTAAGTGTAGTATCATATGCTATCAGGAAAGATTATCAAAGGTGTAAATGCCTTTAGAAAAGTTAAAAAATTCATTTGGTATTTCTTTTCATAATATATATATATATATATATATATATATATATATATATATATTGCATTTCACAATAGATTTTAAATAAGCCAGAAAAAGATTACTATATACTTTCCAGCATTAGCATTAACAAAATGGTACAATTAGTTCTTAAACTGTAGATATCTAAAAGCTACAAATTTAAATATATTGCTCTGGGAAGTACACAGCTTAAATAAATGCTTTTTCACAAACATTTTTAAGTTTTAGGAAACAAAAAAAAATTTGAAAGGTTGCCATTGTTTAATTTAAAAACAGCCAATTTTCCACCTACATGTCCAAAATTCAATCTCAGAATTTTTGAAATAAACATATACTATTAGAATCAACCTACCTTATAAGATATAGTATCACTTTCATGTTCATGAATTTTAAGACTGTATATTTTAACAATACCGCCTGGAAGAGGACTGGGGCTCCATTTCAGCCATACAAAGTCTGAAGTGTAGTTGATTAAAGTCAAATTTTGAGGAGGTGCTAAAGGCACTGTAGGAAAATACATCACAAAACTTTTATTCATAACACTTGTAGCATTGAAATTGCATTGTGACTGTAGCTTCTTTTTTTTTAATATTTATTTTTTAGCATTTGGCAGACACAACATCTTTGTTTGTATGTGGTGCTGAGGATCGAACCCGGGCCCCACGCATGCCAGGCGAGCTCGATACCACTTGAGCCACATCCCCAGCCCCATGACTGTAGCTTCTTGAAGACACTAAATTAAGAAGGATTTAGAAAATGATCATATTTTTAATTTCAGAAACAAATACCATAAGTAATTATATTTTTGTTCTTGGAACATAATAGCTCCAAAGTAGCTTTAAACAGAACACATAATTCTGAAAATTGTATTAGGAAACAAAATTTGGCAAAGTAGATTAAAAATTGTAAGCCTGCTACAAATCAACAATCAGATATTCTTTCATTTTCCACTCTGTTCCTTAGATCAAGAGAAAGTACTGGAACAATGAAATCATTTGAAGGAATGTGGATTCCGGCTTACCTGACTCATCTGTGTAAAAGAAAAGAATACTGGGGGGACCGAGTCCTTTAACAGTTCTTGCAGCAGCAAAAAAACTATATAACGTAAATGGTGAAAGCTCTTCCAATATTATATAGTTATCAGAAGTAATAAAAAAATAATTTTCATTTGGTCCTTGTAAAATTAAGTCATAACTTATTATTGCACCATTTGGCTTTACTGGGGGATCCCATGATAGGAGAACTGAGGTAGAGGAAAGGTTTTTAAAAGTGTTGATTATTGGTGAAGTTTCTGGGACTATAAAAGAAAAAGAGAATAATAAATGAAACAAAAGCAAATTAGCATTTAAAAAAAACTTCAATTATAACTGGACTTAATTTTATTAGCAAATTTTAATTTTAAGAAGCTTAGAACATGTTTATTGAAAGGCTCATTACTTGAGAACAAACAGAATCTACATAGTTGTAAGAATAATGCTTCTTATAAAAATCAATATAAATGAAGAGAACAATAGTCTGATTAATAGGCAATAAAAGGTCTAGCCTACCATCTTCTTCAGTTTTGATGAGTAGCTGGGCAGTATAGATATCAGAGAATCCCTTTTCTGTTGATGGAGTGATTTCTAATATATAATCAGTGTATTTTTCCAGATTATCAAAATATATGCTGCTGTCATATGTAACTAGAGGTGGTTTCCCATGGCGAGGAGTCTGCTGTATATTCAGTGAAACATAGTAGAAGACTAGACCATTTGGGTGAGACGGTGGGACCCAGCTTACATTTATCGCAGTTGATGAGATAGACTGGTAAGTCAGGTTTCCAACAAGCCCTTCAGGTACTATGATAGGTAATGAGCAAAATATAAAATCATCAGTTACCCTATGCACAAACTGAGTACAATCATTAAAATGGCATCTATTACATGACAGTTCTTACATTATTATTTAAATGCAGATGTGGTCAAACATTGCCTATATAAAATACCCTTTAATAATCATTTGAGAATTATTCAAAATAAACACTGCCATAATTAATATATGAGTGAATTATTTTTATATAATATTTTCTTGACTTTTCTTTCCTGCAACATGGACTGTGTGTGTGAGAGAGAGAGAAAGAGTAATGTGTGTGCATTTATTTTCGAGTATTTAAATATTTTGGTAATCTGTATTGTCTAAATAATACTTAGCTTTTTTCTTCTAAAGATTATCCTATTGAACATATGAGGAAACATACTCAGTAATAAGTGACTTGCTCAAGGTTATACTAAGGTTTTCTGATTTCAACTTATAAAAGTTCTAGTTCTCAGATATCAGCTATATTCTGAGACTCAACTTTATTAATGTAAATTTGAAATCCCACTTGGAGCATTGTACAGTAAATGCTTATTATTTATGGTGCTATAATTATACTTGTTAAAATATTATACATTCCAAAAATCTTGGGAGAGATCTGCATTTAAAGAATGCTTGAAATGATATTGACCACATATTATACTAAAGACTTCTTAAATTTACATTTCCACATATTTATTGTATTTTGTTGATCAACTTGTCAACTATTCAAAAAAGATTTTTTCCAACAAGGTAAGCATTCATTTCTCATGCTTATAGTGTCTGTCAACTTATGACTTCCAAATAATACATATGGAATTTTACTGTCATCAGAAACATAGGTGAATACCATTTATCAATAGGAGATTAATCTTTAAAAATAAACAAATAGCCAACAGAAACAACCACAAGGGAAATAGGAAATGATCCACTTATTATATTGTCACAACTGAAACCTAAAAAAAAAATTAAGAGCTTCAATCATTTTAGTTTTCTGAATACTCAGTACAAACAGGATTCTGCAGAAACTGCAAATAAGAAATTTCTATTTTGTTAAAAAATAAAGGCTATTCGGAGTGTATTAGTCACAAAAACAATAAAAGAAAAGTGCTGCATAAAGTCCTATGTGGATTCAAAGTCTGGAAAGGAAGCAAGTTGCTGGAGATTAAAAAAAGTCATTCCTAAAGCAGATGGACAAATATATTAACGATTAGAAAATTCATCCATGGGTACAGAAGCATTTTTCATTTCTATAACGGCAGGCTGTGACACATTTTGAAGCAATAAAAGCAAAAACTAATGAATGGATGGTAGCAGTTTTCATGAAATGAAGGGGCTATTATTTTTATAGTAGTTTTCTTATATTAAATGAATTTTCAAATTCTTATAATGAATAAATATGCCTAAAAAGATTTTATTACCAATTCGTGAAATAATCACAAAGTTTTAAAGTAACTTAATTGATATTAATAAATGTTTTTTAGTTACGTACTGTCTTGATCTGTGTATACTTGAATTATGTCACTGCTTTTATTCCCATTTCCAACTGAAGTACTTGCTGTTAACCAAAATGTATAGTAGCTGAATATTGCCAGTTTATCTATTATTGCAGAAACGGTCATATTGTCAAACTCATTGGTTACTTCATAGAGTGTAAAATTCTGAAAAATAAATATATTGTTTTAAAGGTTCAGAATATGTTTTTGATGTACTTGAATGTTTTAAAATAATTATTATCCATTAATTGATTCTCTCTTACTTTAATATATTAAGTTTTAGGAAAATCAATATAGATTATTTTCATTGCAATAATTAAGCTGGAAATATGTTTGCTTTAAAAGAGGAATAGATGCCAATCACAAAAATACAAAACAAAGGTTCTCTCTTATAAGTGGATGCTGATCCATAATGGGGGACATGGGAAAAATTGATGAGCTTTGATGGGGCAAAGGGGAGGGAGAGGTGGGAAGGAGGTATGGAGATAAAAAAGATGGTGGAATGATATGGACATCATTCCTCTAGATACATGTATGACTGCACATATGTTGCAACGCTACATCGTATACAACCAGAGAAATGAAAAGTTGTGCTGCAATTGTGTACAATGACTCAAAATTCATTCTGCTGTCATATATACCTAATTAAAATAAATTATTTAATTAAAAAAGAGGAATAGATGGTAGAAATTTTTCTTCTTTTTTTGATTTGGTTTTTTGATTTTTATTTATTTATATATGACAGCGGAGTGCATTACAATTCTTATTATACATATACAGCACAATTTTTCATATCTTTGGTTGTATGCACAGTATATTCACACCAATTCGTGTCTTCATACATGTACTTTGGATAATAATGATCATCATATTCCACCATGATTAATAACCCCATGCCCCCTGCCTTCCCCTCCAACCCCTCTGACCTATCTAGAGTTTATATATTCCTCCCATGCTCCCTCTCTCCATCTCACTATGAATCAGCCTCCTTATATCAAAGAAAACATTTGGCATTTGGTTTTTTGAGACTGGCTAACTTCACTTAGCATTATCTTCTCTAACCCCATCCATGTACCTGCAAATGCCATGATTTTATTCTCTTTTATTGCTGAGTAATATTCCATTGTGCATATATGCAACATTTTTTTAATCCATTCATTTATTGAAGGGCATCTAAGTTGGTTCCACAGTTTAACTATTATGAATTGTGCTGCTATAAACATTGATATAGTATGTAGTATGCTGTTTTTAAGTCCTTTGGGAAATTTTTCTTTAAAAAATAAATATACCAAATAAACTTTAAAGCTTATATTGGTAATGAAAGTGAAAACGCTGTAACTGTGCTGATCAGTGGTTTTCCTTGTGAAACACTTAAGTACTTTTCAAAGTATTCACTGTTTTTAAACAAGTTTGGAAATATAAATTTTTAAATTTTTTCCTCTCATTAATTATAGAGGAATTATGAAAGTGTTTACCTCTTTCTATAAACTCAAATATTTATTATTATTCATCTTTAGTGAGCCCTCTTTGTTCTATACTTTTGGAGAGCAAAGGGAAATCAAATGTACTCTCTAATGTACAGAATGACATATTTAAGTTCTTATTCCTAATAGTTATATTTATCCCAAAGATTTTTTTTAATATTTAAGGAATTCTTGCAATTGTTTTCCTTCTGGTGAAAAATTAAAAATAAATCACATAATCAAACAAAATGAATTCTAAAGTAAAGGAAAATAGATTTTTAAAAGCACATCACAAATGAGTATGAATAATTTTATAATAATGTATTTATACTAAGTAATCTGAATCATCCCAACCCACATGGAAAGCTTTGAGTCTTATAGACCTTACATTCAAGTTCTTGCAGGGAAGCCCTCAATAGATTATCTACTTCTCTTCCCACAACTGTAAAAAGCAAATAATCATCTCCACTTACAGAGAGCTTTGAGGATTAGATTACAATGAGGCACATAAAGCAATTAATACCATATTTGGCACACAGAAAAAACAATAATGGCAATTAGTTTTGTTAAAATAACTAACAATTTATAATCAATTTGACTAAATGTATAGACAAGATGGTTCTGAATTTTATCCAGAAATTACATTCAATAAAATTTTGTGGTTCTTTTCCTAGTTTGAGGGAAGAAAAGAGGGAATGAAATAAAGATTTACTTCAATTTTTTGGTTAGTTATTTTGGAACAGCCATATTAAAGTCATATAACAACACACAAAATAAGATGTATAAACTTTAATGCCTTCCAATATATTTATTTTATATATGAAATAACTGGCTAATATAAAGTATCACTTAAAATATTAATTACTTAAAACTTCTTGTTTTAAAACTTTTTATTTTTGTTTGCTATTTGTTATTCTAATTACCTATAACATTGATGACTTGAGTAATAAATAATTTTGAATCAACCAGAAGTCCTGTTGGGTGGTGTGACTCAGCATGCATAGACATATAATAAATTTATTAAATGAGATCAATTATCCAGATTATTATTTAATTCATCTATTTACTTTTGTCCCCAAAATGTATTTTGGTCCTAATTACCTTAATTAAGGATTATTCCTTGGTTTATGTAAATACAGTCAGAAAGTATTTAGTAAAAGCTTTCAAATTTGATTAATTAATCAACCAAAATTCACTTAGTGCTTTTTATATAAGGAATTTTGCCAGGCACACTGAAAAGACATGACATAAATTGGTAGTAATTAAAATGGACGAGAGTTAATAATCTATACAAAACAGTGCGTGACAAATAAAGAAAGAACAAGATGGACTGCCAAGTAGTGGTAGAGAGATTAAGTTCCCCAAGATAATAAGAAGGAAAGATCACTCCAAACTCAAGTGTTCCAAAATTATAACTAAGTACTGAAAATGTTTGTCAATTATAATAATTTTATATTCTTTCTATTAAAATGTTTATTGAGCATTAAAGCTATGTATGCGTCACTTTGTTCCAGGAAACATGAGGGAAAGGAAAGATAATGTCACATGTTCTTTTCTTCAAAGTATTGCTATAATGTAAGGGAACTAAGAAAAGTAGCAGATACCTGCAATAGGAGTTAATATGACTTACTCAGCATGAGGTATTCTACAAATTCTGTGGGGAGGGGAAAGAAGAGAAGAAAGAACAAGGAAAAAGCTATAAACCTATTCAGCTATACAATTCTTGCTATGAGGAGTTCTTCTACAAACCCCAAATAGAAAATCAGGTAGCAAAGATGTTGATGCTATTTTTAACAATAACCTTAGGAATACTTTAAAGCAGGAATGAACTTGAAGCAATATGAGACTATACTTCTCAAGCGCTTTAACATCATTAGCCTGTGCCCTTTTGCAGCTGTCACACTTAAAAGCATTCTTAAGATTACTTAAAAGATAACATGTTCTAAGACAAATGAATTGCAAATGGGATCATATTATATACCAAGTTTGAATATATAGGTTTAGAAAAGGATGTTGAAACCCATAGTTAGATGTTTATACTTGATTATTTAGATGTGGACAAAGAGAATCAAATACAATCATGTTTAAACTATAAGCAAATTTTAAGAGACAAACATGGCTAAGATGTAGAACTACAGAAACCATTTTGCAATGCTTGTTAAACGTATGAAAGAAGAAAAATTGCAATTTGAATACCTTTTATGATATAATGAATATTGTTAAAATTGTATACAATACTGTGGTGAAAAACTGCCTCACTAATCTCCATTTTTTCTTTCATGAACAGAGCAGAACAAAAAGGAATGATAAAAACTACTTGATGTAAAACAGAGAATAAAACTGGACCCTTCCTTTTCTTTCTGCTCTTAAGGAATTTGTTTTTAAAATTTGTACAATTAAATCTATTTCTATATCTACATGTCTTTCAAAAGTAGTTTTCATTTTGGCATGAAGTTTTAAGTAGTTGTACTCGTACAACCCCAGTTTAGAGGGCAGATTGCAAACACTGAACCAGCCTCTGGACTCATTTTTTCTCTCTTCTGGACTAGTCCTGAGATGGCTTGCAAAGTTCTGCCCTTACCTATTCATCAGCCTGAAATGCATCACAGTGGCACTAAAGCAAGCCTTGCCTAATCCCAGAGGTTGTCACTCACAAGCACTGACTCTAGGACTAATCTTGGATTGTCAGGCACAAACAGGATTAGACAACTCAGAATTACAAAGTTCTATCTCTACTCTCCTGTTGCTTAAAAAGATAACAAAGACTTGCCACAATCACAATCAACACGCAGTCAATAATTTCTTAGTAAAGTAAATATTCTATAAATGGCAGTATTTCTTCTATTTTCAAAATTATCTTCTAACTCTTCCCACCTTTGATTCAATCACAACAACTCCAATTTTGTCCTTTACAGAGTTCTGTGAAAAATTAATCTGGATAAATACTCTAATTCTGTGAAAAAAAAAATTGAAAATATTTTTCTAAATTAAATGAATGTGGGCTACCATGACTATCATCATATACATCCCATAAAGTGCCCACTACAAACAGTGCAAGCCTAGAACCTTAACACCACAAATTTAAAATAATCACATTCCTAGGATCTTCATCATATCTGATTTTAAGCAATAATAATATTATAATAACTATAACATCTTGACCATAATCAAAAAATTTTTAAATGAAGAAAAACACAAACATATACAAACCCTAAAACTATTCATATTGTAAACAAACAAAGTGAAAATGTGTTTTTAGCTATAGAAATAATAGAATAAATAAAAACCATTAACACTAAGAATAGTTCTTGGAGGAAGTATAATTGAGGGCCATCTATACATATAGAATTTTAAATAGGTGGCATCTTCATTGTTATTTAAATACACTTAAAACTGATATAGACATGGAGGGGTGTTGAAATGCATCTAATACATTCTCCACCACATTTTTCCATTGGTGGGAGTTTTATAAAATATGTCTGTGCACAATTATGTATGTAAAATAAGTAAATTTCTTTACCACGGCAAGTCTTCATTAACTACATAACTAAAGAATGTAATAAGAGAAAATTCAGTTCTTACCTGAATAAAAGTACCTGAAGTATTTCTATAATAAACAGAATAATATTGTATAATCCCATTAGGCTTTGAAGGAGGTGTCCAAAAGAGAATTATTGATGAAGAACTGAGATTTACATAATGAACATCTCTGGGAGGATCACTGGGTGCTGTAAAACAAATAATTGAACAACAACAACCACAAAAACCCTGTACTTGTGGCCTCCAGTAGTGTCTGAAATACCTGAATTTTCCTACACTTTTAAGCTAAAGAAATGAGAATTATTTTTTTAAAACAACTTAATATATTACCTATTTAGATGTCAGAAGTGAAATCCATAAGACTCCCTGACTCATCCTACCACATTAAGACTCATTGGGACAGTCTACCATACCAATATTCAAGTGGAGGACAGATGGATTTCATACTATACTACCCTGGGGGCCAGGAGCCATGTAATGCCTATAATGTCAGCAGCTCAGGAGGCTGAGACAGGAGGATCACAAATTCAAAGCCAGCCTTAGCAAAAAGCGAGGCATTAAGCAGCTCAGTGAGGATACTCTGTCTCTAAATAAAAAATACAAAATAGGGCTGGGGATGGTACTCAGTGGTTGAGTGCCTTCAGTTCAATCCCCAGAATCTGCCCCCCGCCAAAAAAAAAAAAAAGTTCCCTGGCTCTAAATCTTGCTGACTACTCTAGATTTTAAAGCAACATAATAACAAGTTTCCAATAGAAAAAACATAAAATAAAATACCTATCTAGTTTAGAATTGTGAAATTGAATAATAAAGGTCAGAGGTAGAGAGCTGACTTCATGCATTTTATTTTCTTCCATTTAACAATCACAAATAATAAACAAATGTTTATTATGTGTCATGTAAGTGTTGTGTTGAGTGCACTCACAAACATAAATTTATTTAATCCTCATAAGGACCATATGAGTAGATATGATATTGCTTCTACATTATAGATGGGAAATTAAGGCAAAGATTGATTAACTAGCTTTCCAACATCACACAATTAGGAAGTAGATGCAATTTTGAAAATGGATATTAGAACTGAAGATGGGCCTCAGTGGTACAGTGTTTTTCTAGAAAGCAAGGCCCTGGATTCCATCCTAGGGTCCACAAAAGAAAAAGAGAGAGAGGGAGAGTAAAAGAAGAAAGAGGAAGAAGAAAAGTAGGAAAAGATGATGATGGTGACAATAATATGCATTTATCACTCAAATATTTTGATACTGAATGCTTTTCTAAGCACAATATTCTTTAAGTTGGCTTCTATTCATAAGAACTCACCTCCCTCTGGTGTTCGAAAGTTAATGATATTGCTTCTTGTTTTTCCATCACCAAATCTAGTGCTAGCTGTTACATAGGCACTATATTCAACATTATAGTCCAGATCTGAAAACTCTAATGACGTTCCAGTTACATTAATGGTTTTTAATGATGATATATCCCTGAGAGAGAAAAAAGAATATTATCTGCATAATTGGCTTTTAAATTAAAAATTTCCATCTACTTTTTAAGCACAAGTATTTCAAACGTAAGTAGCATTTATGTATAGAAATGTATTAATCTAACTTAATAGGATAACGATTTCACTTATCCTAAGATACTAAAAATAGTGAATTTCAGAATACTTTAGTGAATTAACTTCATTTGCTTTCAAGTACATTTAGTAATTCAATCAAGTGTTAATAACATGTTCATAATTACAGTTTGGGCCAACTTTAATGGGTCTCTAGGAATACTGTGTATTCAAAGTAATTACAGCATTCCCTTTCATACTAATGGTTTAATTGTTCAAATATTTATTCTTTTTAAATGTCGGCAAAATCTTACTTACACAACTGATTGTCAAACAAAGCCATCTTTCATATATTGTATAAAAATGGCATTAACTTCAATCAAAAAATTGTAAATACAGTTTAGTAGTATCTAAAATAGCAAGTCTATGGGCTCTCCTTTACTTATTTAATAGAAATGATATTGAAAACAACATATGTATATCATACAGGAAAGAATAAAACAGTTCACATCTCTGACTCAATCAAAATCTTATAGGTATTTAAAAATGGCATGCCAGAAAAGAAAATAAGTCAAATCAATATGAACGCAAAACTCTCCAAGTAAGTACCAAAAAGTCCCCCAAAAGAATGAAGTGCTGCAAGTTATTTAGCACTACAACTAGTTTATTTTAGTCACATTCGCTCAGTTTCTAGAGTTTTGAATTGAACACAGATTACTATCTAAAAACAAGGAATGAACGTGTATATAGTTGTGCTAAAAATGTGCATCTAAAAAAGAAATACACATTTTAGAACAATAAAATATTATAGAATTTCAACAAGGGAATATTATCAATATCACAGAAAAAGAATGTCTCATATAATGTCATATTTTTCTTTTCTGGAAACACAAGGCACCCAAAAAGTAACTGGATATCCCTTCTAAACAGAAACACTCTTTCTTTACTCCTTAAATATCTAAATATGGAAATCCTTAAGAGGAATAATAGATTTTACATGAAATAAGGGTAACCACCAAGAGATAACACTTCAACCATGGTTTTACTATTGCAGACTTGCCAATTTACTCCAAATACAAGTATTGTTATCTGTAAAATAGATAGCTTAGCATGGTGAGAAAAATCTTGGATTCAGAATCTACAACTGGAGACAGGTGGGATTAGCCAGGCCATTCAGCAATTTGAAACAGTTTCATTAGACACTCTCTTCCAAAAGCAGTAGAGAGAGCTTTCTTTGACTTCATTGAGATCACAGAAGAGGAGCTTTTAAAATTCTTAATGCTGTAGCTGTTAGTTTCAGAAAAAGATGCCTTGTCATGGAAACTTGACCCAATTCTGCACTGCTGTTGTTCATAGGTCACAGTCATCAGAATACTGCAGAAGAGCTAATCCAATTCAGATCTTTAAAGCTATGGTATTAGCTAAAGTAATCTAATTGCCTTATGTCTATTTTGAAAATTACTCTTCAAGCATATTTTACAATGCACCTTACCTCAGTATCTTCTTGCCCTGATTCTTCACAGCAAAATATTACAGATAAATATCTGGCTACCATAAAAAAAAATTTTGTTCCGTAGATAAAGCAGAATAAAAAAAATTGCTTAGAAAATGCACATTAAAATAAACTTTTCTCAAGTATTTAGATATTATAGTAACAAGAAGATAGTCTCAATAAATTTTCCTTATAAGAAACTCAATAATTTATTTCAGTAGACATAAATCGATATACTTTATACATCTATTCTGGTTTGCCATAAGAGATAAGATAGTCCTAGCAAAAAGTTTTCAGATACTAATGCCTTATAAGTTTGGATTTTTTTTTTAAATTTTAGAATTGTGATTGATATTCTAATAAATGAGATAGAAGAAGATCTGAGCATAAATAAACTTTCAATGAAATAGTTCAGAATATATCTTTGGCTTGCATGAAATGTTCTGTCATAAAACTGAGAACTAAGGGGAAGGGAAAAGAAGAGACAAGTGAACTGTCACTGAGGCTCCCTCTCCATCTTCCTTGTTCTGAGTATCTGTTGCCCCAATGGTGGTGACACAGAAACCTGTAGTCTAAGGCATGAGATCTCCACTCTCTAAGGAGCCAACTAGGGAACAGTTCAACAGCAGAGAGGGTTCACTCCCTCCCACACATAAGAAACCCAGCTGAGACACTGCTGTGTTGAGCTGTACTCTTGGGATTAGCTGGTTAGTTTTAAAATCTGTTTTGTTCTTAATTGACTTAAAATATTAGAAAAGAACTTTCATATGTTCCATCATCATGCTTTATTTTCATATATAAAAATGTATGTTCTGAACCTTGATTTTCTTTCTCTTATGTTAATAAGAAATCCAAATCATTATGTTTTTATAACTACAAAATTTGGGGGTATTATAGTTTTCCAGTCTTTCTTCTAAGAATTAAATTTTAGGGGGTTTCTCTTATTTATTTACTTAGCTATTACTAACAATGCTGCAGTAGGCATCCCTCAATAAATACTTTTCACAATAGTAACTTCATTTCTGCTTGTTAGGTTGTGTGATTTTTAAGTCATATGGACTGATACATCCTTTATTTTAATGATTATTGCTCCAAAATGATCATCATTCCAAACTTTAAATTATTATTTAGAGTCACACCAATAACATATGAGAATACATATTTTGGCAAATTCTTCATAATTTCTGCAGATCTAATTGACAAAAATTTTAGTTTGCACATCCCTGACTATGAGTCAAATGAAATGTCTTCTTATATGTCTATTGATAATTTGTGGTTCCATTTTAAAAATATCTATTCAAACATTCTCTTTGCTGTCTTCTATTGAAGTCTTTTAAAAGGAGAAGAGTATATGTCCGAATTAGGGAGGACCAATCTTTAGCCAGTGCTAAACATAGATGACTTCTCTGCTCCCTGTGAACTTAGAGATGATATTGTGAATTCTATATTCAATAAAACTTATTTAAATCTACTTTGTGCCTGGCAAAAGTAGCAAAAGCAAGAGAGAGAGAGATAGAGATAGAGAGAGAGAGAGAGAGAGAGAGAGAGAGAGAAAACAATAATCAAAGAAATTATGAAG
>NW_025999853.1:28473389-28479704 GCF_001458135.2 Marmota marmota marmota
ATAAAGATATATATATATATATAAAGAATATCAGCATTCAATTACTGAACTCTATCGAACGATTTTCTTCCTCATATGAATCAGTGATTCACTAATTTTCATGCCCTATAATGAAACTGCTCTTTCATGTTACACCTTATTCTAGAATAATAATTACTTATCACAGCTTGGTAATATCAGTGTTAGTAATAATGTATTCAGTGGCCCCAAACTAGCCAGGTATGGAAGGTTCCAAAAACTTAGAGACAAGGAATAAGGATCCAAAATACATAAAAAGAGATTGTAGAGAGATTTTATCACCTGAGAATGGAGGCAAAGGTTAAGGATGTACATGAGTTGATAGGTTTGGAGAGCAAGTTGTTGGGGCAATAAAGTTTGAGATAGCCACCTTCATTTTCAGTGCAGAATGGAAGTTGAGTTACCTGCTATCAAAGAGGTAAGAGGGGCTGGAGGATAGAGAAAATAATTTGGGACAAATTCTAAGGAAAGCAAGAGGAAAAGCTCATCAAACCCAAGTAAAATGAATTTCAGAGGCTCTCAAAGTTCAGTAAGGATGGAAAAAGCAAGACGGAGTGAATATTATATCCTATTTAATTAGTGAATGAATTTTTATTGAGAGACTGTAATATATGTACCATAATCTATGATGGGAATATGAAGGTAAAAAAGACTCTGCCTCTGGTTTGAAAGGTTTACAGTCACAGTTAAAGGATGTCATCCCCACTGGGCTCAGAAATTTGTGTTAAGGATGTCAGAAAGTGAGCTATTGGATTAATATAGAGTTATTAACTACCACTGCTTTTCTGAAGTTCATATGTATCCAGGTTTTCCATTCCTTTGAAAGTTGTAAGTTATAACTCACTAGGATTTTGTGATTTTACTCAAGTTTGAAACTTTGTTGTCAAAGTTGTTCAAAATAGCCTATTATCTTTTCATTTTTAAGTAGCTATAGTTATGTTGACTTCTTCATGAATAACATTAACTTGTGCTTTTCTTTGTTTCTCTGGATCAATTTCCCCAATTAATTTCTCTCATTATTATTATATTTATTATTTTTTATTATAGTTTAAAAGCTATGTATTAATTTTACTTTCTCCTTTTGTAAATTTTTAATTTCAATATAATTTAATTTCATATGGAATTTATAACTTAAATGTGATTATTAATGACAAGCAGGTAATTATTGGTCTTTTCTTCTCCAATTGAATATTTATCCACTCTTGTACAAATGGAGACCAAAGCATCATATTTGATACTTTAAAGCATTGTGTACTAACTAATGAATACAATTTTTATGAGGAAGAAGACTCACTTTTAGTAAACAATAACTATAATGGTATAGTATAATGATGAGTAAATAATTTTGACCTAAATTGTATTTAAATCTATAGAAGTCTGACAATCATTTAGCAGGGTTTAAATAGTACAAATAGATCTCAAAACACTTTTCTATTGAGAAATTAGGTTATGGGTTCAATAAATATAATATAAAATTAATCTTATCAATGAAATCAAGAAATAAGAAAGACATATTTTTCTCCCTAAATTTGCCAAATACAGTAGAAATTTTAAAAAAAATCTCTAAAAAGCCAAGGTCATGCACAATGCTTAATGTGTAATAAATCTTAAAATACAATCAGTGGTGGATTGTCTGCTAATAAAAGCATTCTAAATTATAATCACAAATATGGAAAATGGAAAAAATATGCCATCCAAGTGGTCATTTTTTGTTGTTTTTTGTAAATCAGTGCTCTCTCTACTTATTTAAAGTCATTTTCTTTCTTTTTTTATTCAGTAGTAACAAATACCTTATCGCAAAATTAATTTCTCATAACAAGGCTTCAGTTCTCAAAGACAGTCCTGCTTAGGACTGATATCAACCTTAATCCTTGCTTTAAAATATAAACATGTGGATTTTGTATTAACCTAAAATTTAGATTATTGTTATTCCTAGTCCTTACCAAATAACACAATTTCAAACCATCTGTTTTTCAATTACTGCAAAACACTGGAAACTTTGGTTATTAAAAAAAGCTGAGGAATAGGCAAACCTCTAGATTCAATTATGATTCTAGCCTCCAAGCAAGCAGAAGCTAAAGAAAGCCATCACTAGAATGCATTTGATCATTACTTTCTGTGAAATCACCTTTATTTAACTTTATACTTTGGGAGAAAATTCTTATTGCTTTCCAATTCTCTTTCTGTATCTCTTCACAGAATTCACACAAATCATATTTGGACTCATAAATCCAGTTGAGTATTAAAAAAGTTTGATTCCAAAGTATGGAACTAGTTCTTCAGCCTAGTTTCATCCAACTAAAATCCTTCATTCTCAAAGTTAGCCTCCCTATAATCAATAATTATATAAACACCCTGCTGCCCTAAATTGGTAGTTCTGGATTCTATTTCACACCCTCTCTCCATAGCTTTTGATTCTCATGTGGGGATCAATACATCAGAGAAAGCATACACAAGATGAAACATATAACTATGGAAATTCAAAGTACTAAGAAACTTAAATTAATATTGACCCAAACATTAGGATGTGCACCCACATGATCTCTTCTCCAGATTGTTCATACTCTGCTTTAGAAATTGTATTGAATACTTCCTATATGCCAGACAATGAACCAGTAACTAATGATAAGGTTTAGTCCCTATTCCCCTAGAGCTTACCACGTAACTGACGGGTCCTTATTAAACAAGAAAATACGAATGGGTTGAGAATTATAGAAAGAAAACTAAGCTCTTTCAGGATTCAGGTCTTCATTAGAGTAATACCAGTAGTATATTCATTTTTTGTACTATTCATATTATTTAAGAAGGAAGTAACTGAAATAACTCAGTGACAAACTGAATTCTTAAAAATAGAGCCAAAAAAATAGAAACACACACACACACACACGTAAACTGTGGGGAGAGAAATGTTAAATGACTCTCAGTACTATACAGGATTTTAATTTTTCATTTAAACCTTGCACCTAAACATCACATCTCTGGAGAAAACATCCCAAGGCCATTTGATTATACTCCCAGTAAAATCCAAATTACTCATTCTGGCCTCAGAACTCCATATATTTGGCCTGTCCACCTCTAAAGCTTCATTTTTTCCCACTTTTCCTGATATGATTGAGTTCCTATTTCCATCTAGTATATCCCTGGCCATTTCAGTTACACGTATCAATGAATTCGCTTTTTCTTAAGCCAATTTAGGATGTGTCCAGTAATCAAAACTAAAAAGAAACCTGACTGCTATTAATATTGCTCTATTCTCATTCTTTTAATATTTTTTCAAATGTCTTAACCCCAAGTTTTTCCACTATCCTTATCCCTCTTCCCCTAACAAGCTCTGCCTTCTCCATATCCAACTGCAGTAACAAGTAATACAACTGGTTTGACATTTGAAACAGTATAACTTTCATTCTCTCATAATAGTAGCGTCCATTACCCAATGCTGACCAATAACAAACCAGTGATTTTTTTATAGAAATATCACTTATAAGTTGATACAATAAGTTTAGTCTTGTTGCAATTCTGTCTTTACCAAATTAAGACTTCCTTAATCTTATAAGTATACTGCCAATTTTCTAGAACAAATGCCAATTATAATATTTATTCCAAATGCTATGGAAAAAGCAGGATTTAGGGGTAAGACAGACCTGGGTATGATTTCTGACCATCAACTTCAGTTCTGTAACATTAGTAAATCCTTAATCTCACTAAGATTCAGTTTCTAGAACTGTAAAATGGGGGTAATATGGAGATAATACCTTCCATTTATGGTATTTCTGCAAATATAACTAAGAAAATATGTGTGAAAAATATTTGTTTTTTATTTTGTTTTAATTAGTTATGCATGAAGATAGAATGCACTTTGATGTATCATGTATAAATGGAGTATAAACTTCTCATTCTTTTGGTTGTACATGATGTAGAATTACACAGGTTTTGTCATCATATGCACATAGGGTAATAATGTCAGATTCATTAAACTATCTTGAAACACTTGTTTTAAAATGGTAACTACTGTACTGGATTGAGTACTTTTCTTCAGCCCTCTGGGACATTTTGTTCCCCAAGGCTGGAATGCAAAGAAATCACTATCTAGTCCAGTTTTGTGCATTTTACAAGTATGATAAACAAACTCCCTAAATTAAGAGATTAAAAACTCAAGATTCAGACATGTAAAATAAATGACTAACAAATTTATATTTACACAAGAAGTACTAGGAGCTATGATAAAACAGAGCAAATGCTCCACCTAAAAGGGCAGCCACTATTCAACTCCAGGTGATCTTCACTGTGGTAAATACTGTACAAGTATTCCAATATTTATAAGAAACAAAGGAACCTGGAGTTTTACTAGATATGCACTGGTTTTTAACTGCTGACAATTAGAATTTGTGAGCTATTTGTAAGTCCAGTGTAGCATGGGTGGCCCATGGATAGTCTGTTTGTGACCTTGGCACCCAAGCTTCAGAGTGATTCATAGAAATGACTAGCAGGATAGAGCTGAGACACAGCTTTCATCATCCCCCTGGAAATCTCACATTTAGCTTTACAAAGCACTCTTGTACTCAGAGACTCCATCTACCTAGGTTTTGTTTCTCCCACTCTCCCAAGCCTAGCCCATATTCTGTTCCATAATCAGCCTCCTAAAAGTTACCCTGCCTTCAATCCTTCACAGGCTGCCTCCAGGGAGACCCTCTCTAACTCATTAACTGATCTTTACCACCTTTATTCCACAATGGGAGGTCAATTCAGGAAATCTAAAATGGGCCCTTCCCATTCCTATTACTAAATTCTCTACCCATTAGGTGATTTTTAATAGGGTGATAATCTTTAGAAACTAGAAGAAGCAGAACCAGGAATACTTTAAAAGCATACAAAAGGTCCTGTATAATGGTAAGTTTTTATGTTATGAAGGAAATTATTTGATCAGTGACATTTAATAAAGAGTTGCATCTGAATAATTTTTACTTCCAAATCTATTTCTCAGCAAGTTCTTTTTAGTTATTTCACATAGGCATATTTTATCTTTAATAAGTCTAAATCATGTTGAGGTTCTAATATTTTGCATCTCCACAGGGAGGTTAGCAAACATTTGTCAAACTGAGTCAAATTTTTTCTCTCATACTTATTATTAAGAAAAATTAGAAACATTTTAAAGTCAAGATTCATATATAGCTAAAGTTTTTAGCATCACTTTCATTCCACAATATTTTAGCAATATTTTTTGGGACATTCACGTGGAAGTTTTGGAAAAAACTGTTAAATTTTATTGACACTTATTAAAGCAAATCTGTTAAACAAATCTACCATGAATTAAAAAATATAGTAAGTGAATAAGTTTTATATTAGTTTATTAGAACACTATGCCTCAATTTAAAATATAAGAGAATAAATTTATAGTACTCTAATAAATACACATTTATTAAATGGTGGTTGCCCTCAGAATGCAAGGACTGTGCATCATTTGAAAACATAATTTATTGACATCACTGAGGAAAAATGCTGCTTTACCATCTTGATAGATGAACAAAGTTATTTCAAAAGCAAACTTTAGAAGGCAAAATCATTCTTAAATGTAATGGATTAAAACCAATTCTGAACACATCATCTATAAACCAAATGTGACTCATACAGTAGTGGAAATAAATTACACATGAACCCTCATGAGCTATTCTGTACAGAAATATTCATGACAAAGAGAGTAGTCACCCAGTATAACAAATATAATACACAGCCTTTATTTTGAAAACACACTTTAAAAAACACCCAGAAGAGTATACTTAGAAGAATTTGTAATTACTAGAACGACTGAACTACTATAAATGAGAACTAAAAGAGAAGTAGGGACCCTTGAAACAGGGGTCCTGCCATTTATGACATCCACTATTTATTCATATTTTCAGAAAACACACAGATAATTGAGCAGTGAAGTCAAGATTTAATCCCACCTCACTGACTCAAATCCATGTTCATTATATCAATACCTGCTTCATATCTTCTCAATAAAATTGATTATATAGAGCTTCCAATCACTCCTGCAAGGTAGGCGGGCCTGCGACCCACCGGAAGAAGAGGAGCAGCGGCCTGCTGAGAGGCAGAGCCGCCCCCTCCCCCTGCGCCGGCAAGGTAGAGGGAACTGTGACCACGCACAGAGCAGGCCCAGCGACCTGCTGAGGGGCAGAGCCGCCCCCCACCCCCCGCGCCTGCCAGGTAGACGGAACTGTGACCACCATCAGAACAGGCCAGACCTGCAACCGACAGACAGAACAGGCCCAGTGGCCTGAGGAAGGGTAGAGCCGCCCC
>NW_025999853.1:28483797-28554341 GCF_001458135.2 Marmota marmota marmota
ATGAATGTCAGTAGAGGGGGAAGAGAGAGAAGAGGGGAGGGGAGGGGAGGGGAGGGGGGATAGTAGAGGATAGGAAAGGCAGCAGAACACAACAGACACTAGTATGGCAATATGTAAATCAATGGATGTGTAACTGATGTGATTCTGCAATCTGTATATGGGGTAAAAATGGGAGTTCATAACCTACTTGAATGAAAGTGTGAAATATGATATATCAAGAACTATGTAATGTTTTGAACAGCCAACAATAAAAAATTTAAAAAAAATAAAAATAAAAATAAAAAATAAAATAAAATTGATTATGGCAAGAGCCCAAAAAGAGTATTAGTAATCACTAATGAGAGAATCTAGAATTATGACTATTCACTTAGCAATATTGGCTAAAGCTGCCAAAAAGTATTTTAGTAAGAAGATGTTGGAAACTTAAAAATACTTAAAAATATATACTTCATTATAATTTATATATGTTTCAGTGTATGCTAGATGATATTCTTAAATATGTCTCCTTTTGTGTTTTTTCTTTATGTGATCAATTCCACTGTAGAATTCATTATTGGTATTCTAAAGTGGAATTATGGCAGAAATGACAAAAAAGTCAATATTGAGTCTCTAACTCTTAAAACATACTCTTCATTCATCATCCATTCAACAATAATTCAATTTACGTTAGTTATTTAATTCTAGTTTTATGTCCTAAATATCACAATGAACAGTAGAACTTGAAGTATACAGGTATGTGTGTTTGTGTATAAACAAACCCAAGTTTTGTTGAGAGATAAGTGTTTCTGACATTCCACTTGCACAACTCTAGATGATTTGAAACCCCAGAGTTTTATATTTAATACCTGATGTAAAAAGTAAGGACAATTCTATCAGTTAAGTCAAAGAAAACACCTTTTACTACAAAGAAAGAAGCAGAAAAGAGCAAACTAGTCAGACTAGAGTATCCTGGGATCTTAGGGTGAGGGTAGAATGATAAAAATACCCAAATAGGTTTGGGAGGGAAATATCAGGGCATAGAGTGTTTGCTTCAATGTAAAGAGAGTCCTGCTTCTTGTTAGCAGTGAAAGAAAAAATGCAAACCCTTAAGAAAGCTCTGTTCAGTATGGCACTCTCCAGCAAGACCTAAGAGTTCCTCCAGCAGATGACTGAGAATGGGAGAAGGATGTGGAAGTAATTTTCCTAAACCCTACACACTGCTGACTGGGACAGAGGACACAGTGGAACATATCTAGCTACCTGACTGTCAAAGCATACTTTCCAGAAGAATCAGGGGACTAAGACAAGCATTGAGGCTGAACCAAGTTAAAAAGGAAAATAAAAACCTTAAAACTAGAAACTATGACTACAAGTCAGTACTGGAATAATTCCCAAGATTGCCAAGTTAGATGAATTACAACTTCACAAACCTGGAATTCCCTCACTCCCTTTCACTGGGCTTCTGTTGCACCTAAAATCTATCTTGAGAAGAGAGACTAAGAATAGATACCTCTGAAAGATGAGATAAAAAGTACAAGCGGGAGCGAGACTTTGAATTGACTTGAATAAACACCCCAAGAGAGATTGAACCAAGCCCAGAGGGAGAAAGAGAAAAGAATGAGTTATCTCAAATAAGGACCTTTACCATCCCCCATCATTATGGCAAAAACAAACAAAAAACAACACACACACACACACACACACACACAGGGAACATGCTACAGAAAATAAAAAGTTATGTTTTATATGACATTTTAATTGCAGCATATAAAATTCCAGCCTGGCTATATTCTTAAGTAATATAATAAGTGCTATTAATTATTTTCAATAAGTCTGGCTACTATGCATTTCAGAATTCAAAACAAGTAGAATCTTTGCAAAGTTCCTAGAGTAGGTGGCTTCCATGGACCATAACAGGTCACACCCAGAAAAGAGAAGAAACAGGTAAACAGCATCCTTTAGAATATGGTCTCCAGCCACGTATGTGCTACACATTATGCCAAGAATAGCTGAGGCTCTGGGAAGAGAAACCTGGTCACTACAGAGGACCAAGGTTCTCACAATGTGGGACTGAAAACCAAAGGCAGAAAAATTTTGTGATAATATAAGAGAAAAAGGTTAATTATTCTCACCTTTCATCAACTCATTTTGCTTAAATTTTTTTCTAACTTAGTAAATGACATAAATGTCTAGGATTCACCACTCTTGATTCCCCTCCCTCCCTCCCTCCCTCTCTCTCTCTCTCTCTCTCTCTTTCTCTCTCTTTCTTTCTTTTAATCTCTACAGCCAATGTATCACCAAGTCATATCAGCTTGTCTTCCACAGCTAAGAGATGCCCACTCTCTCTTCTACTCTGTTATTGTCTCTTGACAATACTACTAAAATATCTTCCTACCTCGGACCCTGCTAACAACTTCGCCCCCTACAATTCATTTTCTGTAAAAATCCTCAGAGTCCTTGAAATGCTCTATAACTCCCATTTTATTTAAAATTAGGACCAAATTCCCATCATGCTTAGTTCTTAAATTTTTTCTTCCTTCTTCCCTCTATATTACTCTTCAATGGTGCCCAAATCCCCAGCAACAGTGGCCTCTCTGGTCTTCAAAATGACAAGCTACATTTCCCCAAAGAGCAAAGATAGCTGATATTTATTCTCTATCTCTGGAAAGCTCCCTTCTGCAGATCATCACATGTAAGAAGCTCCTTCTTGTGATTCAGATCACACTTCAATGCCACCTTTTCAACAAGGTCTTCTGGGAACATTCTATCAAAAGCAATCCTCTTTTCCATGAGATCCATTCATTTCTGTTTATGGGTATATAATCAAGTTATCTCTTCAGAATCCAGGTTCCTTGGAGGAGTGGGTCTTGTGTGTGTCTTGTTCATATGCATTTAAGTATTCTAACAATATTGCCAAATGAACGAAGGAGTAGGTTAATGTGGGGAGGGGGGTTAAATTCTTCCCACTGCTTCCTTTTCACTAACATCTTTTATGATACTCCCAATTTTGCCATAACTAGACAAAATGACTAAGAATCAGGCAATAAAAAACACAAGGATATGTATCTCTAAAGAACAGTAAGAAAAAGGCTTAAAAGGGGAATAAGAAGAGAAAAATCTTAATGTATGAAAGAAAAATAGACTTTAAAATATTGTAGCCCCTCATTCAAGGTTGGGCCTTCTAAATCAGAAATATAAAAGAAAGGAAATGTCTATGTTTTATAAAGTATTTCATTTTCTGAGTAGAAATATTTAAAATTCATTAGGAAATGTGTTACATAACTGGTGAGTCCTCCTAAGAGGACTTACATTAGATCAAAGCGAAGATTTTAATCTGCTGAGTTTTCATGAAGCAAGACAACCATCACAAGACATACTGTCTTTTCACAAATGAAAGATAAATAAGCAATCAGCACATAAGGGATGAGAAAAAATAAACATGCTTAGTACCTCTCAATGGAAAACTGACCTTAACAGATTTCTGAAAAAATACTTTCTTAAGTTAAATTTTAATTGATTTTTTTCCTTAAAGAAACTTAAAAAGACAGTGGCATGAAGTTCATGTAAAACTTTAGAAGAGTTTAAAATTATATGCTTGTAATCATACAAATTGGTCTATCAGACTTTTAAGAGTATAATTAGTATAATTGTCCATAACATTATTGCTTTTTTTAAAACTGCAAAAATTATATTATTTGTGCTTAGACCACTACATAATATGAGGAAAACTTACTTCTTAATAAAAGCAAATTAACTAACCTATTAATAATCAGGTTCCTAATGCAGCATCACATTCTGAAATAAAAAACTACATTCCTATCATGTTACAGATTAATATTTGTTCTCAGAACTATTTCCAAAAAAAAAAAAAAATCTTACCAGACATAAACTGTGTAATAGAGGATAATACCATTTGGCTCCAGAGGTGGTTTCCATGACAACTTCACTGTGACACCAGACAACTGTTTTACAGAGAAATCTTGAGGGGGAGAATCAGGAGCTGAAAAGTGGGTACATAGAATAATGCATTTCTTTAAATATATATAAGAAGAGGTTAAGATGGAAATAGTTTTTTTAGAAAAACTTTCTGGTAAATGAATCATGTTCAGAGCTTTTTTTCACAGGAACAACAGTCTGTTTACTTTCAAATGAGATGATAAAAGAAGATTTTGCATGGTGGTGTCAGAACATCTGTTTCTGTGATTCAATGGAAAAAAATATTTCATGAGAAAATAGAAAAAGGGATATGTCACAGTGACTCACCTACTATTCAAGTACATCATGGTAAATGAGCATCCTCTAATACAAATGAAAACTTTATTGGGGTGAATAAATATAATGTACAGCCAAAAGCTCTCCAGACAATAAAGAATCTTGGGGGCAAAATCACACATCCAAGAAATGGAAAAGGAATAAGCATTACATTGGGAAGACAGTTAAAATGACTGACCTCATTAAAGAAAACTATATTTCTCAATTTCAGTTGTGCCATTAAACTGTAAAGTCATATCAAATGTATTCACTGAGTCTTCAAAATTGAATAGTTTTCAAAAGAAACACCAATGTAGCACAAAAACAAGAAAAAAATAGAATCTACTTGTAATTCTGCTATAACAATATAAGAACACAAAAAATTAGCTATTTGACATGGAATAAGTGGTATAAACAATTACTGCAACCTGGTAAGACAATTTTTTATTTCCACTTGGACAAAACATTTAGAGAGCAATTCTCATCTGCTGTATTACTGTATAATAATGTCTTAAAATTGAAAATACAACTTTTTTGCATATAAAATAGTATAACTCACCAAAATTTGGTTCACTGTTACAGTTATGAATGAAAAGTTAACTCATAGGTAGCTAATACAGATTTTGAGAATATGTTCAGACCTCTTAACTGTGTTAATTAATATATAGTTCATGGATAGATCACTCTTTTCAATAAAAAAGCCATTCTCTACCCTGATCTTCATTAATCATATGACTTGGCCAAGAACTTAGATGGATGTTTACCTCACAAGTCTACACTTTTAACAGCCTGTGTAATTCAGATACATAACACAAGTTGGAGTCTTGACTTGACTGGTAAAAGCTCTGACTACACAAAATGTATGTCTAGTATGGCCTGATTCCTTCATATAAAATCTCAAATTCTCACCATTAGGACTATTTGACTATATTATAGATAAAAGAGTGAGTACTATTTCCAGAAGGGCATTGTTAAAATTATTTTGTACATGTTATCATAGATCATATCTAAGAAAGAGAGCTAACCTTCACCCTTACTCTTCCATCATTGACATACTGGGAAGGATTTATTTATAAAGTTAATTTGGACTTTGAGAGCAAGGAGAATCTATAAATGAAAGAAATGAAAATTCAGACAGACAGCTTTGATGGAGAGTAAGTACAGTAAATACAGACAATGACAAGGGACAACTAACTCATAAGAGCACTGCACTTAGAAACTGGGGCAGCACAGTGCAAAGTACCAGGACACTTTGGTGAAATACTTTGGCGAAGGTTAAAGAGGAAAGGAACTTGCAAAAGAAGCAAAGGGTCCCCAAGTCTTTGTTATTTTGAATAGAGTAACAGGAATGCAGAAAAAAAAAAAGCTTTCATCCTTTTGGAAGTGTTTAATGTACATTCCTCCCTTATGAGTGATGCTAGGGAGATGTTCAACATCGACAGGGTACAGGCTAGCTAGAAGGTAGGAATCTTGAAAGAAAGAAAGAAGGAGAAAAAACTCCATAAACACTTAAGAGGCATCCAGATCCACCCCTCATGGCAACAGGAATTCCTTTTATCAAAAAAAAAAAAAAGCTAATTGTTTCAAAATATACAGTGTATAAAATATAAAATCCAAATCCTAATACCAACTATAGCCCTCAAAAGTCATTTTCTTAACATGATACAAATCTAATCACCTTGTGAGATGCCAACATAAAGTGGTCTCAGTGGAAAAGCTGATTTTATTCAGGTTAGGAAAGAGTATATGTAAATATTCAATGTGAAGACTATTAACATTCAGGGCCAATTATGTTGAGAAACTTGGAAAACAGCCTGAATTCATTATAAAGCTAATTCTAATGCCATTTTAAAAATGCTGAAAGTTGTCATATACAGAATCTTCTCTAAAACTTATATAAATGCATGTTTTTATAAATGTGAAAGTGGAAAGACACAGTGGTAGCATACATCGTTTAATGTTCAAGTCATTCAAACCAAATATTTAGCTCTAAAAGTTCCCATGGAAAACATATTGTGTGAAGAGTAAAAATTTGCTCTCAAAATGTAGGCCCTCTGTTCACCTCACAGATAGTTTCTTTTGCTGAGAAGAAACTTTTTAATTTGAGTCCATCCCATTTATTGATTCTTGGTTTTAATTCTTGCACTATAGGAGTCTTATTAAGGAAGTTGGGGCCTAATCCCCATGAAGATTAGGGCCTACTTTTTCTTCTAAGAGATGGAGAGTCTCTGGCTTAATTCCTAGGTCCTTGATCCACTTTGACAGGGGTTTGATTTCATTGTGTTGCATATGGATTTCCAGTTTTACCAAGACCATTTGTTGAAGAGGTTATCTTTTCTCCAATGCAGTTGGAGAAAATAATGCTAAGTGAAGTTAGCCAATCCCCAAAAAACAAATGGTGAATGTTTTCTTTGATATAAGGTGACTGACTCATAGTGGGGTAGGAGGAAGGAGCATGAGACGAATAGATAAATTCTAGATAGGGCAGAGGGGTGGGAGGGGAAGGGAGGGGGCAGGGGGTTAGCAATGATGATGGAATGTGATGGACATCATTATCCAAAGTACGTGAATGAAGACATGAATTGGTGTGAACATACTTTATATACAAACCAAGACATGAAAAATTATATTCTATATGTGTAATAAGAATTATGATGCATTCTTCTGTCATATATTTAAAAATTAAAAGCAATTTTAAAAAAGAAAAACATATTGGGCTTTTTCAGAATACTGATGACTTCAAAATTTTAAAAAGCATTTTATATCTGAATTTATTTAATGTAAATCTTACTTAACTAGCTTCACATATACCATAACAATGCAATCTTTATATAATCATGTTATGGGACATACTGATAGGCAAGGCTAGGGGGATATTTACATTAGGATTCATTTTATATATGTGTTTCTTGAAATGTTATGGAATCAAAGATTATCAGTATGCACTTTTATATTTACCATCTTCCTCAGTCAATATGCCTATGGGTGCACTCCGAACTCCTTCACCTTTGAGTGTACTAGCAGACATCTCAATTACATATTGGGTATATTTTTTCAGTCCTAAAGAGAAATAAAATGAATAAGTTTGACACTTAGAAATATCCTTTAAGAATGTGAGAGAGTCAGACTATGAAATGGTTCTCAATTCCACAATTTCCCCCAAGTAAAAACTGAATAAAATGTAATTATATAGTAGTAGTAATTCCTATTATGAGAGAAAAAATACAGTATAATGTAGAAAAGGATTAATGTAGAAAATTCTTTCGTATAACATGAAATAAACTCCTGGCATATTGTACCAAAAAGAATTTTCATACCCTGTGTAGAAATAATTACACTAAAACCATTTATAATGTAAAATTCAGTTAATATTTTGAGGCCACACTGTCAATATAAATGTAAATATTCAGCATTTGATTTGTTCTTTTACCTTTAATGTTCTGGGTCAAAGAGGTTGTATTTATACTTTTTTCCTCATTTCCATTACTCCTCTTGAGATAAATTGTATATTTTTGTATAATTCCATTGGGACTATGTGGGGGAAGGAATGATATCTCAATTTCTCCAGAAGAAATATTTTTGTAAGTAATATTTTCTGGTGCACTACTGGGCACTGGATAAAATAAAACACATAATGGCATAAAACAATTTCATCCTAAAAATCTTTTCTGCTAAAATTCTCTAGAATATTTATATACAAAATTAACCAGAGTGTGATTATCATATATATCCTGAATGGATCAAGATGTATAAAAATTGGACCTTGCACAAGTGTACAGGAAAACAATTTCAAAGGAAAATGCATACAATGATTCTGCAGAATAACACAGGATTATACATTTATTAAGAGATTTAATACTGTAATAGCTGTTTTGAATTGCTGAACATGCAAATGTTAGAAAGAGAACAGGAAAGCACTTAAAAATTGATTTTGTTCTTCATTAGTAATACTTTTATAAATTAGCTTAACAGGTTGGTTTCAGACCATAGGCAATTCTCTGACAAGACAAGGAACATCTCCTAGATCTGATGCTGCAGAGTATAACCTAGCAGCAAAATTGTCTCCTAAGAATAGAGGGCATCAGTAAATAAAATATTAGTTTTCTGCATTTAATAATGTTCCTATTATATCAAATATAATGTTCATAAAATGACTCTCTGTGCATATTCAATTATAAAAACTCTATATGTGATTCTAATTCTGGCAAAATATGGGAAAAGATACTCTACACTCATATCTTATTAAAAATAAAAATAAAACTCTGTATAACATTAAAACAAATTTTCTTTAAGAAATTGCAGAGTTGACAAAAAAGAAATTAGTGGTGGCCAAAGAAGAAACAAAAAATTAAAACAGAAAACACATAAAGATAATGAAAACAGGAATCCAGAGAAGGAAGCTGTACTAACCAACCCTGCCTTATAAGTGCCCATTATCCTGACAGTACTGCATTTTCCTTATTAACATTTGTGTAGACTTCCACAGAAAGAATATAAAGCCTTGGGGATGTTGAAAGAGAAGGAATATCCCTGCATAAAGAGCTGGAACCCCCCCAAAATGCAACTTCAACAAGAACCAATATATTGGAGAACTCCAGGGGACACAATGAATATCTCTGTGGAAGCCACAGAGTTCAAGTGAGTGGGATCCCCAGGACCAGCAATGGGGTGCCCTCATTCTCAGTGGCTGGTAGAAATAAATCCTAATGAACAGAGGAAAGAACACACGTAGAAGAGAGAATAGAAACATTTTTCTTCTGACATTTCTGAGTGAAAAGGCAGAAAAGAAAGAAAAAATGTGCTGTTTTGGAATTACAAGCCTACCCCCAAGAGCATATATGGCTTAAATCCATGATACTTGTATATAACCTAAAGAAATCTCTATTTCAGAATTTAGATTAAAATGAAACTGTGCCCTTACTCCTCAGCAACTATATGAAATAAATATAAATCCTCCCTGGAAGAACTCACTTCAATTCAAACCACATAAATTACTCACAGATAAAGTGGAAATATGAGCTCACTAAAAAAAATCACCAAATACACAAACAAAAATCACTAATAACACCAACAGTAAAAGTCAGCAAAGAAGAAGGAAAAAATAACACACATACACACACACACACACACACACACAGTAATTATCTAAAGGCTTCAGATATGAAAATTATTAAATGTTCAGTATATTTCAAAAAATTAAATGTTTTTAAAATATCAGCAAATTACTCTATAAATAACAATAAATAATATAGATAAGTATGGAATGGATCCAAATACATTTTCTAAAACAGAAGAACAAAATAACTGAAATTAAAAAGAGAAGATTAGATAGATGAAGAGAATTCATTTAAATGATAGTAGTTTCAAAGAAATTAGCAAGAGGGTAGCTCAAATAGGAAAGACAGTGGAATGAATCTGACATAATTTCTGTATGTACATATATGACTGTTACCAGAGTGAATCTCCACATCATCTACAGCCACAAGACTGGGCTCCTAATTAGAATAAGACATACTTCATGTTTATATAAATATATTAAAATATACTCTGTTATGTATACCTAAAAAGAAGAGATAAAGCAAACCAATTCATACAATAGTACAAATATGTAACAGCAAATCCCATTACTATGTATAACAATAACACACCAATAAAAATGTGGAAAATAGATAATGTAAAAGAACTCAGAATGACACCAGCAAAGTTATTACCAGTTGATGTGAAGTCCTATATGAGAACAGAGTATGTTCACTGGGTATTTGTTTTATAATCATAGAAAAAGTTTAAATGTATACTTATATAAAGCATGCAAAGTGGGATTTATCAACTGTCACAGAAAATTATAATTTAAAACATTTACATTACTTTCAGTAAAATCATTCATCAGCAATTAAAAAAAGAGTGCGGCTCAAAGAAAAAATTGGGGAAAAGTGTAGAATGGTAGTTAAGAAATATAAATGATCTGCTGATGGGGTCCAAAATAACAGAATGAAGTAAAGAAATATCTGAAGGGATAATGGCTGAGACTTTTCAAAAATTTTGAAAGATGTCAGAGTTCAGAAGAAGAAATCTCAATAAATCAATAGAAAGAAATTTGCTTTTAAAAAATCATGTTTTAACACATTGTGAAAATATAGAAGATCAAAGAAGAGAAGATCTTAAAGGCACCAGAAAGAAGACAAATCAATTAAGGAATGACAGACTGACAAGAACTGAAGAACTACTAGAATTCTATACACAGAAAAATAACCAAGGGTTAAACAAAAATGTATTCAAATAAGCAATAACTGAGAGAAAATACTATTAACACCTCCAATAAAAGAAATGATAAACAATATAGTTTAGGTAGGTACTTACTTATTTATAATGCATACTGGATACTGAATTCAGAGACACTCTACCACTGAGCTACATCCCCAGCCCTATTCATTTATTTATCTATTTGTTTATTCACAGAGTCTTGCTAAATTGCCCAGGTTAACCTCAAACTTGAGACCCTCCTGCCTCAGTCTCTTCGGTAGAGTAGCTGGGATTACATCAGGCATCATCACATCTGGCTAGGTACATTTTTTAAAAAAAATATTTGCCCAAGATGAAAGACCACAATTACGAAGATTATGGCTTAAAAATTGCCTGTATAGAACAATAACAATAATGACTATTTAGGGGAGGGATTAAACAGTATAAAATAAGTACGTAAGCATTATTGCCATTTTAGAGTCCTGTTATTAAGATTCTTTTATTTCAAAAAAAAGAAATTTAGCCATTTATTATTAGTATTTTAAATACAATGGGTATAAAAATTATTACTTATAAATGTGGTTAGAGTAACAAAACTTAGAAACCTTGAAAGCATAGACAACATGTCCCCTCAATTATTATAGGGTATATAGTATCAGTTATAGGGTATGTGACATCGAAGGCAGATTTAATAGAAAAAACTGACATAAGAATGTCAAGACTTTGGGAAATTATTATTCAATGCATAGTTAGACATAACAACATATATCAATATAATCCTACTCCCCTTCTCAACATCCTAAATCTCCACTGTCATTTCAAGCCAATCCACCATACTGAGAAAAATCCTCAAAACCCACTGTGAATGCTTTCATTATCTTCTGGCTCTAATCAAAACTTTAAACCTATTGAGTATATAACACTTGAGCTCTCTCAGGTACCAGACTTGTTCTTATAATCCCTCTAACCATAAGGTCCAGGAGTTGGGTAGTCACATATATTACTCTTCTTTTCCATATGCAGATTTTTTCTCCTTCTTTCTTACTAAAGAATCATAGATCCTTTGCAGACAAATTTCATCAAGCATTGTTGAGACACCTTCCTAACTGACCTCACTTAAATCACTTACGTCACTTTCCTAAAACAATCATCTGGCACCATTTCCCCCAAAGCTTAAAGATGTTGTCACCTTGGTAACTTATTTTCTCTCTACCAGTCTTAGAGATGTCAGTGTCCATGCAAATAATATGCCCAGTTCTCTGGACTCCATGTTCTTTGGTCTTCCTAATGCCAGTGCTCTTCCTCCACACCCTAACCACTTCACCACACCCTAACCACTGGCTTTCATGGCAATACCTGAAACCTGGCCATTACCATTGGCTCTCAGTTCTCTTCTCTTGGGTACCACCTCCTGGATCAAAGCTTACTGACTCTTGAATTCCCCATCCACAAATTCTTTGACCCTTTTTCACTGCCCATCACCTTCCTTAGGTAGATCCCAGAGTCACTCTAATCATTCCCTAGCAATTTCCACTGACTCCTTCCATTTGTATGTTATTTTCCTGGCAAAACTTCAATTCAGGTGAAATCAAACTCTATACTACTTCTACATCTCCATGGTAGCAGCTGAAAATGGATGCACCAAAAACCCCTCTATTCAGAAAAAACACACTTCAATTTATCCTCTCAAAGGGGTCTTTTGCATTGCCTGGTATACATTTTTTTAATTTTTTTTTAGTTAGTTCAGTCTGCTACTAGGTGTGTTTTCACCACACCCTCTCTCCCTGAGCCTCTCCCTTCCTTATTCTAACCTGATAAATTTGCTTCTCATTTCAATGAAAAATTTTACAAACTCAAAACTAAATTATCTTCCTACCACAAGTTTTCCTTTAGATGCCTATCCTCCTTTCTGCTTTCCAAGGCCACTACTGCATTATATTCCATTCCTCCTGGCTATTGAAAGACTTTACAATGTGAAATTATTCAGATGTATACTCGAACACACATGCATTGTAATGTGCATCATGGTAAAAAAAAATCAATCTCCTTCAATTCCACTCACCCTTCAGTTATTGCTCCTCCCTTCTATCCTTCACTTGCTATCAAAACTCAAAAATCTGTCTTTACTCAAATTGCTACACTTTCTTACCTATTGTTCCCTCTTCATCATACTTTATCGAGGATTATTTTCCCATTCCTTTCCATGATATCTACGCACATGAAGTCACCGATGACCTCCATCCTGCCATACCACCAATCAAATGCATGCTCTCATTTTTCTTGACTTCTCAACTGCATTTTTTGAAATAAGAAATATATTCCTTCTAACTGAAAAATATGTATTTACTTGGATTCCAAGACATGATCTCCAGAATTTTCTTCTTCTTCACTGGTGACTTTTGCTTAGCCCTTCACTGGCTCTTCCTTGATTTCCCAAAGTCTATGTTATATTGGCCAGGATACAGTTATATGCTACTCATCATCTCTTTATATATTCATCCTCATGTGACTTCATCTTGTCTACTGACTTCAAATACAATAAATATGGTAATGCCTTTAAATTGTGTATTTTTTGAGATTTAAACTTATTTACCCCATTGTCTTTATGACAGGGTACTTGGATATCCCAAATGTGTCTAAAAGGGAACTCTTGAATTTTCTCCAAACTGACCTCTTCCTAGGATTTACCTTCAGTAAATGGCATTACCATTCACCCAGACCAATAATCCAATAACCATGATTTTCCTCTTCATTCCCATATCTAACATACTCAGCAGAAACTTTCCAAAATTGTTCATATCATGTTCCTTTTTCTTAATTCTCCAGTACCTTCTGGTTAAAATTAAACTCCAAACTTCTTGAATGGCTCCCAAGAACCTACAATTTGCCTCTGCATGTCTCTGTCCTCAACTGCCAATTTTCTACCAATAACTCATACTGCTTGAATGAGAGGAATGCCCAGTTCTTCATCAACCACACACACAAAAAAATTCTCCCCACTTGAAGAATTGGCAATTGCTATTCCTCCTTCACGAATACTTTTCTTCCTGTTTTGATCTAATTTAGTCCTACAAATCATTAATTTCTGGACAAATACAACCTGAGGCCATTTTTCTTAACCCCATCTCAAGTAGCTTGCTTTATATTCTATGATTATCTCTCTTCTTCTCTGGTATTTTTCTTAATTTCTTCATAAAGCTTACCACTACACCAAAATAATAAATTTGTTTACTGTTTTTTTTCAAATCTATGACTTTTCCAGAATGTTAAATTCCAAGATAGGGACTTTGTCTTGTTTATTGCCATATCTACCTAGATAGTAATAGTAGCACATAATATGGAATCCAGAAAAAATATGTTCAGTGAATGAATAAATACAATGTTACAAAATATATCAAAAATGAGGAAGAAGTTCACACATAACAAAAATAAATAATATTGTATTGAAAATCTTCTAAATCATTAGAAAAAAAGGAATTAAAAATATTGTGGTTAAAATTTATAACAAATAACCCAATCAATAAATGGGCCAAGGAACTGAATAGACACTCCTCAGAGGAGGATATACAATAAATCAACAAACAAATGAAAAAATGTTCAATATTACTAGAAATTAGAGAAATGCAAATCAAAACTATTCTAAGATTTCATCTCATTCCAGTCAGAGTGGCAGCTATCAAGAATACAAATAACAATAAGTGTTGGTGAGGATGTGGAGACAAAGGCACACATACATTGCTGGTGGGACTGCAAATTGATGCAGGCAATCTGGAAAACAGTATTTTCTCCTTGGAAAACTTGGAATGGAACCACCATTTGACCCAGCTATCCCACTCCTTGGTTTATACTCAAAGGACTTAAAAACAGAATACTACAGGGACACAACCATATCAATATTTATAGCAGCACAATTTTCCATAGCTAAACTGTGGAACAAATACAGATGCCCTTCAGTAGATGAGTGGATAGGGAAACTTTGGTATATATATGCAATGGAACGTTATTCAGCATCAAAAGAGCATTTGCAGGGAAATGGATGGAATTGGGGAATATGATGCTAAATGAAGTAAGCCAATCCCAAAAAACCAATAGCCAAATGTTTTCTTTGATATGAGATGCTAAATCATAATGGTGATGTTGCAGGGAGAATGGGAGGAATGGAGGAACTTTAGATAGGGCAAAGAGGAGGGAGGAGAAGGGAGGGGGCAAAGGGGTAGGAATGAGGGTGGAATGAGTTAGACATCATTACCCTAAGTATATGTATGAAGACATGGTGTGAAAATATTTTGTGTACAATCAGTGACTTAAAAAATTGTGCTCTATATGTGTAATAAATATGAAATGAATTGCATTCTGCTACTAATTCTAACAAATTAGAATAAATAATAATTTAATTAAAATTTTTGAAAATTCAAAAAAATTTATAACTTAGTGTAACTTCTGATTTTGAAAAACTCTAAGAATTTGTTAAGCTGTCCTTCTGCAGTTGCTTGCCTGCCACCAATGGTCAGGACAAACGTGCATCCCTAAGCTCATGCATCCCAGGCATTTCATTTCTTTATAATTAGGGTATGACCAGTGCTGGATCTTCAGCAAGACAACCCAATGACTCACTGATTCTGGGGAGTGAAGATGCACTTAGAATTTTTCAACTAGTATAAAGAGTACTCCCAACTGTAGTAATATTTGGCAAAGTAGATAACTTATAAATAAAAAATAATAATTATAATTAGTTGGAAAAGCTGAATCTATTTAAAATCTAAAAATAAAAGACAAAATATGTTTCATGATGATCCCCAAGTGGGAAGTTACTCTGAATATACCAAAAGGTTTTTGTTTGGTATACATAGTAGTAATGTATGCAGACAAATTTTAAAAAGTTATTGATTGATGAAAATAAGCTTATAAGAGTTCTACTCAAATTTTTGGTAATCATCTACACCCATTAGTAGATAATGTATACATTGTTGGTCCAAATCAGAAATGTTCAAGGTGTTTGGTTAAGGTTTCACTGTAAAGAATGTTATATCTTAGGAAGACAAGGAAATATTGCATTTAATCAAAAGATTTTTATGGGAACTTCTTAGTGTTATGTTTTGGATAATCATACACTAAGCATGAGAAAATAAAAAACTAATCTTAAGCTTGTAAACTGCATAATCTATAACCACTAAACAAACATACATAGATACACATACACACACTCACACAACACAAAAAAAATCAATCTAATATTGATCTTCCTATTTAACATAGAGTATTTCACTTCCAAGCATTAGTAAACTCCAATTCTCCAAATAAGATAAGGCATTTGAATAGATAACTTACTCCTATTTGTAATTAACAGCATTAACACTTCACTGAGTTAACACATCACTCAATTTCTCACAAAACTTTATTAAAGAGTGGGTACTTATTTTGTAATAAGGAATAGGTATTTCCCTCATTTAATAAGATTATTGAGCCTGGGCACAAAGTGTTGTTCTTGAGCACATTTTGCTTCCAAGGACATCTTGAGACCACTAAACCCTGGCTGCTGCTTCTACCCAAGGAGCTAAACTTGGAGGCTCAATCATAGTAGACTGACATAAGTATAGATTCCACTGTATTTCACTTCCACACAGATGGAGAATGCACAGACCTTGAGACCACCTCAAGTTAGGACAGAGAGCCAAAAATCAGGAGGATAGGCACTAAACCCAAGACTATCATTTAGGTTTCTTTGTTTTCTGAGAAGTCTGTGTCAACACAACCCAACAGTAGGCTAGGAAAACCTGGGCTGAGTCACTTCTCCTCTTCAGTATTTTTCTAGGTATATCTCAGGCCTATTCAATGAATCCTAAATGGGGCTCAATAGACCTACTGTGAAGCCCCAAATTTACTTCTTATCACCTATGATTTATAAGTACTTTTACTTAAATAGTAATTGATCCCCTTGCCTATGAAGAGTTCTATGTTTTATAATGTATTTTCCAGAACTAAAATTCTTTTTAAGTTTATATCTAAAATTAAATTCTTATATTCACTTGAGGTTTATAATCTCTCCCTTAGAATTAAGTCCAGACAAACAGATAATGAAAATTAAATCTACTATTTCAATTCTAAGTTAAAGAATACATACATGTACAAATCTGAAAATAAAAATTATTATATACTGCATCATTAAATTCAGATGCTCTTGATGTTGTGACCACTTAAGTAGTAAAAGATTTGGTAAGCATTCATGTATGTGGTAATTCCTTAATATCACAACAGGATGTTTCAGAGTTATTACTTTGCTTCCTCATGCTGTGCAAATAGCAAAATATCACAGCAAAAATGAACAGGGAAATCCTAAATATATTTTTTAATTTATCACCTTTATTGTTGGTCTGCAAAACAACATGTGATATGAAAGGAAAAGGGGCTTTATGGTCAGATGGGTTTGGCTTCCACTTCTAGCATCATCAATTACCACCTAGATGACCTTAAGCAATTATACATCCACCAATTAATATCAACTTCAGGAGGTCAGGAATAATTTTCTTTGACATTGCTGTATAACCAGTAGGACCCAGCATATTGGAAATATTTGTTCACAGAATGAGCCTCTGAGAATCTCAGTTTTTCATGAGACATAAAGATAATACCTTATGCTTTACTCTAGAATTTAAAAGACAATTTGTGTGACAGCCATTAGCACAGCCCATGGTATCTAATAGGCATTCAAAATATGCTTGTTTTTTTTCCTTGGCCCAGTATAAAATAACACTGAGTCACTAAAAGGGAAATATATCCCTCAAAAATACTTATTTTAGGTATAATAGCTATAAAAGCAATGATGCATACCACATAGTTTTATGTCAATTAACTTTAAATTAAGGAATATATCAACTCCTGAAGATATAAAATGCTCATTATTCTCCTATTGTGTCAATGGAAATTACTCTATTTTCTATGAGCACTTTGTACCAACTCAACATCTTAATTTCTGTACAGAGTCTCAAGAGAATGCTTTCACTCAAAGGTAAACTGCTTTACTAGATTTGTAGATCCTCACAGTCAAGGACAGAACCTTACAAGTAATATCTGGATAAATCATAGAAAATTGCTGATATTTGGCCACTTATGACCTATAAAAGTGGCAATTTCATGATGTTCAGCCAGTAGCCAGTCCACAAATAGTCTCCTGCCCACTCCATCTTCCTCATTAAGATTTGAATAGCCAATTGCAGTGGTGCATACCTGTAATCCCAGTGGTTCCCAAGGCTGAAGCAGGAGGATCAGAAGTTTGAGGCCAGCCTCAGTAAGGCCCTATCCAACTTAGCAAGACCCTGTCTCAAAATTTAAAAAGTGGGGAGAAGGGAGGCTCAGGACCTGGTTCAGTAGTTAAACAGCCCTGGGTTCAATCCCCAATACCAGAAAAAAAAAAAGAAAGAAAGAAAGATAGATAGATCCAGGTTGAATGCTACTTCCTCTATAAGGATTCCCCAGCCATTTTGTGTTTCTACTCTGTTTTGCTATCTATGTCACTATGGAAAGTAGTATAAATATTCCTTAGAAAACTTGGAATGGAATCACCATTTGACCCAGCTATTCCACTCCTCGGTCGGTCTATACATAAAGGATTTAAAATCAGCTTACTATAGTAACATAGCCACATTAAAGTTCATAGCAGCTCAATTCACAATAGCTAAACTGTGGAACCAACCTAGATACCCTTCAATAGATGAATGGATAAAAAAAAAAAAAAAACTGTGGTATACATACCAATGGAATATTACTCAGCATTAAAAGAGAATAAAATCATGGCATTTGCAGGTAAATGGATTGAGCTGGAGAATATCATGCTAAATCATGTAAACCAATCCCCAAAAAACCAAAGGCCAAATTCTCTGATAAGTGAATGCTGATCCATAATGATCCATAATGGGGCAGGGGGTGGGGGGCAGGAGAAAAATGGAGGAACTTTGGGCATAAGGGAGAGAGGGGAAAGGGTATAGGGGCAGGAAAGATGGTGGAATGAGATGGACATCATTACCCTAGGTACATGTATGACTGCATATATGGTACCACTCTACATCATGTACAACCAGAGAAATGAAAAGTTGTTCTCCATTTGTGTATAATGAATCAAAATGCATTCTGCTGTCTTGTAAAACAAATTAGAACAAATAACAAAAAAATATCAGAATTTATTCCTATGGGTGTGTCTCTGTTTTTGCCTAAATTAAAAGCAAGCAGTTATTCAATTCAAAATTTACAGGTACATTAAAAACTCGGGTTTCTCAAGATCTTTCATTTGTAAAATTCACTGATTTTTTTTCCATTCTAAGGATCAAACCCAGGGCTTCATGCGTGCTAGCAAATATTTCACCACTAAATTATGCTCCAGCACAAAAGAACTGGTCTTTATTAGGAGTCATCTTGTACATAAATCAGGCTTAAAAAAAAAAAAAAAATTGCATGGCCAAAACTTTTCTCACATTTTTGCCAGAAAGAAATCAAATAAATATATGAATTACACACAACCAAAAAAAAAATCATGAGGAATTTGAAGTTAAAAAATATAAACAATACAACAATTATCAGCTATGTTTATACACCACTAGATTTTATTCAATAACAATAACAAGAAAAACTTACCAGTCTCAGAAGTTCTTACAGATAGTAATGCAGATGACTGATTGCCATGACCAAATTTGGTATACGACCTGACAGAAATGTTATAGAGAGTGTAAGGTTTTAAGTCCCTTAAAGTTATACTTGTTGTTGAGGTGTTCTTTATAAGCAAAGTATCCATATTTTTATAGAGCACTTCATAAGCAACAATAATCCCATTAGGTTTTTCAGGTGGTGACCACTTTAACCTTATTTCACTTGCAGATACATCTATTACTTCAACATCTTGGGGTGACGATTCTGGCTCTAGGGGAAGAAAACAAAATATTAAGCACATTTTTTAATGCTTATTCCTTCAGACATGGAAGAAGGAATGAAGTAGAGACAGTAGCCATGTAATATCACTCTCTTTCTTTCTTTTTAAGTTATAATTGCACCTTATATTCTTACCATCTTCGGGAGTTCTCACAAAGATCTCATTTTCTTCAGACAAAGAGCTTTCTCCAACATGAGTAGAGGCAGCCACTCTCATTTTGTATTTTGTGTATTTCTTTAGCCCTGCAAGGATAATAGGAAACTGTTTAATGTATTAATGATATTTAACATAGGGAAAGTGCAAATGATTTATTGGAGGGATTGTTATCTAAATCAGATTCCATATAATCCCAATATCCCCATATTCCTTGAGCTTTTTCAGCATTTCCATGTATATGATGTCTAAGTTCTTTCCTAAAATAGTAAGACACTAATCTAAAGCTGAAAAATAACTTTTGGCACATAGAAAGGGGAATGGTTGGCTTGGCAATACTTCAGCTGTTCACATTCATTCAAATCTTCAACAGTGAGTTACTTCAGTGTACCAGTTGTAGTATTTCCTCAGTTAAGCAAATTTCTATGAAACTTTGATCAGATGCTTTTTATACCTTTGTGGGTAAATACAGTTAAAGAAAAACATGTTTAATCAAGTTATTTCTGCAAGTATTTTTGAAGATATCCATGGATCTGTAGAACAACAAAATCTGAAATGATATTGCATGAATCCTGTCTTGTTTAAGGTATATAGAGATGCATATTTCCATCAAATTAGGAATATTTAAAAAAAAACATTTTTTTGCTCTACCTGTTATGAGAAAGCTGTTATCTATAGTAGTCATCTGGAATGCTCTGTTTGTATCCAGTTCCATTGCATAAATGGTATAATGGGTTATTTTTCCATTGGGATATTCAGGAGGATCCCAATATAGCAAAATAGATGAAGAACTAATATTTTTATAGTTTATAGTTTGAATGGAGCTTGGCACTTGAAAAGAAGAATGAAAAATTAATATGAATGAAAAGAAAAGCATTATAGTATGCAAGAGCAGTATTTGCAGGTAACTATTTCAAAGGAAATACAGTCTTACCTTGTTCACGCGTCCTAACATTGAGAACCGTTGGTGGTCCTTCTCCCATGATGGTGAAAGCAGATACACTAATCATGTGCTCAGTGAAAGGAGCAAGTCGCCTGATAACGTAAGACAGCTGTTCGGCAGCAATGTCAGTGATATACTGATTCCTTGTGGTTACTGTTTGCATCAGTGAGGAGAGAAAAAAAATGGGGGGTGTTATTAGGAGAGCTAAAGAAATGAAAATTTTATTTGGATTCAAAACCATTTCTGTTCAGTGAAAACTGAAATCACATTATTCATTAATCTCTTCATTTACTTCTCTCTATATAAAATATAGATCATAATTAATAAAAAATATAAAATCATTGATTTTAGAGATCATATTGAATATTAGTATGAATTCTAAATATTCCCCCAATAATGTCTACAAACACATTGTGCTCATAATATAGCATCATTAGTTGTCATATACTATTCTGAACATGAAATTAGTGCTTTGAGAAAATATAATTTTCTATGGGAGACTGTCTATGATTTTTTTCTGAAAACAAAGACTAGACAATAATATTAAATTGAAATATTATAAATCAACAGTTTATTAGGAGAGCTAAAGAAATGAGAATTTTATTTGGACTCAAAATTCACCATACATTCACTATTCCCAACAATTTCCTCAAAGCCAGCATCCTTGAATAACTGAAACATAAATATGACTGAACAGAGATGTCAAACTTTAAATTTTTACTTAATTTAGAACTGGTGCTTCCAAAATGCTTAATTAACAATTAGACAAAATTTGAAGTATTTTAGGAGACATCTTTATCAGAAATCATGGACCTCTTAATTTGTAGTGCTGCCCCTAGTCAGTTTTGCACTAGAAAAAAAAAAGATTGGTAAATGAAATAAACATGTATCTAATAAAATGTGATTTTTAAACTAATTCTATCATAAATAGAATAACACTTAATTTTGAGTGAGAAAAATGCCAAATCTGTGAAAAGGCAATGAAATAAAATATTCTTCTTAACATTTTATAAAAATCAAAGAGATTATCTAGAGCTGTATCATATAACCAAATATTTTTAATTTGTCACATATGACACTGTCCTTTTAGAAACAATAAGATCCACTGACCCTGAAGAGCAAGTGTATACGCTAATGACATCACCACATCATTGGGGTCACCTACACCTGTTTACCACTCCATGCACTAGAGTTGTAACTTTCTGACCTATTTACCTTTAGTGACATTTGAAAACCTATTAGTCAAAAGCTGCAAAGAATGTGAGGCCTGTAAATGATTTGAAGATATGTTAATCCCTTCCCATCACACCTGCTTTGGCAACTGTAATAACTGATTGTCTATGCAGCTTGGCCAAAGACTCTAGGGTGCTACTTTCTCTAGGAAGAAGGTCAAATGGGTTAGGTGGGGCCAGCTCCTGCCTGTGTGGCATTTCCATTTGCTGAATGAGGTTAACTGACGGTTGAAAAAAATTTGACTCCAGCCCATGGATCATTAATAATATGGTTGAACTTTAAGCTAAGGTTCACATCTCTGCTAGCTATTACTGGTGGTTTCAATGCATTTCATACAGAATTAAAATTTTACCTACCTATGGGTGAATGCTGGTCTTCAGCTCTACTCCTTACAAGAAAGTTATTATGTACATCATTGTTATACACAAATGAAGCCAGTGAGTGCAGATCAGAAGACATCTCTGCTGAGCCCTCATAAAATCCTATCATTGGCTCCACAATATTCATCATTTCTGGAGACATGGGATCATTTATATACTGTAATTAAAGTAGATGTTTACAATGACTAGAAATTCAGTTATACTTAATGACTTGTAGCTATGGAGACACATATTTTGAAACAATATTATTTCCATAACTATTGCCTTCTTTATGTTATAAGATTTCATTCTCCAGCTACTAAAACTCTGCACCACCGTAACACATTGTGATCACTCTACTTCTCGAGAACACACTGTATTTTGAGAAGAAGCAGGTATTTGTTTCTGACTTGAGTTATTTCTGTATGGCAAGATTAGACAACCTTATGTAAAAGTTTCACGACTGAAATCCTTTCAACTTCTCATCCCACAATGGGAGGTGTTCCAGGCATCCTGACTTATTAAAAATGTGTTTGTTTTTCCTATCTAAGAATCTTTGTTTGTATGACAGGTACGAGAGGCTTGCATGCCTATTTGTAATTGTCAATGACAATAATTTATCTAACTAAAGTTACAGAAAAGAATAAAACTGCATGGTAAGAGTTTTTAAACAGGGGCCATGGCAAATCTATCCACAGTTCTGGACCTATGAAACATTATAAGTAACTGCCATTGTTCCTAGATTCCATAATGTAATTCATATATGTCAAGGTCCACTAGTGGCAGATAATGTAGCGAAGGCATCAGGAGCAGACTGTGGCTCGAGGAGAAGGTCTTGCTGGGATAACAAGATGCCTTTCTCCCTATCCATCCCTAGCAAAATAACTGATTGAAACAGAATGGGAAAAGATATTTTGGTCAAAAAATATCAGATATTTATATAGAATGTCAATGTCAGAAGTCAGGTTTAATATTAATAGAAGAAAATGTTCCCTAAAGAGACTTTATACCCACTGCAGTGCAGGGCCTTTGTTGGGATTCTAATTTGAACATCTCTCTCTAGATAGGCTTTAGTGATAACCAGGGAAATTTTAATATGCTCTAGGTATTAAATGATGCCAAGACAATATTTTTATTTGTTAGTTGTAGTCATAGTATTATTAAGTGGATGAAAATGCTCATTTCTTAAGAGTATTTTTGCTTAGCCACATAGGAGAAAAATAATGTGATGTCTGGAAATTTATTTTAAAATACAACTGCACTACCAACAGTCATGGGAACCAGCTGAGGATGCTGATAACTTTTTAATCCATGTGCATATATGGAGACATACTGTACTCTTCTTCCACTTCTAGGCCTGCTTGAAATTTCCCAAAATAAATGGTTTTTGTTTTTTTAATGATGCAAATTCACTCTTTAATCAATTCCTTTTCAAGTTCTGCTTCAAAACTCACCTATGAAGCCCTTTCACAAAGAATTTATTCTATTCTTTATCAAGTCTCTGCTCAAGCTTCAACATTTGTAAGTATTTCATAGTATAGGATGTGAGTTTTTTTTTAAGTGGCCCCTGTCTTTTAACTACTTTATATGTTTTTGAGTTGTCTTAATTCCTAGAGCCAAAAAAGGGTTGATCATTAACATCAAAGCACTTAGTGTTTAAAAAGACAATTGTGGATATCCAGGAAAAACTTTTAGGAAGGCAAGAAATTTTAGGGCAGTTCAGTTAATTCAAAAATCTGCCAAGGCACCTTATTTAAACACTGTTTTCTGATAAATTAAAGAATGGAGACATAATTCAAAACAATATCCATCCTTCAAATGACATATATAAAATAAAATTACCTAAATCATTTTGCACCTTAACCACAAAAGGATTCTGCAGAAAAGCAGGGGACACAGAGGAGATCTAAAGGGTTGTGATAAAGCCCCCTGGACGGGGAGCCTCACAGAGGATAAGGTGAAGATCTTCTACCTTCCAACAGCTCACTTGAGCTCTGCCTCCACAGGGGAATTAGAGAGGGCACAAATCACAAACACATAATTCAGAGATGCTCTGGTATTCCAGTCAATAGTTTATGCCTGAGCCCCACAGCTGTTTCCACCATCAATCAGTCACCCTTTGAGAATCCAGTGTGTACAAAGGCCCTATGAACAAGACACTGAGGTAACACAAAGAATTTCCCCTTGAACTATGATTTTTTGCATTAAATCTCTCTATGTTTTCTTCTTCATGTCAGATAAATTATTGAGAGGTAAACCATAGCATTCCATCAATTAGCTAAGTAGTTCTGTAGACAAACTTCCATTTTAATGTAAGAGTTAACGTGAGTACTTTTGACTCTGAATTTCTCCCAAATTGTAGTTTTCATTGAAAAAATCCTCCACATCTCAGACAGTAATTTAAACATTGGTTTTGTAACAACCTAGAATATCACCAATCATCATTAAGTGTGCCATGTTGTAAATACCTCTCAGGCTTTGCCTTGTTCAAAAAGACATTAGATTGGATATTGGGTTTTTCAAAAGAGAAAATGAAGTAAAAATTTTAAGGGCAAAAATGATTGGAAAGAATGAAAACTTAAGAGTAATGAGAAGGGGTGGAAACATGGGTGGAAAAGCAGTAACTGACAGGGCACAGTAGCACATACCTATACATGACTACTGAATTTCTCAGAACAGTACACTAAAAAGGGGAAATATTACTGTATGTAAATTATACTTCAATAGCTTGACTTTCAAAGAAGCAGATTTTTTTTAAGTGATGGGAAAGTAGCCCAGTACAAGGGCACACAGCTGTAATCCCAGCAACTCAGGAGGCTGAGGCAGGAGGATTCCAAGTACAAAGCTACCCTCAGCAACTTAGAGAGGGCTTAAGCAACTTAGTGAGGCCATGACTCAAAATAAAAAATAAAAAGGGATGAAAATGTGGCTTAGTGGGTTCTATCCTCAATTAAAAAAAAAAAACCCTAAAAACAAAAAAGAAAAAAACAGGGAACTGGAAGTTAAACAAAGCTCATTGCAACATTTAAAAGTTTGGGATCCATCAGTGCAGTGCTACTGACATTCTGTATTAGATAATTTCATCATGGGGAGCTATCCTGTGCAGCATAAAATGTTTAGCGATATCCCTGGTCCATAACTACCAGAAACACCCTCCCACTTGTGACATTGAAAATGTCTTCAGAGATTACCATATGTCTCCTGGAGAGCACAATTGCCCCCAGTTGAAAACCCTTGAGTCAGAGAATGTCACAATTCATCAACATGAAAGGCCTTGCATATGCTACCCGGGAATCCTTGGAATTTATGTGAAAGAATTAGAAGTCTTCAGAGTTAAATTCCTAATCCACCTGAATAAACCAATTTGATTTTACATATAATAATCTTTGTTAAAGCAAGTGCAATTTTATTTTTTTTAAAAAAGCTATTATATCTATCAATTTAGACTCACTGGAGTTCTAGTGAATTGAATTAATGAAATTTTTGACTTATTCTTAATACTTCTATTTTAAAATAGACATAATTGATACCGTTAAGAAGTAATAAAAAGAAAGCTTACAATTAGCACATGTCTGGAAACTTCCTTAAGGATACTGTGCCATTCTACACATTGTTGTGGTGAAGGAATCCTTAAGGCTCCCTAAAGTAAACACACCTCAAAGGCCTACTAAGTAAGGTTCAGTCCTCGGCCTCATTTTGTACCAACTGGTGGGGCACTTAGCTGGCTTTCTTCCCAGGTTCACCAGTGACGAACTTTGATATACTCAAGGAGTATGTACAATGAAAAGATGTACTGACATTAATACCAGAGGTTTATAATACTTAGGCAGCAAAAGAATGTCTATTGGAGGAAAAATGTTAGGCTTCTAATAGAAGAACAAGTACAGGATGAAATCAAAGTGTGAAATTCAATTAAAAAATAGCTTCTTGGAGGGATGACTTTAAGGGTTTTCAGACTTCAGACCCAAGGAAATTAATTTTTATGTTTGACTATTTTGGTCAAAGGAGAAAATAATCCCACTCAAGTTGAGTCTAGTTAAATGCCATACAGAATATTGTTTTCATTTGAGTGAGAGACTTATTGACAAACCAGGAAATACACATTGGAGAATAATCCATGATAAGAAGGACCTGAAATCATAACTTGTAAAAACAGGATATAAAGCCTTAGGGAAACTATGTCCATGGTTCCATCAAAGACAAAAGTTAAATTGTTATGTAATATTTTTATTATTTAAAAGACTAACATTTCAAGATATTGTGTGTCCACTAGAATGTTAAACACTTTGTCCCTGTGATCTCACTTCATTAGATCCTAAAGAGGTATTAACTCCACTTTACAGTCATGTATTCAAGTTCATAAAACTGTTGATAGCAGAGGTAGCACAGGAGCACATTTCCGTGGTTCCAAGTCTCCTGATCATACCACTGTAATCTATGATGTGGGTCCAGAGAGCAGAGTCAGGACTAACTAACTGGTAAACATTATAGGTCAAATAGCTCAAAGCAGCTGAATAACAAGGCAGTTTCTTGTTCTCCTGTGTACATTCTGGGCCTAACAGAACTTCACTGTCACTTGATAAACAGATGCTGTGGGATCATAAAGAAGAATGTTTTAAAGCTTATTGACTAGGAGCTGGTTTTATGGTAATGAATACCCAATCATCAGAGTTGATCAAATACTTTAACAGAGGCTGGATTTCTAACCATTCCTTAGGAATGCTATAGATTAGGTTCATATATAAGTTGAGAAGTTGAAATAAGTCTTCAAGCCCTGAGATTCCATTTTTTAACATAATTTTTAAAATATCCATTTAAATATCAAAAGTAAAATCTTACACATATTTTGAATTGTTTAAATACACCCTACTTATTAAGATACAAATAAAGCATGAAGAGTGAATGGAAAAAAATTCCATAAAGGTTATGAGACCAGATCAAGCCTAGCATAGGAGGATTATATTTTAATATTTTTAAAGGTTCATCATTGGGATATAGTCACATGGTTAACAAAACTAAAACCAAGGAGTGATGAAGAATTTGTAATGAAAATAACAATGCTGTTCATATTTTTCCTATTTCAAGCCTTTCTCCTCAGAAGCAACACTTCTACCCATTTCTACTTCTTAGTGTTTATTCAATCACTAAACAGCATGTTCACACACTCCATTATGTTAGCATTTATTGACTTTCTTCTTTTTATGATAGTGAGGCATTCTCAATTTTTATTTTGTTATTTTTATCCTGTAAATAGTATTCTAAAGACTAGAAGGATAATTTTCATGGGTATGTGAAACATGAGGCAGTGGACTGGAACAGTATGGTGGTAGCCTCTCAGGGGGTCCTGTCATCCCCACCAACTGCTACTGATGCTTTTGCATACTCTCTCCCCTTGAGTTAGAAGAGACCTGTGGCTTGCATGTAACCAATAGAATAATAGGGATAGAACGTCACTCCCATAACCATTACCTTATATAGACCCTTCCTGCTGGTTTGCTGTTCCTTAAACAACCTTTATGTCAGAGACCAAGGGAGTACACAGTCTAAGGGATGAGGGAATTCTAAGCCTGCAACTCTACACCAAGGCTTTAAGTCAGCCACTCCTCAGACCATGTTCTTCACATACTTGTCTGGATAGACCTTTTTCTTTTGTGTCCTGTGGAAGCCTCACAAGTCACCATTGTTGTCCCAGGACTTCTGTATTTTCAGTATCATGCTTCATCAGTAATTCACAACCTTCTTCTCACTTCCCATTCCCATATCCTATTATCCCAAGGAGGAGGGTTGTTTTGTTTTATGGGGAGAAATTAGTTTAGATATAATGAACTGTGCCAGAACCTTCCCACATCAGATACAAGTAGAAATTCATAATGTCAGAGAGAAAGGTCAGAGTGCAAAGCCAGGCAAAGGAATCACATACAAACAGGAAGCAGTGACTGAAACTGTGAAACCATATAAATGAGTGTTATAAGGTGGCTGAAAACAGAGCCCCCCAGAACACCTGTATCATAGAGTCAGAAAACAATAGTAAGAACTAGCTCTTTTATTTTCTTCATTTTTAAATGTTTAAAGCCAAAGTATTGCAAAATCACAACACAGAAAAGCAGAGGAAGTAATAAGAAGAAAATAGTGATGTGCTAAGGACACAGGCCATCTGGATTTAGAGCATCTGCTACTTTCATCTCCCATTACTCTCCTGAAAGGTGAACTCAAACACCAATCACATGGGAAAGCATATGTATCAAAAATGAGTTTGATCTAACAAAAAAGATACTATCACAAACATAAAGTAGAATGTTTCCTTCTACTGAGAGAAGATAAGGGAATATTGAATGTCAAGTAGAGTGAAAGGTCCAATACCAAGAATCATAATCAAAACAGGTCACAATAATTAGCATACCACTATGTGCCAGATACAGTTCTAAGCTCTTTGCATACATTAACTCATTAAATCCCCTTCATTAACCCTTTGTTCCAGGAACCTATAACCTCTGCTTCAAAGAACAGGAATCTGAAGTTCGCAACTATGCCAGGATTGAGTCATTGGTAATGGCAGAACTAGTTGTCTCTTGGGCTTACAAGCAACTCTTTTGCTATCCACACAGTAAGAGACTAGATCCACATCAGGATTTAAATCCAGATTTGTAGGCTCCAAAGGATATGTTCTCTCTACATCACAGGAATTGCATACCAGATAGAGGCAGAATCACAAGCCTTTCTATAATCACTTAGCTTCAAGAGAAAAACAGGTCTGGCTGGCCATTCAATAGATGTTATCAGCATAAGTGGGAGACCTGTTACCTGGTCCAAAGAAGGTTTTGTCTAATTTAAGACCTTCTCAGCAGGAATAAAGGTTTAAGCTTTTGCCCTTTGCCTGAGTTTTCAACTAGAGTATCAGAGGAAGCATAACTCAACATCCTTTACACAGAGGAAAGGAGTCAACACAAGATTAAAATTTAATCCTGGGATGGAGATGGTGAGCAACTTGGACTGACAAGTCCTGGTGGCCAGAGGGCACTAACTACATGGTAAGGTCAACTTTCAAGTGTCAGAACTGTGGGACTAGAAATAGAGTATCAGTAAGTGTGGGGAAAAGTAACAGCACAGGTAGCAGGAGCAGCAATCCTGAACCCTAACAATAGAAGCCAGTTATTGAATAACTTTTAGGTATCACTTAAGGTCAAATGATGGCTGCACTCGTCCTAAGTATGTTTATTCTTTTGAGTGCCCCAGGGAGCTGCCAGTACCTCAACATGACTAGCCTGGAGACTGAAGGGGTCTTCACCAAGTGAGCAGCTGGCTAAGTGAGGTAAACAGAGATACTGATGCCAAATCACTGCTGCCTGCACTTCCCAGCACAAATAAAGGGTGGGGGGAATGAGATTTCCAGGATGGATAAATGCAAAGATATTGTCAAAAGATCCTGTTCCTCTCATTTTAAATCTATGAAAGGCTAAATCTCTTTTAGTTCTGTGATTTCTTTAATCAAAAATGCTTTTTTTAAAAATAAGGCAGCTCTGAGAAATTTAGCTTCCCAAGACCAAACAGGACAAAATCCTTTGTCAACAACAGCTACTAAAATCACTGTGTCTTTTCATTGGCAACTGTTCCAAATTACAATCCTCTGAAAGAGTATTAAAGTCATAACAGGAGTTACCAAACAATTCATTAACTGAATTAACATAATAAAATTAGAATACAGAAGTACCTTTAGTTCTGCCTAATTGCTCAATTAACATTTTTCATATGCTGAAAAAGGATAATAGCATTTAACTAATAATATATGTCCTAAAATGAAATATGATCTAGCCACATAATCAACATGCCCCAATTTACATCACTTTCTACTAGGAAGCTTTTCAAATTGTCTATGTGGAAGACTGGCAAATCTTCTAAATTTTCATGGCCAGAACTAAGAAGAAAGGGCTCACAATGTGGAAATGAAAGTGCAATACCTCGTCTTTTCCTGTAAGCAAGGTATTTTCCAAAACTACCCCAGTTTCTGAAACCAACACTTTCACTCGATATTGGTTAATGATTCCATTTGGTTGTCGTGGTTTTCTCCAAGTAATTCTAATTTCTGTGGCTTCTACATCTGCTAGTTGTAAATCAAATATTGCACCTGGAACTAAAAGAAAAAAGGGTGGGCCTTAAAAATACATTTTAAAATAAAAAATATTCCCTAACTACTTAGCTCATGATTTAAAATATGTAATCAATTCTATAAGAAAACTAACTAAAACAATTTACTAATTTATTAAAAATCAAATATAAGAGTCTCTAAATATATGGACATTTGAAGTTAAATATCTGCACAATTTCCTCAAAATGTAAATAAAGGGTAAGATAACATAAAATAATTTTCCAAAATCAAACTGCCATAGTATTTGGTTATAACAAATTAATTCATAATAATTTTCCCTGAGAAGCTATCTGTGAATGTTAATGCCCAATTGAAACCTTGAAGGCTTCATAAAAATTATAATAATATATCAAAAAATAATATCCAGAATACTTCAAAAAAATCATACAATAAATTCAATTAAGACATCTTTTAATTTATTGCAGGAAAATTTGTGAAGAACTGATTGATTTTTTTCTGCTGAATTTTCAAATTGGTTATGTGAGCCTCAAATTTCAAGTGGCTTCATCCTTTGTAGTAGTAAAAAAAAAATAGGGATAAATTAACAATTGGTTCAAGACAATGCACCACAGGCTTAAAGCAAACTAGTTATAAAATCATCCACAGTGACATTTGGGAAACCTCCCAGTGCCCCAAAAGTAATGAACCAAAGATAAACATGTCCTGGGCTTTTGACTACTCTGTTTATAGCTCATTATATAATTACAAATAGCCTTCTGATTCTGACTTACCTTATCAATAATGAGGCTAAAATTTTATCTTTCCTTTAACCATACAAGGCTACTAAAAGGAATAAATGGTTCAAGGGAATTTCCAACATGTAGGTTCAAGAAAGAGAAAAAAATGCCATAAAAATATTATCCCTTATGATTTATCTTCCTAAGCTATTTGACAATGGGATAGGTATAGCAAACTCTAGTTAGAAGAAAGAGACATTGTTTAAAAAGGAAACAGAAGAATGACTCCATTCCCTTTAAGACTGTAGAAATAAATTAAAAATAATACCACAACTCCCATAAACAGCACTTACAACTAGAGAATATAATTATGCTTAAATTAATCATGTAGTAAATTATAACTATGGAATTCTCATCTGATAGATTAAGAGGTTTTTCTTTGTCTCTGTTAAATAACCAGAAAAGAACCCTCCTAGATATTGTAACCATATAAATATTTCTAAATATTTCATGGATAGTTTGTGGCTAAGTGTATGGATTAACCATTCTGGTGGTCAAGATTCCAGTGCCCAGCATGGACAAAACCCATGTTTAAAACTGAGAGACAAACATAAAATGGGTGCACCTACAATTTGCTAACAGACAAACATAAAATGGGTGCACCTACAATTTGCTAGTTCTTTGAATTTGATTTTCTAAAAACATTTCAGTCTCTGAATATAGAAGGATAACTCTTTAGATGATCTCCTCCCACAGATGTTTTAATCTCACAGAAAAATACAATTTTCTGTGGAAGGATACAGGAAACTTCTCTATCCATCCTGGGACTAGAACCCCATGACAAGAGTCACTAGCTCATCATTCAAAAGAATGAATGCTCTTCACATAAACACTGCTGTAGGTACCTGAGAAGAGGAGAATGAAGACAGACAAAATCCTATTACAGGCTACATCCTATAAAAATTTTATTTCATTAAAATATACCTAGTACCTATATTCCTATCACTATTTTTGCCCATGTACTTTTCTCAATGGTAGAAAGACTTTCCCATTAATTGTGGAAATAATACAGCTATTTAAATAGCAAACCTCCCATTCCACCTTTCTTTTACACATTATTTTGGGGTTACTATGTAGAAAATATCTTAGCCAGCATTGCATAACATATATCATACAAGATATTGGGCATTTTCACACCTAATTTGAACTGACAAAAAATCTTAACTAAAAGCCAGTTTAATGACTACATTGATCAGATTAATCAGACAACTGAATTGTACCTATTGAAGAATAAGTGAAATGGTCCAAACCTCCTGATGTAACACAGTAATGTGGTAGGAGGATATCAAATATACTCAGTAGAGCAGAAAAAAAAATATATATATATATATATATATATATATATATATTTGTCTTGTTTTGCAAGCCAGACCTATAAATGGTAGCAAACATTGTTTATCTTTTATATTTTTCAATAAAACAAGTATTGTCCCATGATAACTAGTACCTCAAATTAAAATTCAAGTAAGGATTAAGTGGTTCTATATTTTCCTATGAGGGGGGAAAAGCTCAGAGGATAAAGGAAATGGAGTAGACAGCATTGTATCTTGTCTTCAGAAAGATACTTGATCTGTTATACCACAAATTCTTACAGAGAAATCAGAGAAGCGTGGATTATATCTAATTCCTTTAATATTGATACAAAATTCACTAAAGAAAACCAAACACATAAGACGATTAGTCATGGTGCAGCATCAGTTCTGAAAGTGTTGCCCACAGGGAATACCTTAGAGTCATTACCAAGTCAACACAAAATCTTACTAGTAAATGAAAAACAGAATAAATATATGATTGGCCAAACATATTCCAAATGGTCTGAGGTTCTCAAATGAAAAACTATTGCAAGAAATTTAATAGGGACAAATAATATTCTAGCAAATAAAATACACTATATAACTTTTTTCATTTTCTAGCAAATTAAACTCCTATTAGAAGAGCATTTCAGGAAAAAAGTATTAAAAATAAAAGCATTGGAAATCACAAAATTGACAGGTTCTCAGTGTTTCTCCAACAAAGATTTTACTACTATTTTGCAATTACCAAGGACAAAAGTCTTCAATCCCATAGTTTGTTTATGGGAGAAAATACACATTTCAAAAATGTGTTTGATTTTAAAAAATACTGACCCTACTTATATTTGACACCAGTGACAGAGAAATTATTAGGCTATACTGAAGCAATAAATTTGTGTATGATTTTTTAACTTCCATACAAATAAGAAAATGTTGTTGCCTGTGTTACATTTATCAGCATTATCTAGTTTTAGAATTTGCAACTCTATGACATTTTATAACACTGGAGATTATTAAGTTATTGATTTTTCTCCAAATCATCTCTATTTCTTGCCTATGTAGATATCTACTCAGTACATATCAGTATATAATATATATTAAATAATATATGTATAAAACTCTTAGAAAAAAGATACGGTAATTTTATAACAGGAAGTTTTTTGGTTTGTTTTTTGGCTTCTAGGGATTTAATCCAGGGACACTTTACCACTGACCTATATCTCCAGCCCTTTTTGCTTTTTATTTTGAGACAGAGTCTCACTAAGTTGCTTAGGGCCTCCTTAAGTTTCCAAGGCTGGCCTCGAACTTGTATCCTCCTTCCCGAGTTACTGGGATTACAGGTGTGAGGCCAGAAGGAAGTTGATTTGTTTCTGATGAAGTAGACTATGGATCATAACATCCTCAGCAATAAACCCTCTGCAATATGAAAGCACACATTATTCACTATACAAGGTCAATTCAATGTTTGTCTATGAATACTTGGAGCTTTATCAGAATCCCAGTTGTTTGAAAAGGTATTAATTTTAAACAAGAAAACTAGTCCTAATTATTTTTTAAATAGACTGGAGAGTACTTTTAAATATGGGAAATAAGTTAACTTGAGTAACCTTAATTACAATACAAGGAAAATAATGGTTTAAATAAATTTTTCATTTGTTGTTGGAGAAATAAATGAAAAATAATAATCTAAAATTAAGATACCAATTTTAACTGGATGTAGATAGTTCTAATGAATTATTAGATTGCTCTCATATAGTTTAAAGATTCCCTTATTTCAAACTTTTATTATTGGGACCAAGATTAATTATTATTGTCAGATGCATTAAGAGTCACTTGATAGTTTTGCCAGAGCATTCCATTGAAGCAAAGCCTGAGGCTGAACAATCCCCCCAGAGAACTTCATGGAGGAAGGTGGGCATTAAGAGGTAAGATCCAAGCCTTTCCTGCTCTTAGTGGAGCCCACCTGTTATCAAAGGGCTCCCCTGAGATCCACCACAGTATGGTCTCCATAACCAGTAGCTCAGGAAGGTAGCAGGATGAAACTCAGGACAAATTGCTGTTTTTACAGGGCAAATAGAGTCATCTGTTCAAGATGATTTGGTATGAAAAATAGCCCATATGAGAAGCATTGAACAATGTCTTTAAAGTTCTACTTATTTTGTGAATAAAAAATATGGAAACAAAGGGAAATAAATTTTTAAGTGATATCCAAAGCAAACACATAGCATTACATGTGATCATATATTATCTAGTTCTCTGTCTTTGTCAAACGGTTTAGGCCAAGAATGATAATGATAAACAATTATCTTAAATTAACAGATTCAGTTTAGAAGCAACAAAATCAGCTGGACCTGAAACAAGTCAAAAATTTAGGATGTATTTAATTGTATAATATAAGAATAGAAATTAATGGGTCAAATAGTTGGTTGAGGAAGTGCTATTAAAACCAAAGTCCAGGAGTCTGCAGTATTTAATAGCCATCCATAAACATGTCTAGCTTACAGAGAAATTCTTAAGAGCAGTTTTTACATGGAGATAAGGCAAAAACTTAAGGTCTAATGGGAATCCACAAAAAAACAAGATTCTTCTGATAGACACTGGTAAAATTTTAGTATGAAAAAGTGAGAGCATTTTCCTATGAGTATGCATTCCTGGACATTAAAATTTTCATTTGGGAAAAAAAACACTTTTTTTTTTTGCATTCTTTACAAACTCAAAATATTACCAAGGTTTGTTTCTTTGAAGGGGAAGATGTACAAAATTTTCTAATGGTTGGTGCCCTCTAATGGTCAGATACTTGAATGATTTATCTGATGAATGCATGCCCAATTTAGTGTGTGTGTGTGTGTGTGTGTGTGTGTGTAGCCCCACAAGTGTATATTTAACATAACAGTTATTGTGTATTAGCTCCCATACCAATAAAATGTGGAAAGAATTTATTGTCAAAATGATTTTTAAAAGAATTTATTATAAAATGATTTTATTATCAATAATTATAATCTCTAAATAGAAATGAAGATATTTAGCAAGTGTAGTGTGAGCCGGGAAAATGTTATGAAATAGTATAATCAGCATTTTCTAAAACAGTAGAATTCACCTAAGTAATCATGCTTAAAAAATAAATGAGAAAATTTCTTGATTAGAAATAGTATTTTGATAATTTTAGTAAATGCTGGTAAATCTGTATTAGGGACCCATTAAGAATCCTCACTTGCTTAGAATTCCCTTTGATTATAAACAGTTTGTTATAGGCACTGAGAATATAGAAATTCCTATGAAAACTACTTTTGTGAAAAAAAATTCCACCATAAACAATGTGGTTAAACAACATTAAATGTGTTCATTTTAAGTTATGACTTCTTCAGGTTTTGCCCAAATTCATTGTGAGTTCCTAACAGACTAAAACTGCATATATGTCTTTATCTTGTTTGATATTTGGCTACTTTTATAATGAAGTATGCTATAAGTTTAATGTTCTGGAGAACATATATTCAGAGCAAATTAGGTAAGAGTTTAAAAAAGAAATAACGCTGGGACTGGAGTTGTGGCTCAGAGGTAGAGCACTTGCCTAGCATGTGCAAGGCCCTGGGTTCAATCCTCAGCACCACATAAAAATAAATAAATAAAATAAAGGTATTGTTTCCAACTACAACTAAAAAATAAATATGAAAAGGAAATAATGTTAATTAAATATAAGCCAAATTGCTTTATTTTTACCAATTCAATAAAATTGATAAGTTATCAAAAATATCTCATTAACTCCCTAAAAGAGATACTCTTACCATCTGGAGGAGTAAATATGGAAAGATTTGACTTGGGTCCAACCCCTGCATTGGTTTCAGCAGCAACATAGACATCATACAGTGTATATGGTGTTAAGTTAGTGAATGAAAATTTAAGGTCTTTTGTGCTATTATCCAAAATACGACCTACAAAAAAGCAGAAGATGCCTATGGATTATTTTTTGTCAAGCATGTAATCATTCTCATTTTTACATATAGAGCCAAGGACAATAACCGAAGTGTTAACCTATATAGTAACATTTGTTATTATAATATTAAAAGTGAATATATTTTAAACATTTGGCTTAATTGTAGATTGATACTACTTTAACTAAAACAATAAAAAAATCATGAAAATAATCCAGTGTTTAAAATTACTTTTATTGTCATAAAAATATGTTGGATACCATGTTATTTTGGACATATTTAAGAGAAACACCAGATTTTATCAACATAAAAATAGTGACAGTATTTCATATTCAATTTATTCAATGTCAATGCTAAATTTTCTGTAAGAAGATATCTGTTCTGGAAGAAGATATATTTTGAAAATATTTCTAGCTTGACTTGTGAACAAAATTTTTGAATAGTCAATCAGCAGAACTCCTTAAATCCTCAACTTTACCTCTGATTATTTCCTTCACCTTTTTCTCTAATTGAAACCTGCATGTTCTCTAAGTACACTTGCTTCTGTTCCTCTGTAGCCACTCACAAACAGTAGCAGTCTATTTTTTTCACCACAGGTCTCATGATTAGGCTTCAGGTGTGAGAGATATTCTACCTGTTCCTTACTGACCCACCTGGGACCACTCCTGCTGCCTCCTTATAAACCCCACAGCTTTAAACCCCACATCATCAATGACATCTCCTAGCCCTCCAGGTCTTATTCTAGGTGGTTTAGCTCTTGGTTGAATGCTGCCATTTTAATTTGTGGTGATATTAATATCCTGAAAGATGATCACTAAATCATGCTGACTTCTCCATAATATATTTCTACATCCTATCTCAGCTACTTCTTCTAGGCCATAAATTAGCACCACTACCAATAAGTATAAATCATCCATTAGCTCTATTCCATGCAACTGTTTTTGACCACTTTTCTATATCTCTTCTTCACGTATTCTAGGACCTGAAACAACAATTCTCTAAGTGCACTGAAATTTCCACTTCAATCCCTTTATCTTACTACCTATTTTATTTTTCATTTTGTTTAGTCACCATTTGATGCTTTATTAAACTAGCCTCATTCACGCACTCTAGGACCTGAAACAACAATTCTCTAAGTGCACTGGAATTTCCACTTCAATCCCTTTATCTTACTACCTATTTTATTTTTCATTTTGTTTAGTCACCATTTGATGCTTTATTTAGCCTCAATGTCATAGTCAAATGCAATGGCTGCCTTATAGAAATTCTCATTTCCCTTAAACTTCTCTTGTTGAAGGAACTGAAGAAAAGCACAATAAATACCATTTCAACTGACCCTATATTGTTATCTTGATCCAATTCCTGGATTAGATTCCATTCCATTTAAAAAGACGTTAACTTCTGCCTATGCAATCATCATTCCAACAATTCTCATCTTTCCTATTATTTTTTCTTTCTTTTCAGCAAACAAACATGGTTTATTTGTTCCTAATAAAAAATCTGTTGACTCTGACCACCCTACTCATACTTCCCACCTGCATTCATGACTTCACTTTGCAGTGTCTATATCCTCTGTTTCAATGATCTTCTCCTATTCTTTCTGAAAGCATTTCAATGGTTTCAGGGTGGAGTATCACCATAATTGCTCTTGCCACAATCACTAGTGATTTCATATTGCTAACTGCCATAGTTGCTAAATGCATCTTAAAATATCAGCCAGTCTAAAAAGAAGAAAGTTTCCCTCAGTAAAGTTGTGAAAAATAATATCCGATAGAAAAGATGCATCAGAAAACTATCATTTTTTTAAGGAACCACACATATTTCAGAATTTTAGAAACATAAGTTACTGAAGGATGGAAAATAGAGGTTGCTTATGTGTTTCATACCATAGGAATTTCAAAATGAAATGCTTTGGAAATTTGGATCTTTTTTGATTGTTCCAAATAATAACAATATGTAGATTTGTGTTGTTTCATCATTATTTGAAGGAAATTTCTTTCATAGAACAAAAGGTTCTCAGATTAAGAAAGAATTTTAGAGTTTCTTTAATTCACGTCCCACAGTACCAATATTTGAACTCCCTAAATTATTTGTAGCAAGTGATGAGGTCCTGTTTGTTTTCAATGGATAAATTGTCATCTTGTGATGTTTTCCAAATTATTATTTTTAATAGACTTCATTTTCAGAACTGTTTTAGGTTAACAGTAAAGTTGAGCTAAAGGTATAGAGAATTCCCATGTAATTATCAAAGCACAATGATGATTAAAAATAGATTCATTATCCTAAGTAGAAATTTGATTTAATATAATCTAAACCCATTGTTCTTCATGAATATAAATCAAGGTCTTGGACTGGAGCTGTAGCTCAGTGGTAGAGCTCTTCTTGCCTAGCATGCGTGAGGCACTGGATTTGATCCTCAGCACCATATAAAAATAAACAAATAAAATAAAGGCATTCTATCTATCTACAACTAAACAAAAATTTCTTTAAAAAATAAGTCTTCTTGTTTAAATACCTTGAAGGTTCATATCTCCTCCAATGCTTCCTTTCTTGGGGAGTAGTCTCTAGTTTCTTTACCTCCACATGAATAGTGGAGGTAAAGGAACTAGAGTTAGACTCACTAATGGTTTTAAGCAAAAAAGTCCAAAGGACTTCCTTGTTATTTTTTTTTATATATTTTCCTCAGGTTTAGTGTTTTTAAAAAGGAGGTTGGTAGTTTTTAAATGTTTGATACTAGTAATGCATTTAACAATTTTTACTCCAAAAGGTAAACACAAAATCAATTAAGACTTACCTGACGGCCCATATAATTCAACTCTATAACTAAACTTCCCTGTTACTATACTTGGTGGGTCCCACGAAATTGAAAAGGACTTTCCTGTAACATTGCCCGCTATACAGTTTTGTGGTGGTCCTTCAGGCACTGAAATTATTATAAAAAAAATGAACATATAATACATATTTTAAATAAAGGAATATCCTATTAAATACACATAATAAGACATAAAATCATGGAAAAAAATCTAATAGCAAAGCGTTTTTTAACATACAGGAAAAATAGAGTATAATTAAAGAATTTGAGTAAGACTTGCTGAATCATTAGATTAACTTGTAAATATACAATAATTACTAATTTTATGTAAAACTGTGTGTGATTTCACATGTAATTTCATTCTTATATTCACTATAACATTCATAGTAAATGCTACATTGTCATCAAATATATATACCTGCATATACATCCTATTTGACAACATCTGAATATCTGCTGATGAACATTTTCTGTTGGATGGATAGGTGAAAGGGTCAAAAAATAACTCTCAGAATTTATTGGCAATGATCTTTACTGTTTAGTACCAATATTTGTCTTTGGTTCTGAGAGCAAATTTACAACACACTGTTACAAGATTCAACTGTAATACTCATAATATATAAAAGTAATAATAACATTTTAAAATATCTAATTTTCACAGCTATTTCAATATCTTATTCTCTTTTAATTGAAATGAAACAATTACAAGTGTTTATTCAAAACAAAATTCTTGTTTACAGATTTTATTTTATGTAATACTAATGAATTTTTTTTATATTTTAAAAGAAGTAACAAGTATAGGGTTGGGGTTGGGGTTCAATGGTAGAGCGATTGCCTAACATGTGTAAGGCACTAGGTTCGATTCTCAGGACTGCAAACAAATAAATGAATAAAATAAAGGTTCATCAATATCTAAAAAATATTTTTTAAAAAGAAGTAACACATATAGACAAAGGAAAAGATTTGATTCAGAGATGATTATTTAAATTAAGAAAAAGTAATTTCAAACTTATGTATGATAGAAAATAATAGAAGCTGACAACAATATCACTAGGAAAAAAAGAGTATCCTTTAGTGAAATTATCCTGCTAATAATTTCCAGTATACACTAAAATTAATAACCGCAACTGAATTCCTGTTACTATATTATGACATACATAATATATCAGACATTTATTATGTATATGATATGTAAACTATATATATATATCAATATTATGATATGTATGAGTATTCATGTAGACATCATATCATATCAAGCATCTACAATGTAGATAATATGTATGCTAATGTGTAGATATTATGGTACTATGTCAGTAACCATATAAACTTATATACATATATTCAAGAATATAAATACTCAAACCTAAGAAATATGTCCTCTTAGAATTTATTTAATCCTAACACCATTATTTAATCCTAACAACACATTCATACTGAAGTTACTGTTTCCATCTCCATTTTTCAGATGAGAAAACTATCCTGCAAAGATGATATAAGTAGGTATATATTTGAGCCACAGCTTTTATCTGATACTGAATGGTAATCACATGCTAGTTCTGCTATTGCAGGTATTACTTCTACATCAGATAACACCCATAACATATTAAAGATGATTTAGAAAGGCAGAGTTGATTGTGAAAAAATTGCTGAGGTCATAGAATGATAAATGCTGACCATTGGATCATAGTTAGCAGCTGAGGAATCCTTCATTTCAAATCTTTTTGTTTTGTTTTTTTTGTTTGTTTGTTTGTTTTTTACATACTTAGTTTAGTACCATAATATAAAAGAAAATCAAAATTTTTAGATACTGCAGATGGGATGTTTATTATCTATTACCAGAGGGAAAACAGTTACGAAAAAGTAAAGAAGGTTAACACAATAATCTAAATGGAAAACAGGAAAGATTATTTCATAAATAATTTAAATATTTTTTTCTAACCAAATGAAAGCATACCTGATTCTGGTGTTCTGACAATGGTACTATCAATATAACCTGCTTCAGTTGTAACAGCTGAAACTTCAAAAAGATAGGTTGTGTAAGGTCTCAAATGTGTCACTACAAAACTGATAGGCTCTTTCCACACAGAGCTGATCCTACTCCTCGTCAACGAGCTCGATGTATATGTGGTACGCGATGGAGGCGTGACTCTACCAAGGGTTGGAGAAGGGCTGGAGGTACTCCACAGAAAAGAGTCACTGTTCTCCTGGTGAGTAAGATGAACACCAATAGGAAAATAATGTGATATCACTGGGTAAACATACAAAAAAATCACTCCTGTCTTTTTCCTTTATATTCCAAATACTGATTGTCAGTGTGTGTGTGTGTGTGTGTGTGTGTGTGTGTGTGTTTGAGAGAGAGAAAGATTTTAGAAGATTATATTATGGGTAAATTTGCTATATGGTAATTAGTCCACTTATGTCTACAATTTTAGAACACAATATATGTATTATATTCTTTATACTTTAATCTTTCTTATGGGTAGTATTAAAAGTGGTTTAAAATAAAAGTAAAACTATAGTAGGAATCTTGAAAATTCATGTTAACAGTACAAGAGCCAAAGAGCTAAAATAATTTTAAGTATAACCACTTTATAACTGTTAACATCATTTTTTATCATAAGTCCTCAAAACATAACACTACTAAAACATGTTAGGTGTGACCATATGTGCATAGGCATGTGTGTGTATTAGAAACGTATCATAATTTGAAAACAAAGATTTTGAGATTTCTACAAATGATTTTTAAAAAATTGTTTTGTTTGAATGTTTCTCCATCAGTAATACCTCAATAATCACCAAAATGATTTTAGGAAAAGCATTATTATAGTACTTCTTGATGATTCTCTTTGATGATTAGAATGACAAATTGTTTTTGTTTCGTTTTGTTTTGTGTGCTACTGGGGATTGAATCTAGGGCTTTATGAACCCTAGGCAAGTGTTCTACCACTAAGCCACACCCCCCAGGCCTAAAAAAAAAATTTCTTTCCCCAAGGTATACACTATAAAAACTAAGTCTAACTCTTGCCAATTAATCCTTGCAAACTAAATTTCCTACATGTACAAATATAACCATTCCTCCAATCATCTTACACATTTCCTCCTCAGGGACTTAAAATATGTCCTCTGCCTGGAAGAGCTCCCTCACACCATCTCCATCTAACCTTTCTACATGCTTATCCCAAGGTGACTTCTTTCATGAAGTTTTATTCCAGAGCTTCTTTATTTTGGTACAGAGGATAAAACTCAAGAGTACTCAAGCACTGAGTCACGTCCCCAGCCCTATTTTGTATTTTATTTCGAGAAAGGGTCTCACTGAATTGCTTAGCACCTCGCCCTTGCTGAGGTTGGCTTTGAACTCACAATCCTCCTGCCTCAGCTTCCTGAGCCTCTAGGATTTCAGGCATATGCCACAGCACCCAGCTTATTCCAGAGCTTCTTAAGAGCTTTTCATCTTTCTCCCAGTCGCCTCCAATGATTCCTATAGATAAATGTGTGTCACATGACACTATGGCCTAGTAGTATGAGTAATGAGGTAAAAATGAGCACTTTGGTGAAATATATAGTATCCAGATGCCAAATACTTCAAAACAAACATTCACCTAAAACTTCCAAGGCACATAAGTGTTCCAAAATGCTTACATTACATTCTGGGAGTTTCCCAGTCAAGATGTCTTCTACTCTGACAGAGACGTCTTTCACTACTGTCCCACTCCTGGCATGTTTGACACTAATCTTGAAGCTGGTAATTCTACCATTTGGTTGCCGAGGTAAATACCAAATCAAGTTTACTGCTGAGTAGTTGAAGGCCTCAACTGTGAGATTGACCACTTTTCCTGGAGCTGGGTGAACGAGAGGGATTGAAGAAAGGTAAAAGACACTGTTACAAAATTTAGAATGGCATTTATATACCTTCAGGATGTTAAATTTCCTTGCATTATGAAATTAAACATAAAAACAAATTGAATGGTCTACTTAAGTATAACTTCTAAAATTTCATTTGCTTTAGCCTAAAATTTTTAAAAATCCATTACTTCACCATTATTGAACAAATACATGCATTGGCAAAATAGTTCAAACAAATATGATATAATATTCAATCTATAGTTGTTTGTGAATATACAAAAAAGAACAAATTTCTTACTTCCTTAAATATATTGGAATTATGTATACTAATTAGATGTTGAATCAAGTGGCAAATTGAAACAATTACCCAAACATTTGCACCAGAACAACAGGACTGTTATAAAATATGTAGTACCTAACATCAAATAGATAGATACCCGACCAATAGTTTGTGACTATTGTATGTTGAGCTTTATATACCTCAAATTTGGCTTTCTTTAGAATTATATCATACTTTGCATTTAATCATTAATTATAATAATAATCTGATAAATGGGCCAAAGACATGAACAGATACTTCTCAGAAGATGATATACAATCAACAAATATATGAAAAAATGTTCATCATCACTAGCAATTAGAGAAATGCAAATCAAAACCTCTAAGATTTCATCTCACTCCAGTCAGAATGGCAGCTATAATGAAGACAAACAACAATAAGTGTTAGCGAGGATGTGGGGAAAAAGATCCACTCATACACTGCTGGTGGGACTGCAAATTGGTGCAGCCAATATGGAAAGCAGTATGAAGATTTCTTGGAAAACTGGGACTGGAACCACCATTTGACCCAGCTATCCCTTTCCTTGGTCTATACCCAAAGGACTTAAAAGCAGCATACTATAGGGACACAGCTGCCGCAGTCCGGCTGCAGCAAAATAACCGGGGGGTGACGAATAACTTGTGTACGTTGATACAGCAGGAGTAGGAGCCGTTTATTGCAGGACAGGAGAAGTATTTATACATTTCACACAGCTTATCTAATTAGCATAAACTAGATACATCAGTCAACCAATCAGGAATCTCTACACCTAATGGCTCGGTTTTGTTACTTCTCAAACCACTCCCTCTGACATTTTGCCAGGCACCATCCAGACTTGTTTACGAACTTTAACATTCCCCTGACAAAATGCCAGGTGTTATTTTGACTTGTTTACAGACTCTAACACACAGCCACAATTATAGTAGCACAATTCACAATAGCTAAACTGTGGAACCAACCTAGATGCCTTTCAATAGATGAATGGATTAAAAAAAATGTAGCATATACACACAATGAAATATTACTCAGCAATAAAAGAGAATAAAATCATGGCATTTGCAGGTAAATGGATGGAGTTAGAGAAGATAATGCTAAGTGAAGTTAGTCAATTCCAAAAAACCAAATGCTGAATATTTTCTTTGATATAAGGAGGCTGATTCATAGTGGGATAGGAAGCAAGAACATGGGGGGAATAGACGAACTCTAGATAGGACAAAGGGGTGAGCGGGGAATGTGATGATCATTATTATTCAAAGTACATGTATGAAGACACAAATTGGTGTGAATATACTTTGTATACAACCAGAGATATGAAAAAAGTGTACTCTATATGTGTAATAAGAATTGCAATGCACTCCACTGTCATATATACATAAAAGAAAAAGAAAAAATAATAATCTGAATACTATTTTAGTTGGATGAAAACAGTATGAAGGAAAATTATGTTCATTAATTTAATGGTAAGATATATAAAGATATTATTTACTCTCTAGTAAATAATCAAGATCCTTCAGCTGGGCAAGATGGCACACGCTTATAATCCTATCGGCTCCAGAGGCTGAGGCAGGAGGATTGAGGTCAAAGCCAATCTCAGCTACTTAGTGAGGCCCTAAGCAACCCAGCAGGACCCTGTCTCTAAATAAAATATAAAAAGAGTTGGGGATGTGGCTCAGTGGTTAAGTGCCTCTGGGTTCAATCCTTGGTACAAAAAAAAAAAATCTTCAACAGATAGAACAAATGTGATAAGTCACTTTGCAAAGAAACCAAAACGAAACCTTGGAAGTAAAATAGTGTATGATGGTAAAGGTGACTAGTATCATGATGACAAATAAGTAGAGTTTAGGTTTGCACTATAGTGAAGAATGCCAGGATACAACTTATAAATAAAAGCTGCATGAATCATTTGAGGTGTACTAGGAAGCTGGGCCCTGTGTGAACTAAATGTTAGTCAGTAGGAATGAAGAAACTTGAAGACGCTGGAAAAAAAAAATACAAAAATTATTGAGAATGATTACTAAAGGATGAAATAATGGAAGAAAATTTTATCTCTAAGAGGAATTGATAAAATGGAATTAAAATGTAAGAAGTGTAATGACAATATGGTAATTCTCTGATACTAAAGAGTTAACATTTGAATTTCTCTGGAGTAAGTAAAATATAATATAACAAAAAGAAAAATGTTAAATATATGATGCTGTGAAACTGCAAAATTAAAATTTTATCATAATTATTAATCATATTTAAATTTTCTTATTTGCATAATCTATGCATATAAGTATTCCTGAAATAGTTATATATCAATAACAAATTATATATGAGCTAACAATAAGCCTTAACAACAGTCATAAAGAACCAATCAAATTCAATTAAATCTGAAAAGCAATATCTACTAAGTAAGATATTTCTATTAACTTGTTTTATTTTTGCCTCAGTAAGACATATCTGGTGTATTTTCCTTTGTGATTTTATGGTGTTTGAAGATTAATTCCAACTCTTTTCTACGGTTGGCAGTCTTTCCCTATTTTAAATATTCTAGTTTTTACTTCTCAATTTTATGCATCAGAATTGCATTATTTCTTGATTATTTATAGGGTGAATTTATCCATCTATATCCAATTAAAATTTAATACTCTATATGGGCTGGGGTTATGGCTCAGTGGTAGAGCATTCGTCTAGCACGTGCAAGGCCCTGGGTTAGATCCTCAACACCACATATAAATAAAAAAATAAAAGATATTGTGTCCAACTACAACTAAAAACTAAATATTAAAAAAAAATTTAGAAATTTAATACTGTATAGATGTTTTATCACACACCTGAAGGAAGTGTATAGATTGCAGACATGCATACATACACAAGCATGTGAAAGTATCTCCAACTTTCAAAGTATAATCTGTATAAAACATATCTTTTGAGTCATTAAGAACTGTAAAAATCTACACATAGTTTCAAAGTGGGTTTTTTTGCATTTCTATTAGATAACAAGGTGCAAGTACTATTTTTAATATTTACCTGAAATGGAATTGCACAAAAAATTAAATGTTGGGCTTTTTTGAGCTCATGGATGGAATAATATCAATTCAGTGTAGGATCACTGGTTAATCTATATTTTCCTCATAGAAAGACAAATTACTTCTAATTTAACAATAATAAATGCCATTTATTCCATAAGAATCTTCCCTAAATTTGTGTTTAATGGAACACAAATAACAAAAACAGGTAATTGCAAGAAATATATTGGTGATTTCTGGTATAACTGAACATCTTCAAATTAAAAAATAAGCAGCAAGTCAGCAAAGAGACTCCTGTTCTAGCATTACTTTCACCATATCCTAGAGTTCCTCTACTTTTTCCCAATCATCAGTTGCCTGAGAGAGAACATCCCTAGAAATTAGGTTGATTAATGGAAGTACAAAATACATAGGGATCAAACTCTGTCAAATTGAAGTTGTAGTCTGCTTGTACAATCTTCTAGCAGGAATCAAATCAAGATCAAGATTAACAAAATAAAACTAAATTCTATATCATTCAAAAATCATTCCAATTATTTCCCCTAAAACTGAAAACTGACAGATTTTTTTCTCTTATATCCTACTGCCCACTTAATTTTAAAGTGATTCTTTTTCCATTTTATTTTTAGTTGTACAGATAATCTGAAAGTCTGTGTTTAAAATCAACAGAAGTTAGACATCAAGAATCATTCATTTCTAATTTTAAATATTCTCCAGGTTCCCAACCCCAGTAATCTCTCATTACTCCTTCAAAGGAATTCAGCATCTGTTCACAGGCTTCTCCTGATGAGGTCTCAACCAGGAACTGGATCATAAAACTTATGTTTTTTTAACCCTGACTACTGTATCCTATTAGATACCAAAGGCCCATATAAACTTATCCTTTTGGCAGTGGACCATCAGAAGGTTTTTATCCTATTGACATATAGAACATTCAGGATTGTATAACATTACAGAAATTGTTCTACAGAACTTTTCACCCACCTGACATATTACTTAGTAATACATGTATTTGTTTATCTTATCCCCCTAGAATATAAGCTCCATGGTGAACATTTGTTGCTGAAAGAAGAGGCCATCAGTTATGTAGTCATTCTTCTATATATTTGGTTCTAACAATTTGCTATTATAAATAAATAAAAGCACCTGCCTTTAATAAAAACTTATTTTTATAACAAAGCTTATGTTCTGGGCTAATATATATAATAAAAATATATAAGTGAATGTGTAATGTTTCAGGTTGATCCAATGGAAAAAATATATATTTGTTGGAAATAGAGTCAGAAGGAAATGAGGGTTATTCTACAAGATGCAGCCAGAAAAATAACACATAGGATCTGAATTAGCTTGAGGAGAGAGTTCTATGGATATTTAGAGAAAGCACATCCCAGATAGGAGGAAGAGCAAGTGCAAAGGTCCTGTAGATGGAAAATCAGTGTGATTGGAGCAGATGGAGAGACAGTAGGAAATGAGGAAGTTAGAAAGAAGAAAAAGCATGCAACAGGGAAAGGACACAGGGTTTCATTCCTAATGCCATGTAAGGAAAACAGAAGTAACATAATCTGGCCTATGTTTCAAAAGATGATGCAGCTCCTGTGGCGAGAGTTTGGCTGTAGGCAAGCAAGTTGGAAACAGGAAGACCAGTAAGGAGTTTTTCAATCATTCAGGCAAGAAAGTTGGTTGGAAAGGGTAATTAGCAATTAAGGGAAGATTCCGGATATTTTTTGATGACAGTGCTGACAGGAATTGCTGAGATTAAATGTGTAGTGTGAGAGAAGAGTCAAGCATGACATCAAGAGTCTTCCTCTCAGCCATTGGAAGAATGGAAGTGGTCTTAAACTGGTTTGGTAATGACTGCATGTCATGGAATGAAATGATAACCATTAAAATTCATATTTCCAAAAATCTAATGTCACAAAATGCTTATAATTTAATATTTACAGGAAAAGACAGGATATAAACTTATATAACTTGTACAAGCTAATATTCATTAATCATATATTCATACTGACATATACTCATGGGGAAAAAAAAGATCAGCCAGAATTGTACTAAAGTAATAATAGGGATTTTTCGGGATGAAAGGAGTATTTATAATTTTCATTGTGAGTTTTTCTTCTTATTTTTAAAAAATTTCCAAGATAACACTTAATTGACTTCTATAATCAGAAAGAACAATACATATTTAATGATTAAATTAATTATTACAAGAAATTAAAAGTAATGGAGTAGCCATGCTATTGAGAATCTTATACATTTGAGCATGATATTTTGTTTATATCCCCATTTACTTTGACTAAAACTCATGACAATATTATTTCAAAATAAATCATTTAGAAAAATGATTTACCACTTTCTGCAGTCTGGAAAAGAAAGGGATCACTAAATACTCCAATTCCAGCACTGTTTTCAGCAGCAACCTAAAATAAATCAAAAGGATTATGTTCAAATTTTTGCTCTCCAATTAATAATAATCAGAAATAAAACTCAGACTTGTCCATAGAGTAAATACCCAAATTGTCTTTTCCTCTAAGTATTACAAAATTTCCAAGGCAAATATAGAGCTATTCATAAAATCAAAACAGGAGGCACCATTGTCAATATTTTATAGATGAGGACACTGGTCAAGTCAGGTCAACAACTTGCCCCTGGTCACAGAGGAATAAACGGTAGAACAAGAATTGAGTGAAAGTTGCATTTTTTCCATAACTCAATCTTTGTCCACTATATACACTATATACATGAAACTATAATTATTTCTGTGACAAATATAAGACACCATTTATACTGTATTTGAATTTAGAGTTTACTCTCTACTGGGCAAATAAATACTGATGAAAAATATTTGTAAAATAATGAATATATTTGATTAATAATTATACTGAATATCCTAAATTTAAAAGGTATACATATTCTTTTTAATGAATTATAGTCAAATAGACTTGAACAATGCAATCAAATAGACATCAGACTTGAATAACATAGTCACATAATAAAGTTAATAGTAGACAGAAAAGTATATCATAATTGAGAATATAACTCAAGTTTTTGCAAAATGTCATCATTGCAACAAGACAACCTTGGTTTAATTATAGCTATACCAAGTCTCAGATGACTAACATTGGGCAGTTTACCTAACTATTCAAAGGCACATTGTTCTCATCCTTAAATTGGAGTAATAATGTACTTAAGTCATAAGAATGTTCTAAGACTAAGCGAAATAACATATGTAAAATACATAACAGGGTTTCCCCACAGTGTTGCTTATACCGAAGCTATCAAATGTACCATGCCAAATACCCATTGGAATTCTGCAATGGCTAACATTTATTTGAACAGAGTAAACGTCACAATGATGATTTATAAAGTGAGAGATGAAACAAGCAGTAGGGGCTGCCCTATAGGCCTGAAATAAGAGAATTCAAAGGAATAAAAATTCAGCCTCTATAAAAATAGATCTAAATAGAACTAAGTTAGTGATATCACTTTCTTCTCAACAATAGTTACTTATTTCACATTAAATTTAATATTTATTACACTAAGTAGCATATTTTAAACATAAGTTAACCTGAATATGTGCATGTTCCAAGAAAATACCTACATAATGTAATTTTCATAGGTCAAAATGATTGCCTATTCTTTAACTTATGCTTCTATGTGAAACAGCTATCACAATTTTTTTTTATTTTGACTTCTGCATAAACAAAAGTTTACTTATTTACTTTCTCACTGGGAAAATCCTACTATGGGCATGTGCTCTCCAGTTCAGTGTTCTTAATTCCAGAAATAGGCGTGTTTTCAATAAGGAAAACTTTCTGGCAAAATCTCGCCCATCATTTCTTCCCATCTAAGAAGAGCATCTCAGTTATATATGATCACATATTTAGCTTTCACAGATTTTCCTCTATGTATTCAATTATATTTAAGTCTCAAAAAACATATGGGTGTTATGTTGAAAATACTAGGAAGACAAAAAAAATATCTCTATTCTTTACTAGCCCTTGGAAATGTCATAGATATCCCTTAATTGCACATATTTTCATATGGCCTTACTAATTCGGACTGCTTTTTATAAGCTCTTTTTTATTTAGTATTTAATTAAGAAGCTGTTAGATTTTACATATTTAACATTGTAAAGAATTTAAAATGTCCATAAATACAAAACATAGTAAATGTTCAACAAATATGTGTTGAGTGAAATTGAATTGAATTTATTATTTTTAGTAAAACTGGCTCTTTAGAAGTTCTTAAACCAATATCCAAAATTTCAAAAATATATATGCAAATACAAAAGGGTAAGGAGAAAAATAACAGAGCTAACATTAAGTTTAATCAAAAAGTACTATATTTTCAGACTAGGGATATAGCTCAGTGACAGAGTACTTGCCTAACATGCATGAGGCCCTGGGTTCAAACCCCAGCACCAATTTAAAAAAAAAGGAGAATATTGTCACTTGTAAAGCCTAAATTGCTTAAATTAAACTTATTTGTCATAAAAGGCACTGAACTAAGCTCTATAAAACAAGTAATGTCTATAAATGTACATGTAAACTATAATGAAAAGAGATTACAACAAAGTTTTAAAATCTCAGGTGGGTGTTGAGGCTGTTGATTCAGTTTCTCATTCTTCAGTCACTGCATTCAGATGCAAGTCTTGACCAGGTGGAAAAAAACCTCCTTTATTTTTAAAATGAATAAAATATTAAGTAGTTATTTATAAAATAATTACCTTAATTTCATATGTTGTTCCAGGATTAAGGTTAGTAAGAAGAACTTCCAGACTGTCTGGCTTTGCCCTGACTTCTGTGTACACGGTTTGCATCCACGGGCATACCTCCTTATATTTAACAATGTAAGATATAATTCTTCCATTCGGGTTAGGTGGTGTGTTCCAAGAAAGAAGAATCCCAGCAGATCCAACTCTCTCCCCGGCTAGAAAGATTGGAGGACCTGGTTCTATTTTATTAAAAAATTAATTTTGTTAAAAGGTCAAACTATTATTGTATTTCCATCCCCCCAAAAATAGCAAGAAAAGTATTTACAAATGTAAACTACCAAAGTTCCCAAAGGTTAATATTAATTTATATTCCCTAGAGCTCTGCTACATGAATAAATATTTTAATAAAAGCTTTGCAGAATACCAAAAACATTCTTTTATAAGAATGCAAAAAATGTAATGCTACTAAATACTACATGCCAAATACACCTTTGATGCCAAATCATTTTTAAAAGAAACTTACTGAATGCAAGGCTTACGCACAAGAACCAAACAAACAAGAAACAGCTTTAAAAACTGAATAATCCTTTCTGAGCAAGAGCACTGAGCTTAATTTCATGGCTCTGTATTATTTAAATGTTACCATTAACAGTCTCTGATCCATTTCACAAACAGGTATAGAGTAATCATCTTTGCTCTTTAAAGGTAAAGGAAGCTAAAGAACCAGAAGAAAGCAGATTAACAGATCACTTTCTTAAGTTTCCATTTTGCTTTAATTATTCTAAACTGTTGCATGCATATAACACTCATACTGGAAATATAAGTCTATTCATGCAATTGCATTTTACTGACTCCAAATATTTCATTAAAAAGTGATTTTAAAACCATATACTCACTCGTAACATTTGTTGTCACTGTTCTACTAACAGGTGAACTATATGTTGTAACAGAAATAGAAGAGATGGTTGTGTCATACCTAGTATTAGGAACAGCATCAGAAACATCAACCTAGAATACCAAAACCAAATAATCTTTATTAAAATTATTCCTGAAAAGTGAGCTAAAATAATAAATCTATTACTACCAAAACATTAACACTTCAACACATAACTCTGCACAGTTTAAAATACCACAAAACTTCCATATTATTGTAAAATATAAATTTGTTATGTCATGTAACTATTTACCAGATAACTTATAAAAAAACAATTTTACAGAGCATACTGAATCATTAAAGCTTAAATCAGTATTTCTATCTATCCCAGTTCATTGTCTCAAAGAACAACTATTTAAGAATCTCTTAAAAATCTACAACCTGTTGCTCATGCCTGGCTTTTAAGAGTATATAAAATACCTGTGTCTCTGAAGTTCCAATAAAAAGTAAAAGAAAAATGATAAGAAAATCCATCATTATTACATTTTTCAGGCAGTACAATCACATTGATGGCTCTAGAGAGAAATGTTGCCTGCATTAATGATTTAAAGACAGGTCCTCCTGGCAAGTACACAATTAATGAGCCTGGATTACTCAATAGCTCTGCCCTTTCTTTGTTAAACTATTCATGAACTCTTGGATGGATGGCTGTAGGTTCAGGGTAGACTTGAAAAAAAAAAGCGTAGCTGTTGCTAAGGTAACAGTCAACCAATGCTGAAACTGACACTCATCAATTCAACATTGTTTTTGTCTTCATCTTATGCTTTTAAAAACACTCCAAGGAGTAAGTTTTCTGAGTGGATGAATTTCATAAAGAACCTTACTACTAGGACCAAATATAAATATAAGCAGGCTGGCCAAGTACAATAATGAAAACTATACCTGATATTCTCCACCTCCAAGATCTTCGATAGTAACAAAGCCACTGTCAGGAACAAGATCCACATGATACCTATCCCCATGGTTGGAGGGCAGGCTCCAGCACAGAGAAAAGTGCCCTGCAGAAGTATTGAAGGCTTTAAGTTTCTAGGATTTTCCAGTTCTAATATTGAAAAATAGTGGTTTAAAAATAGAGTTATTCTAAAGTTCCAAAAAATGAAAATCAATAGTCTGAGGGTTGGGTTCCAAAATAATTAAGTGTTAGAAAACAGTACATCCTTTAAATTATCTCTTTGTATATCTGTAACACCTAGTTTTTAAGTACAATGATCAGAAATAATATATTAATTTATGTAAATATTCCTAGGATATCCCTTACTTGTTAAAAATCTGTTGAACATTTCTAAATGTTTATTCTCTAATTGAAAAATTGAATCATTTTAAGACAAAGTAAAAGCAAACTATCCAATAACTGGAAATTTACCAAACAGAAGATAGCTGGCAAATAATGGCCAAAATCCACCAATTTTTTCAAAAAGTAAGCATTTTTGATGAATATGTGGCTAGGAAAAAGCTAATTTTCATATTGGAAATTAAATACAATCATTTTTAAATGAGAAATACCTATTGTCCTAGCTATTTCAACATAACTATTTCTACTTTGCTTCCACTGTTTTTCAAAATTTTGTTTATGCTGCCTGTACCTCCTTAAAGGGAGTTTTTCACATAAAGTTCCTCTGATTGGTTCCTAATGAGTCAGGTTTGCACTCTGCCTTATCTTCAGTACAGAGAGGGACTATGAAGCCAAGCATGTGAAAACATGCCTGATACAGACCCAATCTAACGGCAAAAGAAAGGAGTATGGAATTAATCATTGAATTCCACTTATTTTAAAACTCCACTACCATAGATTTGGCAATGGATATATTGGAAAAAGAAAATGCATATTTCCTTAACAAAATTGATAGGGCATATTATAAAAAATTAACACAATCAGCCAATTTCTTAGTATTTTAGAGGGAATATTTTGTAACAGGTTTTCTTTTATTTTCTTTGACAAATTCCCCTAATGCTTATAACATATCTTCTCCTTAGTACCTAAATCTGATATCAATTATTTACCATTCACTCCGATATTCTCAAAGATAAAGATATTCTCTTGGCATCATCCCCAGGTTTTCCATGTAGTGAGCACTGCCATTTTCTGGTAATTTTTTAGAAATATTGTAAACCCAGAATGAAAGATCAGAGGAATATCCAGTTAGTAATGGGTAGGCTTCCTTTCTTGTGCATAGCTGCTGGGGTTTTTTTTCCTAGAAAATTCTGCACACATACATATTTCCTCTGTATTTTCAAGCTTAAGAAAAGAGGGCTTGATTCTCCTTACCAGCCCACACTGAAAAACAAAATCTACCATGAGGACCAGTCCAACCAGCTACTCCTCCCCAGGACTGATTTATGTGAAGGTTAACATTTTTTCATGGATCCCAGAAAGTAATTAATGTCTATGAAGCTTTAAGCAAGAAACTATAAAATAACTGGAGGAGATTTTAGAAGAAAAAGGAAGATGCAAGAAGTGAAAGGCTGATTATGGGGATGGTAGTGATATGGGACTTGGTTTCCTAGGCTGTGGTTTAAGATTACAGTGAAGGACTCTTGGCTAGGAATGAAATGTGTCTCACCAAGAGGAAGAATGTATTTGTCTGGAAATTTGCCAATCTGATTAAGATGAAAAGTCTAGAAGCTCACAGGAATTAAGATCTTTCTAAGCACAGTGGATAGAAGCACTAGAAATGGAAAAAAAAATTTGGAATAACTAAAGAAAGTCAAACCGAGTTTATGGGATCAAGCAAGAAAGTGACACAGTCTGGTGATCATGCAGACTATGTTTAAAGATTTAAATTTTTTTCCTAAATGCAATGGAAAGTCACTGAAGAATTTTAAGCAGGAAAGCAATCTGATTCATGCTTTTTGTTGTTGTTGCTTTTAAAGATCATTTTGGAATATGTATATGAATTGGGTGGAGACAAAAATGGCAGCAAAAGACTAATTAGTAGGATTTTGTGGTAGTCTAGACAGAGAGGTAGGGGGAGATGGAGCAATGCCAAAGTCATTATTGAGAAGTGCAGTTTCCTGGATATGAGCTTGAATATACCATTGACTAAAAGTAGACTCCATAATATGTGATATGCTCTTCATGGAATTTAATGTCCCCAAAAGCAGGTAAATACAAAGCAAAAATACTATTCTCGACCTAATTGTCAAGAACCAATAAAATCATATCATAAAGTGGAAATATCTGGAGTTTAAAGAGAAAAAATATCATCAAATCAAATTTAATTAGGGCTAGGAAAGGAATTCTACTCTTAGTTGTTTATTCAAGATTGTAATTTCCTAAAACCTAATCCTCAAATCTGATATCATTAAATAGATGTTCTGTGATCAAACCACTTTGTCAAATAACTCCTGTTTTAAGTTAAACAGCTTTCTTTTATTTCAGGATATTTCAGAGCCTTGGATATATGCCAGTGGGTCATGTGATTGACTAAAGCGGCACAATTCACGAAAGTCACATAGGCAATTTTGGATTTTTGAGTAGCCATATTTAAAAAATAAAAAGAAACATGTAAAATTAATTTTAATAATAAATTTCATTTACACTAATATGTCAAAAGCATTATTTCACATACATCAATGAATAAAATGGTTTTGTGATCATTATCTATTTCGTATGTATCAACACTGTGAGCAGCTTTGAACATGACATTTAAATTTATTATTTCATGATATAATAAATACTATAACTGATAATGAAATCTCAGCATAAAGGCTTGTAAAATAAAAATTATTAACCCTGAACAAGTTAATGGTATAATGTGAACTGTGTTGAACACCTTTATATATTTTTATGTAACATTTATGACAGTTTCATATACTAGATCTGTAACTGCTATTTAAAACTGGGGAAAATGTGAAACAAAGAATTTAGGTAATTTCACCAAATCTCATGCTAACAGGTTAATATTAGAACCAGGATTTAGACCCAGGAGTAATGTTGTCAAACTCCAGTCACTATGGCTATATGCTCTGTAACTTTCACAAAACAGCTAACAGCAGAAAATCAACAGATCCTAAATGAAGTAATAAATATTTTAGGGAGATTTAAGCACTAAGTAAGATGATCTACAACTTTCTTTTCAAGGCTAATATTATTATTGAAGTTTAATGCACACCATCTAAATATATCACGTGAAGGTAACATGTATTTATCAAGTACCTAAAGCTTCCTCAGACTTTAGAAATGGGCTAGGTATGAATTATAAAGAAAATAAACATACTCAAATAAATCAACAGTATAACAAGTATAACAATGGTATAACACATGGTACAGGGTCTAAAACATCATTTTTTTATATAGGCACTGGGAATGAGACTTAGAGCTAGATAACTAGATTCAAATCCTGCCACAAGACTTGAGGCAAAATAGTTAACCTCTCTGTACTCCACTGGCCTCCTGAATATGGGAATAATAATAATAGTCCTAACACATACTGTTGTGAGAAAAAATAAATTAATACATGTAAAATGTTTAGAAAAGTACCTTGAACATAGTAAGAGCTTGGAAAAGGTAAGCTATGGTTAATGATGACTGCCATTTCTACGTCTTCCTCTAAAATCCTGGCAATCTCTTGGTTAAAACATTGTGGTACCTCTTTCATTTCTCATGTTTAGCCCCCCTCCTCCTATCTATTCAGTGTTATGCTCAAAATAGTCCCTCAAGCATTGCCTCATTAGCAGTACTCTTCTCTTTAAAGTAGGGCAGTAAGATCTATTTCTGATCCAAAGACCATCTTTAGGGAACTATCTCCTCTTATACTCACTTTTAAGTCACTCACTTATAATATCTCAAAACCATCACCCAAACCACACTAAATAATCAGAAGATCAAGTTTCTAGCATTTCATAAAGTTCTCTATGTTTTTAACTAAAATTATCACTGATATTCCATGTTTTCTATTAAATGTTCCTGATAATGACATTACCTTGGTTGATTTTTCCTCTAACTAAATTTTGTCTCAGTGAGCAAACCCTGCCACTGGCACCAATAGCACTTCCTCCTATACCCATGCATAGGTGAGAACATTTTATCATACTCTCTTCAGTCTTTTATATCCAACCACTCGTATCAGTGCTTACCACGGACTGATGCAATTTACCTCCTAGGGGACTTCTGACCATTTTTGAACACAAATTCTGATTGGCACAATGGAGACGGTCCTGCTAGCATCTAGGGAGGAGAGGTCAAGGATGTTGCTATATATACTACAATGCACAAAATATGGTCCCACAACAGAGAATCACTCAGGCAAAAAGGCCAATGGTGCTAAGGTTGAAAAGCCCTGCTGCAGACTAACACTTCAAGGATGGGTCTAATTTTAATGTGTTTGATTGTATATTTTACCCACTGTAACATCTAGAAGAAAAAGACGTTTGACGCTTAATTTAACATATGTGCTCTTTTGGAATTAGTAAAATGTATAGTGTCTAAACATATGTACTGTAAAAATATTAAAAATATTTATAGAATGTTTACAAGCCAAAAGAAATGCCAGAGATCATCTAATCCCAACTTCTCAGAAATCTGATGCCCTATAACAGTGGGTAACTTGCCTAACAGTACTCAGCTAGTAAGTGTCAAATTTAGGAGTAAAGCTAGTGTATGAATTCTAAACTCATTTCTTGCTTTGCATTACCATATACATATCACATGTCAAAGAATAATAGTGTATCGTAGGCAGAATAATGTCCCTCCAAAGATACCCACATACTGAACCTTGGAACCTACAAATATATCATGTCACTGGGTAAAAAGTACTCTGCAGATGGAATTAAGATTGAAAATCAGAAAATTGAGATATTAACCTGGATTTTCCAGGTACAACCAGTCTAATCACACAAGCCCTTCAAAAATAGAAGAGAAGATATAAGAGTCAAATATAATGGGGAAAAACTTAAGGAGATTTGAAGCCTAAGTTGATCTCAGCCCTCTTTGTTGGCTTTAAAGATGGATGAAGGGAATCACAAGTCAAGGAATCAGGCATCCCCTAGAAGTAAGGAACAACTCAGGAAATGGTAACCTCTGTCCTATAATGCCAAAGAAGTAAATTCTGCAAATGGCCAAAATGAGCAAGTAAATTGATTCTGGTGTCAAGCCAAGAGAAGGGAACACATCCTACAAATACCTTGATTTAGCCAGTGAGAACTATGTTGGATTTCTGACTCACAGAATAATGCAATATAGATTTTTGCATTGGTACAAGCCACTAATATTTTGGTAATATTTACAGCAGTAATATAAAATTAAGAAAGTGCACAACAGTCAAAAAATGAATGTCCATAGACCACATTATTATCATATGCCTATGATCTGTGTGTCATATGTGAAAACCATAGCCTTAAAGATCACTTAAGAGTGATCCTCATGTGTTATTACTGAAATCTTGTTATGTTTTGAAATATTGATAGGTTTTACAGCTGTACTCATATTTAAAAATTTTTCTTTGAAATATCCCAAATATGGTTTTGTTCTCTTGATATATAAAGCAAATAAAATCTTGCAATATTGAATTACTTTACAGTTCAACAAATACACAACACTCACTTTTACCTTCATAATTTTGCATGGGTTGTTCCCTTTCTCTGTGAACCCCCCCTTCCTATATTCCCTCTTGTCAGATTAGCAAATTCCTAATACTTACAGATATGGCCAGCCTTAGAGAGCCTCTTCCATCCTGTCATGAGCTCAGCATTTCCGATTATGAGCAACCACAGTAAATTTGAACATACTTCCATTGTATCACCTATTGATTTGACTTATACCCTATGTGTTTTTTTATTATTATTGGTTGTTCAAAACATTACAAAGCTCTTGACATATCATATTTCATACATTTGATTCAAGTGGGTTATGAACTCCCATTTTTACCCCGTATACAGATTGCAGAATCACATCAGTTACACATCCACGTTTTTACATATTGCCATACTACCCTATGTGTTTCCAGGCTTGTATTCTTTACTAGTCTTTAGCTATCTAAGACTGTTTTTTCATGTATACAGCACATATTAGAACATCAAAGGAAAAAAAAGTTTTTAGGAGAATAGATTATCCCTAAATCTACAGCCTAATTTCCACTAACTAGAAATTGAGTATGTTAACTACATTTATTGAGCACCACTACGTGCCAGACAGTTTCATGCCATTTATATTTACATATTATTTCAAAAATCCTCAGATATCCTAGTAAAGTGAATTTTTACCATCAGAAATATTCTATAGATTATAAGTTTTCATATTTCAAAAAATTGAAATTTTACCTTAAATAATACAGTGTGTACTATAAACATGAATTTTTAAAAGATCACAAAGCATTTGTATGCCTTCAACAACCCTAGTAAATCTGCCACTTCGTTCAACACTGCCTTTTACTGTGAAGTTACATTTGTTCATAACTGTGTCCTCAGTCATCATTCCCCAGATAAAATATTCGTCTGAAAGTGTTCTGTTTAGTAATGAGTGAACTTGGTTGAAATGCACATTAAATTTGCAGAAATAGTCACAGCTTTTAAGATTAAGCCACATGTTCTAGATAGTTCTACTGAAAAGGTAAATTATATGCAAATAGAAATTGTACATACAGATGTAAAATAAGGCAAATGTGAATAATGTAATTTAAACATCTATGTGGTAATCCTTGAGTTTACTTGTGTATAATATCTACTTGTTCAGCTTTGCAAGTAGAGAAAGGACATTATATACGGGTTTTAATTCAAGTGGCATGACACACTCCCTAGTTTCCAAATATCTTTCCTCATTAATCATAAATCATTCCTTTAGACTTGTGTTTGTAGCCATAAGTATTCTTAAAAGATATAATCACAATTTTGATGGCTGAAGATGAATGAGAAGAGGGAGCAAGAGCCAGGAGGAAGGCAACTCTGAAATGTGATCCTTCTCAAAGATTTTATCATGGCTGTATCACATCATTTTTAAAAATAATTTTAACTGATGCATAAAACACAACATTATACATATTCATGGGGTACTGTGTGATATTTCAATACTTGAAAGCATTGTGCAAAACTTAAATCAGGTCAAACAAACTTATCTCCTCAAACATTTATCATTTTTTTCTGATAAAAACATTCAAAATCCTTTCTTCTAGCTTTTAAAAATAAATAGTTCACTATGGTTATTGTTGCATTTTTAATCCACTCATCAATGGAAATAATAGTTACTTTCACTATCATTTAGATATCCATTATCTATCTATAATGGATATCTATCTCCATTATCTATCTCCATTGAGAGAGGACTTTGCAAACTTCCCCCCAAATATTATAGCAAATACTATTATTCCACCGATGCCAAACTTACAAAAACACTATGATTGATAATGAATATGTAAGTTTATTATGACTAATAATGAATTTATAAGTTTCAGGGAAGGAAAAACAGAAGACTCTGCTTATGACTCCTAGATCAGTAGAAAATGAAATGTATTACACAATTATAGCCTAATATGTGTATGTGTGTGTATTCCAAGTGTATGATATATATAGCATGTAAATACACATACATTTATACATTTGGCTTCAGATTATTAAAAACTCTATGTAGATCTTAATATATTTAGATATACAAATACTTTTCTTTAAAATTCACTGTATTTTGAGATCTTTTAAACATATTCTTATCCATTATTATTCCTTAATTATCAGGCTTTATGTTTTTATATAGTTGTAGTCTTGCTGAACCATATTATTTTTAAGGATTGTAAAATGAAAACCTTGTATTTACTTACCTCTAGTCACTTTTTTCATTACAGACACACTGTAATCTTTCCCTCTTACTGTCTTCACTTGAAACACAGTCCACACCAGGAGTCAAATTTTTAACTTTGACTTTGTTGACATAAAAAATTACTTTAAATAGCTTATAGTTTCTAGATGTCACACAATAGGATATCTAGAAGAAGAGAAAAATAAATGTTTGTTTTTATCATTTAAAAAGGATTAATTTAGCACCAACTTGTATTATTTGTATTTTCATAAATGAATACTGCAAGGTAGGAGCTGTGGTACTTCCTACACACTCAACTGGTACTAATTAAAGCTGAATTCATGTGGTAATAGCACAGTAGACTGACTCAGAAGTATGTGCACAAAAAAGACCAATAGTCTCACTCTTTTAAATTTCATGCACAATGTATATGGATCATTTATATTATGGTGGAAATAGATACAGATGACTTTCACATGTGTGACATGTATGTACACACATAGGCATACTGTCAGTATTATACAGGTTATAAATGTACTGATTAGATATACTTAATAATAAGTGAGACTACTTCTGTTGCTCAAATATTACATACAAGTGCATTTTAGAAACAGCTAATCTTTAGGGCCAGTGTCTGCAACCCACTCTCCCAACTCTGTGTAAGCAGTAGACTAGGGAAGAAAGCAGGAATGAATAGAGTCCTGAGTTCCTGGTCTTCTGGTGAACAAATTCCATGGTTTTTTTCCTGACTGAACAAGAGATGATAAACAAGATGCTTCTGCGCATACCCTGCATTCCAGTGAAATGAGGAGAGCCCCATGTGTATCACTATCATGAATTGTATACTAGAGAGATAAATCTCATAGTTACACAGGTAACAGACCTCTTGTTCAGCCCCTGTAGGTAAAGGAAATTGGAGTGAGAGAAAAGTGAAAAAAGCATAGTTGTGGACAAATGTGCACACCCTCTTTTGCCCTGGTAAAAATGCCAGCATCTCCCATGGGTCAAGAATGACCACATGCAGTGGTTGGGCTTGAATCATCTTACCAGTGTCTGACCTGACAAGCCTGGCCTTTGCGCAAGGAAACTCTAGGGGCAACTAGCAGCTGGCTATTCTGGAGGAAAGAGGCAACAGGAGTTGAAGCCAGTGTTGGGTTTGTGGCATCATAGAAGTAGGCAGTGAAAATAAACTAGAGTCCTCCAAAGAATTCACACATGTACCTCAAGAAAGGGCCCATACTTGGAGAACTATTAAACATATGCCATTGAAAACCTGTCCATGTTAGTCAGAGGCATAGCAAAAACCAACAAGAGAGAGAACTTCAAAAATAGACACCTGGAATAGAAAAAGCACTCCAAATTTTTGTTAAAGGATGAATGATAAATGTCAAACTCCATGCTAAAACATCTTTCATCATAATTCGGGCCAGGTCAATCAATTATTCATTAAAGTTTGAGAATAAGCATGGCCTATAGAAAATTTCAGTGCAGTGATTTGATAGTTCTTATACCCTGGAGATTTTTCTTAATCCACTAAAAGCTACTTATAATAATCTTTATTCTTTATCACTCCATACTTCATGCTTGTAGTATGGAAAGAAAAACATGACTCAATGAATAAATCATTAACTTACAAATTATTCAAACTTTATTATGCTTGGGAAAACAACTGTGATACGAATAAAACAAATTTCCTGGGAAGACACGGTTATCACTGTTTTATGGGAAAAGTACTTTGGTACTGAAGGAGAATAACTGTGGGATCTAGAAGACAATCATTGCTTATCTATTGATAAGGTGTCACTGACAGTAACATTGCTTGCCTGACATATGGAAAGACAGAAAGGGTTCATAGAATGCTGAGAACTTTTGGTATGAGGAAGGGTGGTAGGAGAAAGTATGTGCAATAGTAGAATATAATCTTAATGGGGTGCTAGGTTCAGTCACACTGTGAGTCATGTGAAAGCATCAATGAAAGATAAAAGGAAAAGAATCTGTCCGTAATGATTTAAGCATAAAATCGTGCAACAAAATTTTAAATGCAATTCCAAAACGACAGGGTTCTCCTCTCCAAAATGAACCTAAAGCACACATGCCTAATAGAAACCAATTGAAGAAAATGTAATTTGTTCTTTATTTCTACTTTTTAAGGGTAGTATGGAGACCTGGGATAATTAATTTTAAATGAAGTGAGAAATGATCCCAATTATGCAAGTGCACTTTGCTGAGTAACCAGGATACTATTGCCTAATTCATTAAAATTTAACATATAATCTCATTGGCTGAGAAAGACTCAGATAACCATTAGTGACATAATATAGCCCATAACAATAATATGAACTCTAAAGATTAATATGTCCCCTTAAAGTCAGTGTCACTTAAAAACAGAGACATGCTTACCATCCTCTGGAAAGCATGTGTTCATATAAATATCATAAAAAGTCATTGTAAGGTTATACTTTATCTAACAAAAAAATAATTGTATGACCTCCATTAACCCCATGGAAAGATCGTTCCATTTGGCATGTACCTTGAAATATGAGAATTATGACAGAGAGACAAGGGTAAGAAATGAGAATCTTTTACAATTAACACTGAAAATGCTTGGACTTTTCATTACAGATTACTGATACTGAATATAGGAATGAGTTGAATCACTCAAGAAAAGATGGAATTATTCATAGCTGATTTATTACTCAGGATGCCCCTAAATGTCATGTGACAAATAGAATACTCACTCCTGACTTTGTGACCTTGCTAGTATAGAATACCCCCTCCTCTTTTCCATGAGCTGAATCCTACCTGTTTTTGAAAGTTCATCTTAAGTTCAACTCTTCCCTGATAATTATATTCAGAACAGATATCTTTCCTCTGTAATCACCTCAAACATATGTGATAGTGCTGGGTGTGTAGAGTTTTATTTATTAAGCAAGTATTTATTGAACACATACTAAAAAGCAGTCATTATTTGAGCATATAGGAATGCTATGGCAAAGACAGAAAAGGCTTTTGATTGTAGGGAAGTTACACCCCAGTGTTGGCATCTGATAACAAGCAACACAGTAAGTAAATTTATAATGCCATTCAATAACAGAGTTGCTAGAAAGAGAGGTTTTATCTATATTTGGTAACCATGGAAAGAGAAGAGAAAATTATATGTGAGCTGAGAACTCAATGATGGGAAAAAGTCAATCAAAACTGGAGGCCAATTTTCAAAGGGAATATGTATGCATATAGTACTGATGGCCATGTTTGAGGAACAAAAAGAGACATATATGGTTGCTAATTTAGTAGTAATACAGGAACTTTTGGGGTGGATAGTTAGATAAAGATCCAATCAGGTGAGATCTTAGAGACCATGGCAAGTTTAGACTTTATTTAAAGAGCAATGAAAATCCACTGGAGAATGTTAAACCAATGTTATATGAACTGTATGGATGTCAAGAATGGAAACAGAGAAACCAGTTAGGAGGTGAGATCCTGCTGTGAGTGTCACATGAGTTGCTCGTGTTGGTAAAAGAAGATAAGAGGAGTGCAGCAGAAATGGAAGAAGTGGACACATTCAGAGTCTATTTCAGAGGTAGAAATGGCTAAATTTCCTTATGGATTGAAATAGCATGAATTGAAGACAACCGAGCATGTGACTGCAAGACAATGTCTTCTGATAATTGTGTGGCAAAAAAAAAGTGTAAGAAGGAATTCATTATAAATTAAGCTTCCTAATTATGAAATGAAAAGACTAAGTAAAAAGATAACAATAATTCAATCATTTATTCACTGAAATATTTTTAAAAATTAACTCTCGCTATGCATTGGGCACTGGTCTCAGTAGTGGTACAAAAACTGTGGTCAAAGAAAATGTCTATGCTCATGGAATTTACCTGTCAGGGTATTTGCCAAGCACATGATCTCATTGAATTCTCTCAACAAGTCTATAGAATAGACAGTGATGTCCATTTGATGGCTAAGAACTAGGACCAAAGTGGATAAAAACTTAAGTATGTTAGTACTTGTGCATAGATAATAACAATAAAGGATATGATAAAAGTAACACAGAAAAGGGAAATTTCATGTGTCAGAAGATGTCATCGGCTGCTAGTGGGTTCAGAGAGGCTTCATGGAAAAGTGAGAGTTGAGCTGGGTATTGATGGATCAACCTTTGCCATTCCTCCACTTTAGCATTAAATCCAGATGCCAATAGTCATGCTTTATAACTACACTGTCTAGTGTGACAGCCACTTGCCACATATGGCTAATGAGTGCCTCAGATGAGTTGGGCCAGAATTGCAATGTGTTTTTAGTTAAAACAAACACCAGATGTTGAATAGTTAATATGAAAAAATATGTAAAATATCTCAATAATATTTATGTTGGTTTACATATTAGTATTTTTAATACATTGGGATAAAATATTTTTCTAAAATTATTCTCATTTATTTCTTTTTACCTTTTTAATGTTTATCATAAAAAATTATAAATTATATACGTTTCTCATTTGTGGTGCACAGTGTTGGTCTATAATACAAATTTACTCAGAATTCATAAAAACTAGCTGAAAGGTGTAAGGAAGGGAATGGCAAACTTCTATAAATATTCTATATCAACTACTTGATTTTTTTCTAAATTCACAGTGAATTCTGTTAGTTCTTAAATACGCAAGCCAATGTTTATTCTCATGCTCAGAATAGATTACACCTTCAATTCCATTACAGTTCTGAGATTCTTATAAAGGATATAAATCTCATTGCAATCCCAAAGCTCATGAAAAGAAAGCCAGAAATCTAATAGCTTCTAAGAATTACTAAATAGAACAAATATTTGGTGTTTAAATGAATTTCACAGTTTATCCATAGTAATAAATGTCCCTTATCATTTGAACTCTCAGAATGCTGGGTAAAACAAAAGGATTTCTGTTCTGTTAAAATATAACTGTCTTATTAAACTTATGAGAATATTGTACATAAATATATCCCTGAGCTTAATTCTTCTTATACAAAAGATAACAAAATTAAAGTCATATTTATTAATCTAGTGAAAATACAAGAGTGTCCTCATGTTCTCTACAATATAGACTTTAATGACTTCATGCCTCATTTTGCATTGGTAGAGAACTTTGAGAGCCAAGGTGAATTCATATTGCAGATGTAAAATTGATGATGGAAGATTGTATTTAAGACAATTCCTTTTAAAATTTGCCTTGGTCAATCCACTAGACCTTAACACAGAGCACCTTTTTCCCTGGTTTTAGAGGACTAGGTGATCTGCCCCTCCCAAAACTAAAGGGAAATATTATCTTATTTCCTCCAGGCAGTATTGAGCTCTTTCTCTAAAGTCGTCCCAAGTCTGGGGTTCTGCTTAGCAAGCACCATGAGGACAAGAACATGTGGAATGAATTTTTTTTAATGTTGCATGATGAATTTGTTGAATGAATGGAATTGTTTCAGAAATCACTCTGCTGAGTCTGAATGCATATAAAATCCCCATCCTTTGAAAAAAAAAAATCTCCCTTTGCCTTTCTTCTAATCTTAATCTATTGATAATGAAAGCTGTGTAATAAAGAGACCAAGTCCATTTTTTTATGTTTGACTAGATGTGGGTTGGATATCTATTTCAATCTGGGATCATCACATTCTCTTCTTTGGAATTTAGGGAGATACTTTTTCCCCTGTGGCTGATATATACCATTTATGCATGAAAGCTGTGTGTGGCTCTTTTATTCACCACTTGGATTTCTTAGCAGGGAAAGCCAGTCTTCAAAACAAATTATGCAAATGAGAAGAAAGAAGTAGACAAAAGAAGGAAGGAAGGAAGGAAGGAGAGAGAGAGAGAAAGAAAGAGAGAGAGAGAAAGAAAGAAAGAAAGAAAGAAAGAAAGAAAGAAAGAAAGAAAGAAAGAAAGAAAGAAAGAAAGAAAGAAAGAAAAAGAAAATTTGTCTGTCTAGGCTCTCAGTGGCCTTAATATCTAATTCTAGTTCTTCCCAACATCCAGCTGAATTCTCATTCTTCATCTCTTTGAGATATTCTTGGGTTAATATAGTATGGTTTCATTTATTGCTTAAACTGTTTCAGATTATTTTATGGTATTTGAAACTGAATCTCCAAAACAAGATTGAAAGACAACCTCTGGCACAACACCCAGCTTAACCTTCTGGGATCCTTACTCTGGCCAGTGCTAACATAGAAGCTTTAGACTCCAGAACCACCAATCTGTGATTCATTTTTGTGTTCTATGTACACGTGTTTAACCAACTAAAAATCCAAACTCTTTGAAAGTTAGACAAAACTTTCACTTCTATTTGAGAAATTCCCATGAAAACTTGGTACTTTTAAATATATAAATTTAAAAATTACTTGGGAGAAGTTAAAGGAATAATACAATGATATCCAAAACTATCACTATAAAATGAAGGACACAAAGGAGTAATAAAAAAAAAAAAAGACTGTTAAGATTGTCAGAGAGTAGCACTGTTATTTACCTGGAACTTTTGAAAGTCTTCTCATAATAGTTTCCACAACAAATATATCTTGTTCTCTTTCTGCCTCCAAATCAGCAAATCTGATGGAGAGTCTGAATCCAGATCAATGAAATAAGATACCATAATGATAGCTTTAAAAAATAACATTTCTGCCATTATATTATCTACACTATACCAATAACACTGACTCTAAGGAGTACTATAGACAAGACAGAATGCCTACGTAAGTATTTCTAGTCAATTTTATCACTATGTGATCTTGTCTAAGTTCTTTTACCCAAGTCCAGTCTTCCCATCTCTACAGGAAAAGGGAAAATATTTTTCCTAAAAAATCTCTTCCAATAATTATATAAGCTATGTACTTTCACTTTTATTTTTCTCACAGCAGAATTCAAAATGAAGTTATTACAATAGTTTTTAACTTACAAATTATGCATCAAATAAAGTAAGAGATAGATCTCCTTTTATTAAGTTCACAAACTCCTTTTCCCTTTGATTATTGAAGAAGGCTGCAGAAAATTATTTATCAAATTGGCAAAATGTCTCTATTTGTAACTGAAATTTTGAGTTAAAATATTCAATTCTTTTCCTTAACTGAAAGAAATGTAATATTAAAATATTATTGCAATTTCACCCCTAAAATTCAAATTTCGCACGTGATTTTTTTCCTGCATTCACATTGATTTAATTTGTTTATAATTCATTTTAGTGACAGATTTAAAGTTGAGTCACTGATTCACACTTCTTTTTATTATATTTTTCTGTGATGTGTATTCCCTCCCAACTGGAATTATTATTCTATGTTTTGGCTCTATTTTGTATATTTATTAATATTCTACCTACTTCCAAGTAGATTTAAGGCAGCTTCCAAAGAAAGAAGAGTACAAAAGACTAAAAATTATTAATATACACTAGAAAACAAAACACAAATTATAAGTTGGAAAGAGTGGGGGAAAAAGTTATGACCTTGTCTGGGAGAACAGATTCATAAATTAACAATATCATGAAATAGTAAAAGTATTATTAACCCCTGGTTAGAAATGAGGAACTTTGGGTGCAAGTTGAATAATGATTGACACCAAGTTGTCATGGGCCAGCCTATATGGGCAATGACCAAACAGACTCCATTTTGCTCTGAGACTCCATGTCATATAAGAAATGCTTCTCCCATGGGAACATCCCACCTCTGTACCCATCAAGAGTTGCTTAGCATAGCATGTTTGGCAACATAAAATGGCAATTCTTATACAATGTAAAAGTGTTCCCTCTTTGGTTCTGGTTTTTCTTGGAAAATGTATCCTCTCAGAGACTTATTGTCTAGATGTAGTTGAGTACATTCTTTAACTTGTACTCAACTAGGGATGTTTGGGCTCACTCCCTTTTCTGCTTATGATTTTAGATCTCATAATGTTTGTTTATGGTTTTGAATCACAGAAACAGCCACTTATGCTTTAATATGGTTTTATACTGTAAAAGATGTTCTCAAACCTGGGAGGGGATCGAAGGGTGTAGACTTGCAGCCTACCCCTTGGCCCGCCAGCTGGTGAATCTGGACAGCCCACTGGTGAATAAAGTTTCCATCTCCTGCTTTAAGATAGATCTATTGCAATCTCACCTTAACAAAGTCACAGAGCCCAGAATGGGTAGAGTCAGGCTCTCCTGTGATGTATAGGCATTTCCACTAAAGTAGATTGTTAGGGGGTCAGAATTTGACATCTGGGAAATGTGAGTTCAAATCTACGTGATATCATGGGTTTTGTTTTTGTGGTTTCTTTGGTTTGGTTTTTGTTTGCTTTTTATTTGTTTCTTCACAGTGCTGTGTACTGAACCCAGGGGCTTGTGCACACTAGGCAAGCACTCCACCCCTGAGTTACAACTCCAGCCCTCTGTGTCATCTTACAGAAGCTACTGAAATTCTCTATGCTTCAGTTTCCTCATTTGTGAAATATGTAAAAATATGCACCTCATTATGATTGACTGGATAAACTTTCCTTTGCCTCATATAGAGTTAAGTGATATAAAGCACAGAAAAAGCTAGCAGAGTGACTGACAAAGGTACTTAATGGGATGTGCTCAATATGGTGATGATAACGGTGATGATGGTGATGGAGACAATCAGAATGACAGTTCAAATCTGCAGCCACAAAGCTTTCAATGATAACAAATGGTGTCATTTTAAAAAGTGAAAACTTTTCTTATCTATTTCTTAGGGTGTTCTTCATGAGAGGCAGAGGAGTGTCATATCAGTTTTAGAGTCAGACAGCTGGGCTAAAACTAAAAAGGGTGCTTCATAATGAGTTACAAACTCCTGATCCTTACTTCACATTTGGGTAACCTGCAGCACTTTGGTGATCCATAGCTTAACCACAGAAGATGAATATATTGTACAATAATTGCTTGATATTTTTCAAGTTTATTTTTTTAGGAATTGATATAACTGTTACCTTCCTTCACAAAGCAACTTCTAAGATTAAGCCTTCCCTTATAATTAAGAGGGCCTTGGCCCCATCACTGAAAGGCCTCTTCAGAATGTGGCATAAGTTCAGGCAGGCATATACATAAGCAACACTCATAAGGTTAGAAAAGGTAAATTGAACCCCAAAAATGCAATCGATAAAACAGCACCATACTTTTTTCCCCCATGCTGCATGGCTTTTTTTTTCCCCTAAAATATTAATAGATTTAGTCAAAGTATTGGAAGAACATTGACTATTTCAATGACAACAGTACCTCCAGGTTTTAAGCACTTTGCATTTTCACAAAGAGTTTCACTTTTGATTTTAGAAAAAGATATCTTTACCTCCTTGGGAATAATTATTCTCATTTTCTAAGTGAGAACTTAATGGCTTTGCCCAAGGCCACATATCTAATAAGTGATACAGACAGGAATAAAACTCAGACATTCTCCATGTAAATGCAGTGCTCCTCCTAAGCATTTCACAAACCACTTCATAGTCATTTAATTAGATATTTACTTAAACACTACTATTTCCCATTTTTTAATCCATGAAAAGTTAAATATGTAATGAACTTACAAGGGCTAAGCATGAGGACAGCAGGATGGCTTTCTTTTAGTCCCTTGGTAGTCATAACATTAATTAAAAAGTTAGTCCCCAAAGTAAGTCTATTACACATGAATGTTCTACAAGTTAAATAAAAATCACATAATAAAACATTTAGCTCAGAAAGTGTTAGAAAACTCCATTTTTCCACACCATCTACAGAAGAACTTTTTATGCATTTTATATTTTAGTATCTACCATGGAAATTATTTGTTATGCTTAAACACAAATTGTTAATAAGATATCATAGTTCTTACAAAAAATCATTTAAATTAAAAATAGCATATTATTTATAAATATGACAATGCCCTGAATTCTTATTTATTGGCAAAAATGATCTCTCACTGTATGTCAGACTTAATTATTCTGATTCCATTATAGTCCAAAAAAGTTGTCTTGAAATTTTTTTCTAGTTTTTGTTTCTATTCATCCATTAACATATATATATTTATATATATATATATATATAT
>NW_025999853.1:28554352-28639016 GCF_001458135.2 Marmota marmota marmota
TAATCTAGTATCCCATGTAACTTTATATAATTTATTTTTTTAATACTATCATACCTTTTAGTGCAAGGCAAGATTTCTTCTTTCATTAAGCTTTCACTGGATATTGAAATAATGTACCCATCCTAGAGAATTTTGGCTGAAGCCCAGCAAACAGTCTCTACTATGGGTCACAAGCTCAACTGCATTTGGGGCTGGATCATTTAAAGCATAGACAATAAAATCACATTTTCTACAGGATAAAGCACCTGCTTTAAAACAGGCTAAAAACATTCTTAGCTTTGACTCCCTGCAAACTCTGAGAACAACTAAGACATTCCTTTTATTCTACCAGGTACATATAAGAAGTTAAACATAAAAAGAGAAAAAAACCACAAGAAGCATTTTAAACGGTGAACTAACCTCTGCACATGTCCAGTTGTGCTGTACTCAAATTTTCCTTTGCAAATTATATCTTAAATTTGTGCAATCATCAACCTCAGAAATATTTAATTATTGTTAGAACTTGTCCTAAGTAGTGACAAGTTTAATCAGCAGGAAAATTAATTGCAATCTAAAAATGAAATGCCTCCCTGCTTTCCTAAGGGAAAACATTAAATTGAGTGGCACAATATATGTTTTATATACATCCATATCCATGAAAGGAACAAAAGTGCCCAGATATTCTCTCTCAGTCTCATTCTTTGTTAGTACAATAAAAGAATGCCAGTCATGACCAGCTTCTAAATACATAAATCAATGTTCCCAAAGTATCAGCGCTGGTCCACAATTAAAATCACTATTTTAGTAGAATAGTTGACAATTTTACTTCACTGGATATATGACAACTTGTACATTCTGCACACATCTTTCCCAGTCACCCTTTATTTTATATGAGTACCATGGGATAAATCACCATCTGCCATTGGAAGTATGTTGCTTGCACTGAGAAAATGACACTTTATTGTCTGCTTAGCTAAATGATGGAGAAATTAAAGCACAAGTGGAGAATCTGGCAGGCCCCAGGCAGTCAGCAACACTACTGTCGGATTGCACATGCACAAAGAATGTTGTGGAAACTCGTATTAGGGGAAACCGAAAGAGACACTACCCATAAAGAAAAACTGGAAGAATGAACCACTTAATTAATCTTCCCCTAAAAAGCCAAGTAAATATCTGGATACTAAAGAAATGACTAATGTGCTTACACCAGCTGTACCTGTCTGTATTTCTTTTATGTTAGGGTTACCATCTTTAAAACCTTCTCCAGTCCAAATTGAAAAGTCATACACAATGCCAGGATCTAGGTTAGAGAATGCTGCTGTTTCTTTAACCACCTTTGGGACCTATCAATCAAAAGGAAGAAGTTATCCAGTGTTCATTTAAGAAAAATTTCATAACAAACACAAGCAAAAGAGCTTGGGAGTTATTTAGTTTCAGTATTATCTATTGTCGGAATGCAGTAATATTGGTTTCGACATAAGAGACTCAAGTCTAATTCCACCAAGAGCCCCTTCTAACATACCATGAAAGAAGCAGCACGGCTGATACATGTGATTTCATAATTCTGAAAACTCCCACCAGTTTGATTCCACAGCATTTCTATGGAAGAGTGTGTAACTTTGCCTTCATGGATATTTGATGGTGCTTCCAGACCTATCCAAACACATAACACACTTAAATTCTTCTTGGATACTTTCTAATTGGGTTTTCCTTTTTAACATATCCTTTTCAAGGGAATAAAAAGCATCACGAGAAACAAAGGATGATAACAAATAACTCCATCCCTCTATCCTCATTAAAAATAGTTGTTTACATAAAATGAAGCAAATAAAATGATAACCAGCTGCAATACTGAGAGCCACTTCAATGCCATTACATACAGTTTATTTTGATGTTGCAGCAAAAACTATATAGGAGCAAATTCACAAAAGCAAATAGTTGACATTTAAAGGGACAAAGAGGAATTAAAGCTTCCTGAAATTATCAGGATAAGCTAAAAAGACAATAAGAAAATATGAAGTCTAGACAAAGAAGTGAAAAATCCCCTCTGCATTAAATATTCACTACAAATGAAATTTTATCTGATGATGTTTAATGTGATTTTTTTGCCATTTTTAAAGATCCAGTCCATCATAAAAGAAAAAAATATTTTAGAAAAATGGCAGGTTGACTATAATCTTATATAGTGATTTATTTTGCTAATTTTGATCATGATATAACATATTCAGATGATCAAGTATTATATGCTTTTAAAGACAATAACTGTCAAATAGAATGCTGCCCAGGATGATTTATAATACAAAGAAGGAAGACATAAAAATTGCATAAAAACTGGAAACAAAAATAAACTCTAACAATGTGTTAATATGATTATTGAGGGCTGGGGTTGTGGTTCAGTGAAAGAGTGCTTGCCTAGCATGTGTGAGGTGCTGGGTTTGATCCTCAGCACCGCACACACAAAATAAATTAAAAATAAAGTAAAAAAAATGATGATTATCAATATGCTATGATGCAGAAATACTGTGGTTTGTGATATCAATTTGGGACTATATTATGGAAAAGTAGAGTTTAAGCAGAAATGGAAAGATTACAGTTTGGGGTAAAAGATACATTGTGACATAATGACATATACAGACTTATAGACAAGAAGAGCAAATAATAATGAAACTGGAGAAGTTATAGTCAGAATTATGTTTGTGGGTCTTCATGTGATTTTTGTCTATGGTGTTTATTGTTCTTTACCATTATTTCTATAATTACTCAATGAATATTTTACATAAATTTATCATATCCAAAATGTTCAAAATTCATATTTGTAGAATTTTTAAGTGACTTAATGAGAAGATAAATCAATATAAATCTCAAATAAGTAATTTAAGATAAGCATTCTATATTAACAAATGTTAATTTTAAATAGTGAAGTAGCTAAGAAAAATGTTCACTAGGGCTAGGGTCGTGCTTAGTGGTAGAACACTTGACTCATATGTATGTATGAGGCACTGGGTTCAATTCTCAGCACCACATATAAAAGTTAAATGAATAAAATAAAGTTTCCATCACAACTAAAAAAAAATTTTCCCTAGTTCCAGACGATTGACAGCATGAAGAGATCAAACATAGGCTTAGATTTTGAGAAGGTCCTAGGGACCTAGATATTAAAAGATAAAATCTAGCTCTCATGACTTCCTTAAAATCAGATTCATTCCTCACTCTTGGATCCAACCATGTAAAGCTCCGTTTAAAATTCGTACATGTTATTTGTTAATGAAAATATAAAAAATTCAGGATCTCAATTTTACATAGGGTCAGCTCTACCTCTATACTTAGGTAGTGAAGAGAAGGTTCAATAGTGAACTATTTAAAAGATCATTACTCAGGAGGCTGAGACAGGCAGATCACAAGTTTAAGGCCACTTAGCAAGACCCTGTCTCAAAATTTTTAAAAAATTTATAGAAAGCCTGGGGGTATAGCTCAGTGATAAAGCATACCTCTGGGTAAATCCCCATCCAGTATGGAAAAAGTCCTTGAAAAGTGAATGTAGGCTACTAACTTGAAATGATACACAAAATTGAAATTACAAAAAAAGTGTATGTAAATCTTAAAACACGTATTTTAACTGCAGGCACATACTACATCATACTACATACTGCTTAATTTAGTCCTATTAATAATGGAAACAAAGAAATTATATTCTGCACCTGGGGTTAAACTACTAACATATATTTTACTATCATGCTTTAAAATCATGATTACATTTGGCCCCCTTCAATTACATATGTATGCCATCAGTATCTCAATTTTGAGCATTTTAACAAATAATATTACAGAGGCATTATGACTTTCATAGGAAATAACAATTCAAACTGGTTTGGGCTCTGAAAGTTAAAAAGAGATAATTAATATTTTTAAAATTTCAAGCATATCTCTCTGTCTTTGGTCTAGGGTGTTCTAGAATTTGAGAGAGTATTAAATGCCTATGTATTACATTTATATTTATTATGTGAGGATAAGAAAGAAATAAGAAATAAAGTGGATATTCTGACAAACTATATATACATTTATATAGTAAAAGTGTATTATGAATTTTCATTTTCTGATTCTCAATAGTACTCCTAAGAAGCCTAAGAATCTGAGTTTTTTCAATTTTTTACCCTCTTACCTGTTAATTAAGCAAATATTTAGGAGAACCTATACACAAGGATGTGTGCTCAATTTAAGTAAATGGGGCCAGGTTCCTGATTTCAGAGAGTTCCCGGTCTCAGGAAAGAGATGTATAGATCAGTACCTAGATCTGAGCTGAGCTAGCAACATGAGCAAAGCATTGCTTAGGGAAGAATAGGGAATCATCAGTTCTAGCAGAGACACAGGGGAGGCCTTTCTAGAATTGAAGAGATTTTATCAGAGGCTTGAAAGACAGTACAGGTTTACCAGTCTATAGGAAGGGAAAGTAGTGATGAGCGGATTTCATGCAAAGCAAGTAACATGAGCAGGACATGGAAGCCCGATAGGGCAACTTGGTGTGTTGAAGGCACACCAGGTTCTTTCAGCCATTAATCTGCAGTGCAAAATTAGTCACTATGCTTTCATTTCCTTTTCTCTAAAATGGAAAAAAAAGAGTAGTATTTATATTGTAGGTCTATTGTGATGACTAAATAAGAGACCATTAGTATATAAAGTGCCCAGGGCAGTACCAGGCAAGTGGCAGGCACTTGGGGTAGTTAAGTCACTGGGCATATGTGATGAGCAGGGACTGGACAGAAAGTCCATCTCCGAGGCAAAATGCTGTGGTCTCTAAGAGGCTTGCGTGCCATGCTAGGGAGATGTGACTGTATCCTGTAGGCAACAGGGATTTTGAGCAGGCATATCATTTCATTTTTAGAAACATGTTCTGGCAACAGTTCGGAGGAAGGATTCATTTACATTTTACACTCTCCTTGACCTCTATTAAAGAGCTTTATTGTATCTCAATCCTCTACTGTGCTATTTAGAGCTTATTTGAAATTTTAGACAATTTCTATTCACATTATTTTTTCTTCAGGCCAATATTAGCCACTTCTATTTGTGGATTATTAGGATACCATCCAGTATTTCCGCAAGTCTGCCTTTTTTCAAAGCGGGTATTGTCTTCTAAAATAAACATACTAAAAAGCATTTTTTCCCCTCCAGAGAATAGTTAGATGACCCTTCCTTTTCCATTTTATTTGCAACATCTGGCTTGATGCAATGGAACCTGTTCTAAGTTACTGTTAAATAGTTGATAATGTGATGCTGCCACTTTACTCAGAAGACAATACTATGGGAAAGAATTTCCATGCACGCTGTAATTAGCATTCTAAGACATAAAATCAATGCAATATCCCCACCAATTCATTCATCTGTAACTTGCAACCTTCTTGCCTTTTCCATTCTGGGTGGTAATGAGGAAATGTTCAATAAACTAACCACAACAGATTCCATATGGTACACTGCTGGGCTTCGAGGCACGTTTACCATAGTTTTCCCTTGCCAGTTATAGACTCTTGACTTTCTTTTTTCTGTCAACACTAGCATTTTTGTGGGTTTTCTCTTTAAATTCCATACATCCTTCTAAAATTACAAAGGTCTTGCATCAGCCATGGTCTTTCCAAGGCTAGGGTGATATCCCAGAAGCATTCAATCCATCTCAATCTCTGGACAATGACCTGAGAAATCTTCCAACTGTGTTTTGAGCAGGCATTAAAAGATTCAGAGATGAGAAATGAATGACCAGTACAGCTATGGAACCAATTCTTTTCCATATTCCTGAGTGCTGAACACATTTCTAAAAGAAGAGACTTTGAGCAGACATCATCTGAATGCCAGTTGTAAAAGTATATAAAGTCACTGCCATCCCCTCCAATGGGTATACATGAGGTTTTAATTCAATTCTACTTGTCCTGGGAAATGGGGTAAATGGTGTTAAGACAAAACAGTTTGCAAAGGGTTACCAAAACTGGAAAGAGGCAGAATGAGACTGAGTTCTACCTTGTCTTTCAAACAACCAGAAAATCACACGGGGGATGATTTCATTGATTAAAAGGAAAAAAAAAAAGTATTGCAACATTCTAGAGATTTCTGACAGGTTTCTATCTCTGTAATTGTGACTTCTGTACTTATGTGTTTTCCTGAAAAAGCAGTATCAAAGGTATTGGCAGCAGCATATTTAGTTTTTCAAAATGAATTGAACAGAATTAGGTCAAAATGAAAGGCTTCTATTATAGTAAAGGTAGAATGAGGTCTCAGTGATGCCTCATATACCATTAAATTTGTCCTGCTACATCAAGAGTGAAAAAGGAAACCCAAATAATGCCACAGTCTGGCTGGGCACAAATGCCGCAGTCTGGCTGGGCACACAATCACGAGCCACCACACAACTTGTAGATTCAAACAGCAACTCTTTATTCCCGAACTCACACCAGCCGTATACAAACATGTTCTGGGGAAATCCACGTTCTCTGCCCAAATCCACGTTCTCTGCCCAAAATCATGTTCTCTCCCAAATTCACCTCCACTGGGCTTCAGTCTCCCAAAATATCAGAGTTGCTGTTTGAATCTACAAGCTGTGTGGTGGCTCGTGATTGTGTGCCCAGCCAGACTGCGGCAAAATACCAGTTCCTCTACAGATCTTCAACCTTAAGAAAACCTGGGTATGGTTAATTCCTTCAACAAAAAGAGAGACCACTCAAACAGCTGCGAGGGCTTTACCTCCCTACCACTCTGCATGGCCACCACTACCCAAGGCCACTCCTCTACTCCTGTTGAAAAATATAATTCACAACAAGCATTCTCACAGTGCTTACTGCCATCAAGCCCTAAGTTCCACAATTATATTAACTTCACAAAGTAGGTAAGATATTAATTATTCACATATTAAGGAGAAGAAAACTGAAGACCAAAGAACTTGAGTGATTCTGTGAAGTGTGTGAATTAAGTCAGGGAGCTCAAATCCTAACCCTGCCAATCTGGTCCCATGGGCTGTGCTCATAAGCACTCCCTTTATCCAAGAACACATTTTGTGATCCAAGTGCACAGTCATGGAGATCTGGTTCTAGAAGTTATTTCCAGGACAAATTAGAGAGACAGACAGATAGGTTTCAAAGGGGAAAAGAAAACAAATGTATCTGTAAACTCTATTTTCTTCTACATGCTTCTAACAGTTCATTAAAAGACAAATGTCTCTCCTGCTTGACTGCTTCAAATGTGTTGAAGAGAGAGAAATATGATGCTGTACGTTTTAGGCATCAAATATTCACTGAAGGATTCCAAGGAAAAGACTTGTGCTCATGTACTTTGGGACGGGTTAATATTTGCTTTATGATCTTGAGACAAGTAAAAATGGTGACTAATAAATAATTTGTCAGTGCTGAAAGTGATTATCAAGATGAAGGAAGGAACCAAAGACACAATAGGAGTTCTGAAAGACAGTGGAGTACTTGAAGGAAATATTGGTGATTCACCTGGAAACAGAACCAGGGACACAGAATGGATATTTGTAAACATGTCATGCCTCTCAGGTGTATCAGGAGTAGATGTCTCTGTGATGCTCTAAAAGGAGGCTCGGGTCCACGGTGGGGGAAATGATGGAAATGAATCCTAAAGGTCCCAATTGATCAGAAACACTGCACTGGGAATTACATATCAGATGGCAAGATCTCTGCCCTAATAACTTCAAACCCCCAAATGCTATTCTTCTTCTTTGGATATGTATATATTAATACATGTTTCAGCATCCATGTTGGATAGCATATCACAAATAACTGAATTGCACAGAGGTAAAAATTCTCTGTAAGCTGTAGAAACAGAACTGATGAACAAGATTTCACAGAGCTCACTATCTAGAAATAAAGTCCACAAAGTTTATATTTTAGATGGTAGATGTACTGAAATATGCAAAGTACCTTAGAGGCAAAGAATTATAGGACGTTTGATCTGGAAGGAAATTTAGAAGTAACTTATTCAATGTCTTAACATTTTTAGAAGGAAAATATAGGTCCTGGGATAATATAGGGATGTTCTCTAACCTCATATTACCAATAATTGGTAGATTTAAGAGAAATCTTTTCCTTCCTTTACATTTTAGACCTTCTGTTCTGCTATTAAGTATTTAGTATGTTGTTTTATAGGCATGAAATAATTCTTTTGGGTAATACCTCTTTCTTGTTTCCTCCTTCATAGCTACTTCCAACTGTAATTATCTTTAGACAGATTTTCTTAAAAATTTAAATATGGAAATGTCATATGTGAATTTAGTTTTAGTCTTAGAATGGTGAAATAGGTTACAGTACTGGTTGAGTGTGGATACTGTTGGATCATCCTCCCTCTTACTCTCTCCTATCAATTTGCCCTTATTGTTTGCTAAAATGCCTATAATCTCCCATAATCTTTTCTTTGGTGTCATGAACTTTTACCCAAATTGCTCAAGTTAAAACTCAAGTTCTCTCCCTTCCTTCCTTCATCATCAGCACATCAGTTTTGGCTTTCTACTGTATACTGTGCAGTGTATCTTCCACTTCCTCTGCATAGTCCCTACCCTTATTTACCATAGTCTCTTGCTGGGCTTCTACAACACCCTCCTGCCAAGTTCCTCTTCTTTCAGACCTTTACAATTCATTCTCCTGAATAAGACCCTCAGTGGCTTTCCAGATCCCTCAGAACAAACTCAAAAGTGCTGTCTGACAGATCCATGTGATCTGACTTTTGAGAACCTCTCCATGACCATTCCCCACTACTTCTCTCTCTCCTAATTAGGTATACCATAGGCACTGCTCCTCTTCTCAAATGCACATGCTTTATCTTATCGCACAGCCTTTAAACTATGTATTCTCTATCTTGTCCCATGCTGAGTCCTTCTTATCCTTTGGGCTTCTATCTAAATGTAGCTTCTTTATTTTACAGACTGTTTACAGTAGGACTCTTCATCCCTCTTCAATTATTCTATCACATCACTTTATTTTTTTACTTCTAGTATTTATTGCAATCTACAAATTATCTCAATTTAATTTTTATTTTGGGTTTTTTGATTTTTTTGATTAAATTATTTATTTGTTCTCATTTGTTATATATGATGGCAGAATGCAGTTAATTTCATATTACACATACAGAGCACAATTTTTCAAGTCACTTATTATACACAAAGTATTTTCACAACATTCCTGTCTTCATTCATACACTTATATACATATTACTTCATTTATTTCTAGTTTCAAAATTCTCAGTAATTATTTATTGAATTAATTACTTATATTTGAAAAAGAATATGGAAACATATTTGTTTGGTTTCCCCAAATTTTATAGCTTTGTACATGTGCTATAAGTCTATCTTTATGAACACAATTATAATATATATAACTATATGTCAAGTACTATTCTAAATCATTATATTTATTAAATCAGCATTCTAAGGACAATTCCATGAAATATACACTATTATTTTCACTATTTTATAAAAACAGAAACTGAGGCATTAAATAGGTGAATATATTGCCCAAAGTTACCCAAACAGTGGGACCCAGATTCAGATCTAGACTCTTGCAGATCTTAGGTAAAGTTCTTAATCCCAAGACAACATTCAGACTATGATGGAGCATTTTCAGGAAAAAATTAAAATTGCTCAAGGTTCTGAGGCTATTATTAGCAAAAGCATACCAAATATCTACTTAAAAAGGTGGAACCAGCTACTGGAGAAGTCCATCAAGAAACATTTTATAATACTCCTAAATGCACAAGTTATCTCACAAGAATGAAAAGCTTCTGATTCTCATGTATAGTATGCTGAGTAGTTACCAGCTCACTCAAGTTCCCATTAATGACTGTTGCCATTTCAATGTCAATATCATTCCATGAATTACATTATGAATCTTGAATTTATTAGCATCCTTTATAAAAACCTTCCTGACATCACTGGGATCTAATATGAATGTGGCTTGAAGGTAGATCTCAGGGCCATTTTGTGGAGACTCCCACTGAAGAATGACAGTCTTCTCCCACATTGTCAGGATTAGCATAAATTTTCTGAGGCAGAGTAATACCTAAGATTATCAAATAAATTTATACATATATCTTCCTTCATTAGCATTATTCATGCCTTGAGTAAAAATATATTAATACATGTTTAAACATTATTTTAATGTTAATATTAGCATTAATATTAATAATATTATTCAGTGTTTAAATTTTACAAATCCTTAGGATACCATGTCTTAAAAAAAGTATAATTTAAGGAAAAATTTTTATTTTTAATTCAATTTAAATTTGATTAATAGCCATTAGAAGGAATAAACATAAACTTTACAACTCAAGGAAAACTGAGTTGAATATCTTCAACTGTTCGGCAAGTTCTTCAGCTTTCTAAGAGTGTCATCAGAATAATAGTCCCATTTTTGAGATTATTCATTTTTTTATCAAATACTCATGGGGACTCACTTTGTGCCTGTTACTCTTCTAGCCATGTCAAGTATGTCAATAAAAAATAAATAAATATCCCTGTATTGGTGGATTTTAAGTGAATACATTAGATAGTACTTTAGAAGTAATATGTACTACAGGAAAAAAAAAGAAAAAGTAGATCAGAGTAACAGAGGTAAGAGTGAAGTGGCTTTGGTATTAGGTAGGGATTTCATGGCAGGTGTCTGTGAAAAATGGAAGTTCTGGAAGAGTTAAAATGGGTGGAGGATGCAGACACAGAATTCAAGAAGAATATGAAAGTTGAAGAAACAGCTAAATAAACATCCTAAATTGGGAGCATATTTGGTGTATTCAGGGACAGAGAGAAGCTGGAAAGAGGTTAAAGTAGTATGGAGTAAACAGAAAGCCAGTTCAAGGAGAGCTTGCAGCTCTTCCTCGCAATCAAATGGCAGCCAACAGGAAGTTCTGTACAGAGGCACACTACCACACTATGCTAAGACCAGAGGGAGGCCACAGAACAACAGGCAGCAGGCCCATTTGCCCAGGGGAGAGAGAGAGAGAGAGAGAGAGAGAGAGAGAGAGAGAGAGACAGAGGGACAGAGAGTTGGCCTGGACAAAAACAGTACCCAGCAGAGGACTGGATGTAGATGAACTCTGGATTTATTCTGAATATATAGAATGCCTATAAGCTCCCACAATCTTTTCTCTGGTGTCATAAACTTTTACCCAAATTGCTCAAGTTAAAACCCCAGTTCCCACCCTTATAGCACCAACAAGTTCTCCAGACCAATTGGGGGAGAGCTTTGACAGTAACAAAAGAGTCAAGGACAACTTCATAGTTTTTTACCTCAACAGCTGGGTGAATGAAATTATCATGAATTAAGATGAGGAGGGCTATGGGCAGAGTAGACTTGGGTGGAATTACCTGAGTTTACTTGAATAACAATTCTTGTGATTTTTAGAATTATACGATTTTATGGACATTGTAATGCCTTCCTTATAGCTTTGTTTGACCCTTATTATATGTTTCCATGAACTTTTAATAGTTCTCAAGTGCAACAATAAATCATCAGTTCAAGCCTATAAGGCTAGTTGTACAATTTTATACTGCCTAGTAGTTTTATTTTAAATGATATTTAAGAAATTTTCCATGATTTTTTTATAATTACTTTGTTTGCAGAAACTATAATTTGGTCTCCTGTTTTGATATAATTAAATATTGCATTTTAACTTCTCAGGAAAATGTCATTCTTGTGAGGGAAATCCCTTTTCATCACATATCTAAATTTCACAAACAATAGCTAGTGTTTAAAGTGATTATTTGTCTAAAATTATCTGAAAATGCCAGGGTGAAACAACTTCAGCTCTTATATTCTTGCAAAATTTACAAACCTATTATAAACATTTACTATAATAGCTGACTTAGGTGAAATCTACTGAATGCCACACATAAATAGATACTGAGGAAACAATAGGATTTGGTAAACCTATGATAGTCCTAAAATTACCCATAGAACTTTCTATGCACACATTTGCATTTTTATGAGCAATAGTAAAAAGATATATGTATTTTTTTCCACAGTTTTAAAACTGTGGAAAGTCTTCATGATTCTTCAAAAGTTAAACTTTACTAAAAAAAAAAAAATACACTTCCTACTATGTATCAAGGCACTTCATGTTATGTGCCTAGCTTATATTTTTCTAGACTCTCCCAATATACATCTCTGTATTCCAGCCATACCAAAGTAAAAATTTTCTAATGCTCAAATGTCAGTGTCTTGAAGATGCTGCCTTCTTTGGCTTTCCCAGTTATCCCCAAATAAGACATCTCTTTTCTGTTTCTCTCTGATTGTACACTGCTGTTTGTTCTTTTTTTTTTTTTGACCCCAAAGTTTTATTTTATTTTAATTTTTTTAATTAGTTACACATGACACTACAATGATCTTGACATATCATACATTCAAATCAAATGGAGTATAATTTCTCATTATTCTGAGTATACAGGTGGCAGAATCACTTTGGTCATACAGTCAGTCACGTATATACATACAGCAATACTAGTGTTTATTGTTCTACTGGCTATGTCTTTCTGCCTTCCCAGACCCACCTGCTGGTTAATTCCCACCATTCCTTTATGGTCCATCCTTCTTTCAATCAGGTAAACCTCCATGACTATCCCTGCACCCTGACCCTGGGTAACTAATCTCTCTCCATATTTCATCATATACAAAGCATAATTCCTATAATAGCAATGGTAATGCAGCATCATCACTGGCTTTCTGCTAACTTATGCCTCATTTAATTAATATATAAACCCATTCAGACCAATTCTTACTCAAGTAGTTATCACTGTTCCTGATACTGGAAAATAATTTATTAAGTGAATAATTTTAAATTTTTTTAAAAAATGAATATTGTCTCAAACTTCAGAGAGTTAAAAAAAAAGAAAAAGCACTGTTTTCCTAAATCCTAGACATGTACAAATATGTCATCTTACAGTTTATGAAACATAAAGAACAAATGGCTACCAAATTAAATGTGTAGACCCATGCTGTACCTCCCTCTAGTCCCAGTACCAAACAGGTACTTAAAATGGAATATTTTAAGTTGACTTCAAAATTAATGGGTCTGTGAGAAATCTTCCTAGTCTATGTGTCAGTTTAAAAGGAAAGCACCTTCCTAAACCGTTAAGGGTCCAACCAAATATTTACTAATTATAGGCAGATAAAACACTTGCTACCTAATATTCAGTTAGAAATTTATTTTTAATTGGAATTTGCAACACTGGATGCTTACATGTTAAACATTTGCTTTTAGTAAGCACTAAATTGTATCTTTTATTATTTTCAAAAAATCTCAAATATTCCTGACCAGAATAGAAATATGAATTATGGCTATGCATATGCAGAGTTTCCATTCCTCCTACCTCAGCATTAGTGTTTAAATTTTAGCTGGTGAAATTTAAAAGTAAAATAGCCTTGTATGCAGCATGTTAAATACACATGGGCAAACAAACACTATGCTCAGAGATATACTGCCAAGATGTGCTTAGTTATGCATAGGTTCATAACATAGTCTTTATATTTTCAAAAAAATATTGCCCTATACTCAAGGGGATAAATTTAATGAGAATTGAATGTAGACTATAATTACGTTCTAGACAAGGATTCAAAAACTGCCAAGTGCTTCTGAATGGAGAGCAGAAACACGTTTGCCAAAACTCACAGGATGAGACTGCCCCCTAGAGGTCAATTCATTGCATGGTGTAGGAAAATAACCAAGACTTTAAAATGAGTAAGCCTATTTGAACTGAGTAAAGTAATATCCATATGATTATTTATCTCATGATAAGTTTACGATCACTTTATTTTCCAAACACTGTTATTATAAGGAAGATGACATGAATTCTGCTAGGAAAAAAAATGTAAATTGGAATAATGTTTAAAGAGTACATGTAAATCTAAATGAATTACTTAGAATTAATTGTGATTCAACATTCAAAAGCATGTTCAACTGAGTATTTGTACCTATTAAGGTCAATATGATTAAATTTCAATAAGCATTTTTAAATATGTGATTTGTATACTTTTGATGAATAGGCGATGTGCTTACCTGTAACTACTGAAATAGGTGTCTCAAAGCGACTTAAAGTTCCTCTTTCTGCTACACTGAATAGATGGACCAGATAACGATGAAAAGATTTGAGACTCCAATTTTTATTATTGTTATGTTGAATTTTTCAACAAATACCTCTTCCGATTTATTGTTTTCAACATCCAAAATAATTATAAGATGATGGTGTAAAAATATTTCTGTTGGAGTCACAGAAGTAACTCTGAAATTTGGGGTGATAATGGGCCTGAGAGAGAAAGTATCAAATATCTGGGTATTAGCAACATGATTTGGCAGGAAAATCTCTCATTTCTCAGTGTTAATCTCTAGGGCTTGGAGATGAAAGAAAAACTGTGTTTGAGTCCTGACTTGTTTAATTACTAGTTCCACTTCCTCTGTAAACTACTAACCCTCTCCAAGTCCCGGTTTTCTTGACTATAATATGGGATTTAAAGTAGTAGCTATCTCATAGAACTTTTGAGATGAAACAAGATTAAAGATGTACAGCACTTGGCAAAGCGTTCAGAGCACACTACTGTTCAATAACTATGGTATTATCCTCACTACCAAATGGCACTTGGTATATTCAATAATAACATATTATAAATGTCTTTTGCCTCCTCTGCCTTGGTCAGACTGGAGGACAAGGACTTCATATTATTCACCCTTCATTCCCATTATCATGGAAATCAGGTACTTATTTTCTTATAAAAATATTTTCCCACTCAAAACATTCATCCAAATCCAGTGATTTTACTAATTACTGTCTCCAGATTTTAAAACAGTGCCTTGCACATATTAGCTTCAAACTAACACACATTCCCCTTCCAATGCAACTGTGTACACATTCTTCTCATCCCTTCTTCAAGAGGGACAGCTCAAAAGTTAAAATAAGACCATCTGGGTCTCTGTGTAGCTTTTTTATTCACCAAAGTATGTGATTCTATTAATTTAAATAACCTTTCAGAAACTGTTTTCTCATTTTAATAGCTACTTTCTGGTTTAAAGCTAAGATTCAAAGAAAGAATATGTTCAGAGTGCTTTGCAAAATGTAAAACAAGTGCTACAAGCTATAGCCATAATGGATTTCCACTGTACCTAAGGTCAAGTTCAACCATATGAGACAGACACCCCCCACACTCACAAAATTAGCATCACCTTCCTCCCATTCTGATTTTACCCTCATGTCCAAGAAAATCCACTTCTTCTGTACTATTCTTCCACAATCCTCATCTCTACACTTCTACTCACAAAATACTTTACTTGCTCCAAGTCGTGAGTCAAAGCCTCTCCATTCCAGAAGCCTTCCTGTCACTCATAGTGGACCCTAATAAGCATGTATTAAGAGTATTATTGGTTGGCAGTTAGGTTATTATATTTTTTCTGTATACCCTTGCTGACTTTTAATTTTACTCCTTATTAATTTCTCCATTGTGAGCCTCTTAAAGACAGGGCTCATATCTGTTCACATCCTGCTCTGACTATGTATCAAATTCAGCTCCATAAAATTTTATTGATTACCACTGTGGACTAAGCACCAGAATAACAGGCGATATCAGATAAATAACCTGCCCTTAGAGTTAACTGGAAAGTCAAACACATGAACAGACTGTAATCTAAAATTAAAGATAAAGGTATGCCCAGATTATTATCAGAAAATACCAGACCTGGAGGAATATCTACCAAAGACAGAATTAAATACTTAAAAATGTATACATTCAGCTCTCTTAAAACTTATGTGTTTCAACAATGAATACTGGACTTAAAATAGTTTTGCCTCCCACTCATTTATTGCAAAGAGTAAAAATCTGTAAATATGACCAGGAGACAGTTTGGTAATTGCTTTTTCTGTAGTATTTGGAGGTATGCTTTCCAAATGTTGCTCTTTTGTATAACCCAAATAATATTTAATGATTACCTTATATCCAGTTTCAGCCACTTATTCAAAATATTCCAACCACTCAAATTATTCCAACTAAATACAACTTCAGTTGTTCCAACATCCTTTAGATGAAATAAAAACCTTTCCTGAAGAGAAGGTACTGGAAAAAATATAAAGGAGAATGCTTTTTAGTTAGAAATTATAATTCCATAATGGAAAATGAAATAATTTAAGATAATAAAACAAAATAATAAAAAGAATGAGTGAATATAAAAAAGAATATTCAAAAATAAAATTATATTCATATTCACAAATATTTGGCAATGGAACAGAACAGAAAAATCTTGTAAAGAAATAGTTTGGTCCAATTGCATTTTGCTGTAAAATGTAGCAATCTGTTTCATTCTTGGGGACCAGTAGAAAAGAAAATATTTTTCTTAAGATGATCCATCCATCCATGAGAGATGACTTTCTTTCTGTAATAAGGTACACAAATTAAGCCAATTAAAAGGACAAGTATCTATCTTTCATAACTGCATTTAAAATGTGTGTACTTGAATATTTTAATTAATCATACCTGTATCATAAATTTTCTAACATTTTAAAATCATCAGTTTATAATATTTATGTAGATTGCCTTCATGGTAAAGGAACCGGAGATAGAGCTGATTGTCATTCAGTCACTGGCCATAAGTTTTCAGGCAAATTGATGACTTTCATACTAAGTTTCTATTTTCTTTTTTGCCATATGAATATAATAATATAAATTACCTCTTAAGATTGTTGTGAAGATCAAAGAGTCAGTTTATTCAAAGGGCTTGACACAATGCCAGGCAGACAGAAATTATTCATTAAATGTTAATTAATGTTATTTTAAATCATTAGTTTCATCTAAGAGAGGTTATTGATACTTTTCTGCTAAGGAATGTCCCTGATGAACATCAATAACCCCAATTCCCACAAATAATGTCAGTTCTCTAGATAGGCATATGACTACCCTCCTTGAAAAGGATAGCAAGAGAAGTATAAGCTCTGACAAATACATCTGTTTTCTAATATTACCTCTGCTACATGCCAATATGAATTCCTAGGCAACTTCTAATCTCTTATAAACTAAGTGTTCTCACTTGCACACAGGAGATAATCATGAATACTGTGCATGGTTTATAACAAGCTTAAAGAATGTGTGTAAAACATCCAGTAATACATAATCATATTTTATATTTTATATATATATGCTTTATATTTTATATATAGGTGCTATGAAAATAGAAGAACCTATGTCTATATTACAATTATCCTGCCATGCCCCCTCAAGCTCAGCATCAACTCACTTGTGTGTCTGAGATTAAAGAGAGTTTCTCCCTCCAGATATTTTAAAACAATGCATTCAAATTCACCTAACATAATGGAGAAGCACGATTTCCTTGAAGAATGTGCTTTTTTGCTTATATGGTGTTGTTGTTTTGGAAGCAAACAGAAGCTCAGAGACAATATATTCAAGTGGTCAGGACATGAGTTTTGTTCAGAGGTTCAAGGCCTGACTACATGACTGTTTCCTAGCTATCCTACCCACAGAGTTTATGAAAGACATTCTCTTCATCTATAAATGGGAATAATAATAGTACTTACATCATAATGTTGATATGAAAACTAAATGAGTGTTACCTAAGTAGCCCTAAGTAGTAGGAAAAACTACTAATCTTTCATTCATTAAGTTTCTACTGATTACCAGGTCCTAGCTGGAAGCTAGGAATGCAAGATAAATAAGACATGGTGCTTATCCTTGAAGTCCAATAAGAAACACACATTTAAAGGTTAGTTAATTTCTCAACCTGCCACTGGGATTATTACCCAGGAGGGGATTTTGATGTCAGCCTCAAGAGACCAGTGACCAAGTCACTCTTAGAGTGACTAAGAGCAGACAGTAATGTAATGCCCCCGGAGGCAAGTTCATCTCCTTGCATCTCAATTTCCTCATGTGTTATACAAGTAACACACATAGGTGCTTTAGCATTTAGGAGGCACTACAGGAGTCAGCTATTATTAAAAATAATTTCTTATGGTTACATTCATGATTCATTTACTGCCCAAATTATTTTTTTAAATATTCAAAGGAGAGATTGTGTCTTAGATATCTTCGAATAATTTATTGCTCAGTGGTGAAGCCCTTGCCTAGCATATGCAAGGTCCTGGGTTCCATCCCCAGCACTGCCAAAAAAATAAAAAATTAAAAGTCTTTCTTTATATGAATAATTTATTGCAACCAGAGATGCCTTGTAAGTCCCACTTTGATTATCATGACAATATGCCCTGAGCCTTATAACAGAAGTCAGTTAAACTATCAAAAGAGTACATCCAAATGTAAATGGTTTATAACAATAACATTAATTGTTAAAAATAACTATATATTCATAAATTGGTCTACTGAGAAAGTGCATGCAGGAGTGGGGGTCTAAGCCATCTGAATGTCTGAGATGAACTTTAGTTAGAGAAATCTTTATTAGAACATCATTTATTGCCTATTAAAAGATAAAAGAAGTTCAATAAAATGATAACAACTTCAATTAAAGATTGTCCAGTTTTTTCCCTAGCTTATGCAAAATTCTAGGGAAAAAATTGGTCTCAAATTGATAGGATTTGCCTTGGGTCACTATAGATAATGAGATCAGGGAGAAAAGATTTATCTTTGAGTGCCAGGAAGTAAAAGTAAAAGGACATCAAGAAGAAAACAGACTAAACTGAGATGATTGTGTTAGGACTTGGGTTTTTCCTACAAAACACTGACCAAAATGAAATTCCATAATTTTAGGAATGTTTAAGAAAAAATGTCACAAACTCCATATTTCACAGGTATTTAAAAAAATCTTCATATATATACATATATATATATATATATATGAATAGAACATATCTATTTTAGTAATATTGAGCATCTCAACCCTGGATGTGTGAAGGAAAAGGAAGAAAATGGAGAAATTTTCCATGATTTTAGATTTGTCTTACTATATTAATAGCAGAGGCTAATAAATACAGGAAGTGGAACAGGTTGAATAAAAGGAAGACGGCAAGTTGATGCTTGGCAATGTTGAAGGACCTGCAGGAAACATGAGAGATAATTGTGAGGAAGTTGGATATATATCTGGAACTCATAAGAAGAAAGTGACTAGATAAAGATTAAAGAATTTTTAGTTTAGGTGGTAAGATAAATGAAGAAATGGATGAGCTCACCCAAATGAACTTAGGGCAGGTCTGAAAAAGTCCAAAATTAAAGGAAAATTAGGTAAAGAATCAGAGGGATATCAAAGAAACTGAATGGAGTTTCTACAGAAAGAGAGAAAAAGAGTCTGGCTTATAAGGGAAATGCACAATAAATATCTATTGAATTAATGAAGGATGTAAGAAATAAATTAATAAAGAATCAATGAATAAACATGAAATTTTCATAATAATATACATACTTCTTTGAACTTACTTACCTTCATGTCATTAATACCAGTCCATATTATTCTTTGATTCTTTGACCTAAGATGTAAAAATATAAATTTTTTTCCTCTTCATTTTTTATGTCCACAAGGCATGCAGAATTTAAGGATAACTTACAATGTTGCTGAGCTACCTTCCATGGCTTACTCTCATTGCTAATTCTATAATAGTTATTTTTTTAATGCTACCCATCCTCGTGCAATGAACCCACCAAAATAAAAATGCTTTGTTAAAGATTAATATTATATCTCATAATCAATCTTAAACAATATAGAAATTTAAACATAAAAATCTCATAGTACTAAATGTATATTTACCCATACTTCTCCCAAACCAATTGTTAAAACCATTATTGAGAAAGTAGTAAATGAATTACCACCAAATAAAAATTTAAAAAACAGCTATAAGACTTATTATGCAGAATTATTGTGCAATTATAACTTCATTAAAACAAAAACCAAATACTTTTTCTTTCTAAAGGAAACTTTTAGGTTGTTTTTCCTTTCCTTAATTTTGTACTGACAGAGAACTTTCTATGTTTTTATTAGTGTATTCTACTTATATATAATGCTGAGGTAATTTTGACATAATCATACATGCATGGAATATAATTTGCTCCATTTCAGTTCCCAGTACTTCCTATTTTCCTCCTCGTCTCCCTTCCCCTGTTCACCTTCTTCTACTCTACTGTTCGTCCTTCTGTTTATTTATAGATTTTTTTTAAAATTGGTGCTTTATAGACTAAGCTGAAATGCACTGTGGTATATTAATATATGTAGACAGCATAATTTGGTCAATTTCATTCTGTAGTTCCTCCCTTTTCCTGTACTTCCTTCTCCTTCCTCTACTTCTCTGATCTCCTTCTATTTTCACAGAACAACCCCTCCATATGCACACTTTTGTTTTCCTTACGTCTCTCTAGAGAAGAGAGGAAACATCTGACTCTTGCTTAACTATCTGAGTCTGGCTTATTTTACTTAGCATGATGTTCTCCAGTTCCAACCCTTTCTGGAAGAGAACTTTTTAATGTATTTCATGTTTCTTTTATTCTAGAAAATAAGACACAGTGCTTACTAAGAATTCTGCTCTCATCCCTTGACTTCAAAATTGTTCAGCTTCCAGAGAAAAACTGGAAAGGCTGCTTAGCTTTCTGCTCCAAAATGGGCACCAAAAGACTAGAGAGAACAGCCTGTTCTAAGCAGATATTATATAAGCATTCATGCTGGTACTTCACCAATGCCTCAACCCCACATTTTAGAAGCATGTGAGAAGCTTCAAGACATGGATATCTTGGTTTTTTTCACAGAGGAAGGAGGATGGAGAGGGAAGATGTTTTAATTACATTATAATCTTTTTCTTGGATTGAGCATATAGTTCTCTTGGACAATACATATACAGTGGTTTATTATAACGCATTCAACATTAAAATGGGACTCCTAGGCCATCACAGAGAGTGCACTGCCCTTACCAGCCATCTATGATTCTGTTCTCTTACACCTGTTCCCACCATGTCAGGGAAACACCTAAAACTTGGAGAAGCAAAAAAACTGATGTGTTCTCCTTCTCCCTGCAGTTTTCCAAACGTGGTTCAATTCTAATCAGAGATGAGTAATGGAGAAATTTCCAACAAGATGAAAGATTGATATGTGTATAATGATCATAATGGACCTTGTAATATCTGAACATAAGACTGTTCACAGATACTTTAAAGTTATCTAAAAAGTTTTGGAATCTTGGCGAACCATTGCCAGAGTTAAGGAAGAGAATTCACTTGAAACAGTTTAAAGGAAGTGGTGGGAGAAAAATAGAGTTGGTAAACTAATTCTTTGCCTTGCTAAGTCCAGTTTGTCCAATAAGTCATTCCAATGCCACAATGACAATTATAAAGTAGGGCTATGTTAGTTCATTTACAAGCAGTTTTCAGTGACTACTTGGCTAGAGCACTCTTAAAAAGAATGATACAACTTTCAAATTATTATAGAAAATATAATAAATATATTAATTAATAATGAACCAAAGATCTATTTACCTGTTTTAACTTAAACATCCAGACTTTGAAATACACTTATGAAATCCAAATGCAACTGTTTGAATTCAAATGTAAATGCATATAAGGTTGCAGGTTTCAAATTCCCCCCACTTATAAACCATAACATTATTTTGTATAATTTGTAAAGAATTATTAAGAGATATTGATACTGATATGTTATTGGAAGAAAGCATATTCCAATTAAAAGAAACACTTATACTTGTTGCTATTGTTTTAATATCACAAGTTGAAATTCCACCTAAAAAAAAAAAAAAAAAAAACGAGGGAAAATAACTAGTACTGTTCAAATAAAACTGAATGAAACACAAAGTACATTGTACTATAAAAGATTTTCCATGACTAAAAATATATCTACCTGTTACAGTTTGGTAATTGTCACACACACACACACACACACACACACACACACACATAAGCTCATGTTAATGCAGAAATGTTCAGAGTTGAAATGCTTACATTGTTAGAACTGTAACCTAATGAGTGGATTAATCCATCTGATGGGTTAATAACTTGAAAGCACCATTGTACTGGACAGTAAATGTGGGCAGGCAGGGTGTGGCTGCAGAAAGTAAATCACTGGGGATGTGATCTTGGGGATTTATATCTTGCTCCTGGCTCCTCCTAATTTTCCTCTCTACTTCCTGTTATGAGCTCAGCAGCTTTCCTCAGCCACACCCTTCCACCATGACTGTTTCACTTCTGGTTCAGAGAAATGGAGACAGCTGATTATGGACTGAATCTCTGAAAACATGAACCCAAATAAACTTTCCTTCTTATTATTGTCAAGTATTTTTGGCACAGCAATGAAAAGCTGACTAACCCACTACCCATAAAATGTTTTATAGACTTTCTGATATCAAATCTAGATTTTAATATTTTTAGATAATCTGAATTATATGTAAAATCTCTAGTATACCTACCCATTAGCACTAGTACACATAAATTTTTAAAAAAAAACATTTATTCTTGTCTTTTATATCTTTTATATTCTTGTCTTTTATTCTTCATTTTCCTCTAGTGTTATTGATTTCTGAAGATTTTGTGGTTCTGCCAGAATGCTTTTGATATTCTGTAAATAATCAGATTCAAATGCTTAAGAACCATTTAGTGAACATTAACCCCTATGGCCTGTTCATCACATTCATATGCAGTTCTTCAATATGGATATAAATAAATTCATAAAATATTTATTTTTACCTAAAATTTCACTGCTTTTAAAATAATTACTCTTTTATGATATATAAGTTCTGCAAAGGAAAATATAGCAATTCCTATGGAGAAGTTAAGTTGTAACATTTATTATTGAAGATATTTCATAAAACATTAACATTTTATATATTAACAAAATGAGAAAACCCAATAATTGTCAAATTGCTGTATATGATGTGGCATTTAGTTATAATAAATTTATACAATGTTTAATTTTTTGTTAGAATAAAAATATATGGCTTACTTATTTTGAAAAATTATTAACAAGTTGATATTTTAGAAAATAAAATTCAGGATTTCTTCCCATAGAAAATCTATCCCATTCAATAAATACAGTTGTTGTTTGTTTTTTTCATTGGTATATAATGGAAACTCTTTGAGATCTAAAATGGAAAAGAAAATTAACTGAAAAATAATAAAAATATATTCTTAATTTTAAGTTTATTTATAAAAACTGAAGCCTAAAATATGCCATTGTAATTTTTTAACTTTATAGATTTTTTTAACTTAGAAGGTAATTGTAAGCTTATTTGGCTTATGAGTCTTTTTAATTTTATAACAAATTTATTTTTTAACTGACACACAAGAACATGAAAAAGTACATATTAATGGGGTACCATGTGATATTTTAATACATATAAGCATTATATAATCAATACAAATATTTATGACTTGAGGCAAAAACTTTTGAAATCCTTTCTTCTAGCTTTTTGGGATTTAGCTCAGTGGCAGAGTGTTTGCCTAGCACGTGCAAGGCCCTGGGTTCAATCCTCAGCACCACATAAAAATAAATAAATAAAATAAAGTTTTTTTAAAAAGGAGAAAAAAAAACAAAAAAAAAGGTAACCTTTCTTCTAGCTTTTTGAGACATAAAACACAATTACTATCTACAGTCACTCAACTACGCAACACAGCATTATTCCTACATGATTGCAACTTAGATTGCAACTCTCCTCATCCCTCTTCTACCCTACTCTCCTCAGCCTCTGGTAACCACCATTCTAGTCTCAATGTCTATGGGATCAACTTTTTACATTCCACATATGAGTGAAATCATGTAGTCTTTGTGTGACTGGCTTATTTCCATCCATGTTGTTAAAAATGACAGGATTCCATTCTTTTTATGTCTGAATAGTAATCCACGTGTGTGTGTGTGTGTGTGTGTGTGTGTAAATAATTTCTTTCTCCATAGGACACTTGTTTTATTTCCCTTTCTTGGCTATTGTGAATAGTGTTACAAAAAACATGAATGCAAATGTCTCTTCAAATAATGATTTTATCTCTTTTGGAGATGTGTGCGTGTGTGTATGTGTGTGTGTGTGTGTGTGTGTGTGTGTGTGTATCTCCCCCAGTGCCAGGATTGCTGAATCATATAGTAGTTCTATTTAAAATTTTTGAGAAAACTCCATTGTTCACATTCCCACTAACACTGTTCCAGTGTTTTAGTAAGCTTTTTCCACTGCTGTGACTAAAAGACCTGATAGGAACAATATTTGAGAGCTCTTGGTTTTGGAGGTCTCAGTCCATAGAGAGTCAGCTCCATTCCTCAGAGCTCCAAGTGAAGTATAACATCACAGCAGAAAGGTATGGTACAGGAAAGTAGCTCACATGATGATCAGAAGGCAGAGAGAGACTTCACTGGCCAAATACAAAGTATATACCCCAAAGGCACACCCCCTATGACCCACCTCCTCCAACCACACCCTACCTGCCTTCAGTTACCACCCAGTTAACCCTTATCAAGGGATTAATTCATTGATTGGGTTAAGGCTGTCACAACCCAATCATTTCACCTTTAAATGTTCTTGCATTAGCTCATGCATGAGCTTTTGAGGGACATCTCATATCCAAACCATGCAGCCAGTTACCTTTTCTCTACATACTTACAAGCACTTGTTACACTTTGTCTTTTTTATAGTAGCCATTCTTACCAACATGCAGTGATAATTCATTATGGCTTTGATTTGCATTTCTCTGATGATTAGTAATGTTGAACATTTTTTTCATATACTTTTTGTCACTTGTATATTTTCTTTTGAGAAATGTCTACTTAGGTCTTTTGCCCATTTTTAATCCAGTTATTTGAGGGGTTTTGCTATTGAGAATATGAAGTTCCTTATATATTCCAAATATTAACACCATGTAAGATGTATAGTATGCAAATATTTTCTACTGTTATTTAGGGAATATGACAAATTATAATTCAAAACCATATCAGCAGGGTTACTCCTGAACCTGCGGAGGTTAATATCAACCGAGCCTTCATAGGCAGTGGCCACAGGATTGAGACGGGGCTTGGGAGAGCCAGTCAGGACCCACCCGTTGCATCGGACACCCGGCAAAGGGAACGAACTGTCACCATTCGCACGGGATATCACCATGGCAGAGAACTGACATCACCAGAATGCGGCTGAGGAGATAATTGAAACCAGGGGCGGCAGGTGTGTAACCCCCTAGCCCTCCCTCTCCACACAGCGAGGAAACCTCAAGGGCCCCTCCCAGCTCTCCCATGAGTGCGATAGTCAGACTGAGGGAACCAGGAGCAGCGCGGGACCCGCGGTGCCGGACCCCTGGCTACCGCTCCCACCAGCACTGAAAACTGAGGTCTCTTGCACCAGCTACCCAGGGCGTGGCTACTGGAGGGCAGGCAAAATATGCTGAGGGTTCTCAGCCCCACGCTCCACAACCTTAGAGTCTGAGGGAATGGCAAGCAGGGAGAGTGTGCTCAGTCGTTCAAGAAAATAGGGCTCCCGGGAGCAGCAGACCTGGTGTGTAGCCAGTATTGTGGTGTCACCGGTGAGCGGGGCCTGGCTGGAGGAAAAGTGGAGAAGTGACTAGACACAAGAAAAGGCCCTAGGCACTCAGGATTGGAGACCCGCCCAGTCAGGGAGGAGGAACTGCTTCACAGTGATTGGTTCCTGATTATTGAGAGGAGAAGCTTGGCCCGGTGGGCACAGCTCCACCTGCTGGAAGAGAAGTTAATCGAACTCTAAGACTGCATTTTTTAACTTTTTTTTAAAATTATTTTTATATTTTTTTAAATTTTTTAATTTTTAATTTTTATTTTTTTAATTATTTTTTAAAATTTTTTCTTTTTTTATTTTCTATTTTTTTCTTTGGTCTTTTCATTTCTTTTCAATTTCCTTATTCCCCTTTCCTTGAATTCTACCTGTTTACTCTCATTCTCTTTAGTGACTTCTTCCCTCCCCTTCTAATACCTTTCCTCCCAAGCATCACAACGCTGTTTATGTGTAATTTACTAAATATGTATAGGTAAATGTTCCGAGGCATTATATAGTGCTACCAAGTCCCTAGCTACCCCCCAATACTCCAGACCATTCTCCTGTTAATATCCCTCGTCAGTAGAGCAACCTTCCAAGGTTGTCAAGAGATACCAACCTCAATACCATCACATCATTTGACCTAAATATAAGTCCCAAGACCAAACCGCAGACCGCTATATGCCATCAGAATCCGTACACAGTTTAAGAAACGAATGAATCTGCTTTAAAGTGCAAAAAAACTCATCATCTCTAGTCATAGTCTTCCATCACAAAAGAGAGACCCCAGAGATACACAAAACCAAATAAATTTATAGGAGTAAACAGTAACTCAGCAGTCAAACAGAACAAGAAGTAACATGAGCAGCATGAAAAAGCAAGGAAGAAAAGGAGTACAAACAATGCAGGACAGCCTAAATATACAGGAGGACCTAGAGGCATTAGAAAAATGGTCAAATAAAGAACTCAAGGAATACCTTAGACAGATGGAATGGAATCTTAAAGAGGACATGAGACAGCAAATTCAAACAATGAAAGAACACATTGAAAATGAATTACATAAACAGATAAAAGAAGCAATAAGCATCTTTATCAGGAGATAGAGATTATAAAAAAAATCAAACAATAATCCTAGAAATGAAGGAAACTATAAACCAAATTAAAAACTCAAATGAGANCCTTAAAAGAGCGTACTATAGGGATACTGCTACAACGATGTTCATAGCAGCACAATTCACAATAGCTAGACTGTGGAACCAATCTAGATGCCCTTCAATAGATGAATGGATAAAAAAAAAAATGTGGCATTTATACACAATGGAGTACTACTCAGCACTAAAAAATGACAAAATCATGGCATTTGCAGGGAAATGGATGGCACTAGAGCAGATTATGCTAAGTGAAGCTAGCCAATCCCTAAAAAATAAATGCCAAATGTCATCTTTGATATAAGGAGAGTAACTAAGAACAAAGCAGGGAGGAAGAGCATGAGAAGAAGATCACCATTAAACAGGGACGAGAGCGGGGAGGGAAAGGGAGAGAGAAGGGAAATTGCATGGAAATGGAAGGAGACCCTCATTGTTATACAAAATTACATATAAGAGGAAGTGAGGGGAAAAGGGAAAAAAACAAGAGAGAGAAATTAATTACTGTAGATGGGGTAGAGAGAGAAGATGGGAGGGGAGGGGAGGGGGGATAGTAGAGGATAGGAAAGGCAGCAGAATACAACATACATTAGTATGGCAGCATGTAAAAACGTGGATGTGTAACCGATGTGAATCTGCAATAATGTATACGGGGTAGAAATGGGAGTTCATAATCCGCGTGAATCAAATGTATGAAATATGATATGTCAAGAGCTTTGTAATGTTTTGAACAACTAATAATAAAAAAATTAAAAAAATAAAAATAAAAAATAAAATAAATAAATCGGAGCTGCAATGGGTGACAGATTACTGTTTCATACTGTCTTAAAACTCCTGGGAAGGTCCTAAGGCTAAGAATGTGACATTATTTTACAGATTAACTAACCATCTAGTAGATTAAAGATCAGAGAACTTAAAGTAGTGGGATAAATCCACTTCCTTGTACGCTTAGTAGCTCTACCAGCCACAAGGACATGTTTCTCCATTTTTCTAATTGCCAGCAAACAATCCAAGTGAACACATGGTCCAAGGTATAGGAAAAGCTAAGGCAGCCCAGCATTTTCTATTTATAAAGAAAATAAACTAGAGGGGCTGGGGTTGTAAGCTCAGTGGCACAGCGCTTGCCTAGCACATGTGAAGCACTGGGTTTGATCAGCACCACAAAAATAAAAGGTATTATGTCCATCTAAAACTAAAAATTTTTTTTTAATTAGAAAACTTTAGTGAACACTGGTTTGTATAAAAATTATCATCCAAAGTACATGTATGAAGACACGAATTGGTGTCAACATACTTTATGTACAACCAGAAATGAAAAATTGTTCTGTATGCATGTAATTATAATGCATTCTGCTGTTTTTTTAAAGTTAATAAAAATTATCCGAAATTAAAAAAAAACATATCAGCAATTTTCAGTTTCTTAAAATAAATAATGTCCATTGGTTACTCTGTTCATATATATAATTTTAAAGTGACTTAAGCAAATTTTTAAAAATCAAGGAAATTTAATGGCCATGTTTTCATGGACCTGTTTGTGTTCCTGAGGTCAGGGTGGAGGAAGAGATTCTGTTATAGAAAAAAACACAGCAAATCCTCCTGGAATGTCAATTGTGTGCCCTGGTAATAATGTTACAAAATTGAGTTATTCTACAGACATCTTGTCAACACATTTGCAAATGAAATGTCTTGAGTGAAAAATGTTTGCCTTTGATTCATTTGTAGGTAAGAAAATGTCAAATAAACCAGAAGATTAGAGACTATTTATGTTCTTTAAATGACAAGAAAACAAAAAGTCTTCAAGTCTCAGGACATTCTGATTCCATGGATTCAACTAACCTCAGATCAAAAATATTCAGAAAAAATTACACCTGTACTGAATACATACATGTTTTTTCTTGTCAATATTCCTTAATAATACAGAACAATTATTTACATAGCATATATATTATATTATGTCCTATAAGCAATCTAGGGATGATTTAAAGCATACAAGAGGATATGCATAGTTTATATGCAAATACTATGCCATTTTTATATAAAGTATGTTAATTATCCACAAAATTTGGTATCAACAGGGGTATTAGAACCAATTTCTCACACATAATGAAAATGAATGCATTTATAAAAATACCAACAGAAACAACCTTGAAATGCCTCCCTATACCATTTCTTTTACCAAATATTTATCTCCCCTGCCGACTATCCCCTAAAATTTGTAAATAATGAAAATGGATGCCACTTATACCTCATATTTGTTTAACATCTAGCAAAGGAAATTGTTCTTGTATACTAATCTTGATATTTAGTTCTATTTACCTTTATCATACCCCTCATTTTCCAAAATAATAACTCACGGCAGCTGCATCCTGCCATTAGTTATTCCAAAGGGGATATATTCAAATGTGTCTTACCTTTATATACTGTAACCAGAGCAGTAGAAGGGTTGATTTCTCCATCTGGAAAATAAAGTGTATTCAGCTCAATTAAACCTACATATTTTTTATTTCAAAATCAAACTTAGAAATTCTTTAGGAAGTGTACATGTTTGTATATCATGCTACAGTCATGTCTTTTTAATATAGATTGCTCATCCAATTGAATATCAAGTCATTAATGAGTAGGTATAGAATTATATTCTCCACCCAGTAAACTTGGAAACTTCAATATCTTCCCACAAATAAGAAAACAATTTGCTCCTACAAACTACTTTAATTAAATATAAATAAGCTGTTAGAAATAAAATGAATTATCAGGCAATTACACAAAATTATATTGTATTGTGTAAAACCAACCTCAATGATGAAAATTTAGAACACTATACATTTACTTCCTTGGAAGTTAATTCCCTTACACTTTAAAACTACACCATTGTTATGAGAAGTATTTTTAAAATATTGTTGTTAAAATTGAAACTTAAATGGGGAAAACATTCAATAGTCCATTCAACTCAATGTATGTTTAAAATGCATTTTTCTAGATTACATTGTTAAATGTATTTTAAAATACATTTAAAATGCTGTATTTTAAGAAATACAGCATTTCTAAGGAGGCTGGAGAACCTGAAGATCTACAAACTTTTACGCTCAATGTAAGATTAAAAAAAATAAATCAGCAGGCCAAAATCACTGAATTCACCAAATCCACTTTTTAACTTCATCTTTCCTTTCCTTCTTGGAACCCTGACTGACCCTCAGTGAGGTAACAGGCCATGAGCATTTTCATTTCTGTTTTTCTCTATAAGTTTGTGTTGAAGCATAAAAAGTTGACATTTTATGTATTTATATCCTTAGCTAGATTAGGAGCTCTGTGATGGCAAAACTAGTCTTAATTCAAGCACATTTTTGTGAACCACATTTGCATTTTAATTCCTGGGAATCCTGTGTATCCTTTTTGCTTTTAAAAATGGAAGGTGTGAAAGGAATATTCTACAAAATTATTTCATTATCACTGAATTAGCTTTCAGGCTTTGAGAAATATGTCAAAATTTAAAGCCATCAAGTAAATTGAGTAATTGGTGTACACTTTTAATCTGGCATTTTTGTCTCCATTTGCTTTGCAAATAATGGCATTTTAAATAAGCAGTCATCATACAACTATCATTGTCTGTGATTTAACCAATGTCTCTACTAGGTCAATAAACTTGTGCCAAGTTAATCAATAGGGTTTAATCAGCAGGCCAAAAGTTCTCTTTCTAAAGAGATGTTCTTTGACATAGCGTGTCTTTATTCCTGTATTAACCTTTTATTAGATCCTAATAAATACAGAAATTATCTGAAAGATTTGAGGAAATTATGGATCTTTGCTTGCGAAAGAAGTAAAAGTATAGATTTCATAGAATTCCATGTGTTTATTCTTAAGGAAAATACTCATTTATTTTTTATAGAGACACAGACATGATCCATTTAGGCAATGACAGATGTTATCAATGTCTTACAATATGAACTCCCTATTATGAAATATGTTGTCTGGGGTTCGGATTTATAATCAGTTTATCAAAGGAAACTCATTCCTTCACTAGATGTTAGAGTAGACGGATCTGTGAGGACACATCCCTGGTAGGAAAATAACAAATACACAATTAAGTTCAACACCTCTACTTAGTTCCTCACTTTCAATTTCCAGTCATTCATTCACTCAAAAATATTTAGTACATACTGTGAGCCAAGCACTGCTAAGCACTGAGGATATAGAACCAAGTGAATGGCACTTACTTTAATGGAGTTTAAATTCGAGGGAGGAACAGATCATTTTACTCTAGGTCTGCACACAACCTCACTCCTTTTTTCCTGTTGTTACTACCAAGGTCCACACCCTCTTTCCTTTATGTTTCACTCTTTATGTTTCACTCTTTCCTTTTAATCTGGATACCTTGTTTGAATAACCTATGAACGGCCTCGCTATCTCTAGCTTTCCCCTCATTTTAACCCATTTTTAACTGTCCTACTCACAATGTCGCTGAAGGCTTCTTAGCCGTCCTAATTGCTTATTTTCTCATTGAGGTCCTCCACAAACATTTACAGTTCATTTCCTGTATCTTCAGTTCACACTGCTCATCTTTTTCATGAAACCTTTACTGGAGACCCCTAATAAGAATTCACATTTTCTTGCTCTATGCTTCTTTCATTCCTCTAGTGGATCACTCATCACATTCTACTTTCATATGATTATTATGATCATCTCAGGATCCCTACAGATCATAAGCTTCCTGAAGCTGTAAACTGTCAATCTTTATATTTTTCCCAGAACCTAGGTGATAACTCACATATAGGCATTCAATGTTTCTTGAATAAATACCTGTTGAAAGTATATTATAAAACTCTGTCCAGCTCCCTATTTTTAGGTAACTATTGGGGCTTAACAATTTGTAAAATACCAAAAACGTTTTTGGAAACAGCAAATGTAAGTTTTAACATGAGTCATGTCATGCTTGAGTTACAATATTACTGCAACCTTTCATTATCAAGCATGGTTTTGCTTTGAACTCAAAACTTTCTTTGACAAGAGTCCTTTATAATATACATAAGGGTCTATCTTTATGTTTCATCCTTTAGAAAGCCAAGATCCATCACATTCCAGAGTGTGGAAAAGTGTACTGCTTGAAGATTAAAATGGAACCATACTGAAGAATATAAGACCAACATTAGAACTTCTATTCTTAAACCTGAAGAGATTAGTGGTACCAGTTTTTTATCTTTCCTTGTATCCTCATATCCTCAAGTTTCTTGCTTTGCATGTATTTCTTTGCTTTTTTTAATTTTTTGTTTGTTTGGTTTTGGTACTAGGGATTGAACTCAGGGGCACTAGACCACTGAGCCACATCCCCAGCCATATTTTATATTTTATTTAGAGACAGGGTCTCACTGAGTTGCTTCGTTCCTTGCTTTTGCTAAGGCTGGTTTTGAACACATGATCCTCCTGCCTCAGCTCCTGCAGAGCCACTGGGATTACAGGTATGTGCCACTGTGCCTGGCTTGCAAGTATTTCTTAATGTACTCTTTCAAAGACATTTTACTCAAAGTTTTTTTTCACAAAAATAATACTTTTATAAACTAATAAATAATCAAAATTAATCAGAATTCTATCACTAATTAAGGGAAAACCATTGATGCATTAGAACTCATAAACTTTATTTTGCTGGCATGAGTTATAAAAGAAATAAAATAAAAGATGGATTAGCAGCATTTTTGCATCCATTTTTAGTTTCTTAAATGCAATGCCAAAAAGATCTGGTTCTTGTGTTTTGGAGTTTTTATTCATTTGCTTGTTTGTTTTTATTTTTGTCCTGTAACTATACTTGGCCTTTTCCATAATGTAAAATTTCCTAAAAATTTATGGTATTATCTTTCTACCATATTCATGAAATATAAAAATTAGTTGTTCTAACATCTTTTATGAAAAGATATTTAATCATCTAAATTAATCCAAATTAATTTACCCTAAGTGAATTCAGTATGTTTAATAAAGTGTCATTGGCTATACTTCAAAATACAAGATTAAAATTTGGATTTATCTATAGCCATTGGTGTGAGCCAAAATGCAAATGTCATGTTGAGAACTAAGACTAAATCAAAAGCATTTTTATGTCTGGAATGGAGGTGGCTGAGAAGTAATTCAGTGTTCTAGTCCATTAAGTTTAGAGCTTCCCTGATAAATTGATTAAGGAGCATGCCAGGATAAGTGAGAGATTATCAGAACATTTAACACATTTAATTGATGAATTCAGTTCAGTAAACATTTACTGAGAAATTCTAATGAAGAAATTATCTTGGATGTAGATACAGGGAAGAAAAGACAGAGTAAAACTTCGACCAGTCTTTGTAACCACAAGGGAAAATCCATTATTCTCACAACTTGAAAAGCAAGAGAAAAAGAACAAGAGAGTAGAAGATGACAGAGTCCTGTATGTTCCTATGGATAGACAATGAGCTGGCTGTACTGAGCATAATATCTGAGCTCTGTGGCAGAAAAAAGTTCTAGGAAGACACCTGAAATTCCCACCCCCTCATATTCACATTATATATAATCCCTTCCCTTTCTAGGTAGTACAGAACCTGTGAATCTATTGAGAAAGTCAGTGCCATAACTATGTGACATCACATAAAACTTCACTGTAGCAAAGCAAGTGGGATTCTCCTACAGGTTAAAAGAAGTAAGGTGCCCCCTCAAATAAATAACCTAATCAATAAATGGGCTAAGGAATTGAACAGACACTTCTCAGAAGAAAATATATAATCAATCAAAAAATACATGAAAAAAATGTTCAACTTCTGTAGTAACTAGAGAAATGCAAACCAAAACATACTTTAAGATTTCATCTCATTCTAGTCAAAAAGGCAATTATCAAGAATACAAGCAATAATAAATGTTGGCGAGAAAGTGGGGGAAAAGGTATACTTATACATTGCTAGTGGCACACTGCAAATTAGTACAATGACTCTGGAAAGCAGTATGGAGATTCCTTAGCAAACTTGGAATGGAACCACCATTTGAATTAGCATACTATAGTGACATAGCCACATCAATGTTTATAACAGCTCAATTCACAATAGCTATACCATGGAACCAACTCAGTTGCCCTTCAATAGATGAATGGATAAAGAAAGTGGTACATATATACGATGGAATATACTCAGCACTAACAGAAAAAATCATAGCATTTGCATGTAAATGGATGAAGTTGGAAAATATTATGCTAAGGAAAGTAAGCCAATCCCAAAAAATCAAAGGCCAAATGTTTTCTCTAATAAGTGGATGCTGATCCATAATGTGGGGGGGCGGGTGCACAGGAAGAATGGAGGAACTTTGGGCAAAGGGAAAGGAGGGGAGGTGAGGGAGAATGTGGGCAGGAAAGATGGTTGAATGAGATGGACATCATTACCCCAGATACATGTATGACCGCACATACCGTGCGACTCTACATCATGTACAACCAGAGAAATGAAAAGTTGTGCTCTATTTGTGTACAATGAATCAAAATGTATTCTGCTGTCATATATATCTAATTAAAATAAATAAATAAGTAATTTTAAAAAATAAGGTGACATAACGTGAAAGGGCCATGTGGTTAAGGACATGTACATGGAGCTAAGAGTATGCCCAGCCAATAGCAAACAAGATAATAGGGATCTCAATTCTACAATCATAAGGAACTAATTTCTGCCAACAACCTGAATGAGCTTGAAAGAAGAGGATACTCAACCTCAGGTGAGATTACAATCCCAGCCAACAATTCAATTTTAGCCTTCAATATCCTGGGTAGAACCCAGGTAGCCTGTGTCCAAAGCTGCTGACCCACAGAAACTGTGTAAGCTGATGAATATATTTTGTTTTAAGCAACTAAATCTGTGATAATCAGTTTCATAGCAACAGAAAATTAATACATGCCCAAATGTGATTGCAAAGGAGTGTCTGAACTAAAACAGAGATAGATGCCCTCCCCTTTCTGTTGACAAAAAATGATAAAGGCTGTTGCATCAAAGATGCAATGGTCACATGCAAACTTGTCATAGTTGGAGCAACCTAAAATGCAGTGGGAGAAAATGAGGCTGAGAGAGCTACAGAAGCAGAGATTAATGCATTCAACTCCAGGTGGCATTTCATTCTCTCCTGTCTATCTCAAACTTTCATTATTGTTAGAGGGAAATATGTATCTCAAATTATTTTTAGGATATCTTCTGAAGTGAAATTCATTCCCTGGATTAGTAAGTAACATCATTGGGATTTGAACTTAGTCTATCTAGTTCTTAAATTTGTTCTCCTTACCATTAATCAAACAAGGAATAATGGAATCCCCTTACTGATTGATTTAAATAATTTCTTCTTCTTATATCAGAAACTGCTAGAGAAAGAAAATTAATAAAACTACAACTAAAGGTATTTATATACTACTTTTAGTATACAGATTAATATGTTTATAGCCTATGTACTTTTCTCTAAAGTTAAGAAATCATTTTATAAATGTTGATCTTGATATACTGTTCTAGCATCAGATAATTATCATATATTTGATAAGCAGTTATTCTTCTAAGAATATTGTATTCAGCTTCTTTCCTTAAAATTCTTGAACAAAATCTTAAGAACCTTTTGCATAATGTTGATAGCTGAATCTCAGAGTTTGTACTGTTTCAAAATTAAACAAGTGATGATTTGGAATGCATAAAAGTATACTATATGGGTTACAAATGACATAGAAATTCTCATGAAAATAAAGAGCCAGATGAAGAGAAAGCACAAGTCAATTCCAGACTGCTCTATTTCAACTATATATGCACATAAACAAGCAGCACATTTGTTATGTCAAGTCAATGTTAAACTGCTAAATATGATCTTATTTATTCACAAAGACACATATAAAGAGTGTTCCTTTTTGGTATTTCAAACTAAGTGAAGAAATATAAGTTGGAAATTTTTTAAAGACCAGAGAGAATTTCTCATTTAAATACAAACATTATTATCTTCAAATATGAGCCCAAAATTTCAAGTGAATCACAATACAACCTCCTTCACTCCAGCTAATCAGTTCATTCTTTTCTATAAAGTATTAGTATATTTGTTGTTTGAGGTGGAATTGTTCAAAATGACAAGTCATAAAGAATAGAACTAGTCTGGTATTATGATGTCTCCTATTTCACTTTTCTTGCTAAGAATTGCTTTGGTTATTCTGAGTCTCTTATTTTTCCAAATAAATTTCCTGAGTGCTTTTTCTATTTATATGAATATTGTCATTGGGATTTTAATAGTAATTTCATTAAATCTATTTAATGCTTTTGGTAGTATGGCCATTTTGACAATATTAATTCTGCCTATCAAGGAGCATGAGAGAACTCTCCATCTTCTGAGGTTTTCTTCATTTTTTTCTTTAGTGTTATGTAGTTTTCATTGTAGAGGTCTTTCACCTCTTTTGTTAGATTGATTCCCGTTTTGTTGTTGTTGTTGTTGTTGTTGGTTGGTTGGTTGTTTTGAGGCTATTGTGAATGGGGTAGTTTTCCTAATTTCTCTTTTAGTGGATTCATTGCAGATGCATAGGAATGCATTTGATTTATGGGTGTTGATTTTATATCCTGCTACTTTGCTGAATTCATTTATTAGTTCTAGAAGTCTTCTGATTTAATTTTTTGGATCTTCTAGATGTAGATCATGTCATCAGCAAATAGTGAAAATTTGAGTTCTTCTTTATCTATTTGTATTACTTTAATTTCTTTTGTCTGTCTAATTGCTTTCGCTAGAGTTTCAAGGATGATGTTGAATATTAGTGGTGAAAGAGGGCATCCTTGTTTTGTTCCAGGTTTAGAGGGAATGCTTTCAATTTTTCTCCATTTAGAATAATGATGGCCTTAGGTTTAGCATATATAGCTTTTACAATGTTGAGGTATGTTCCTATTATCCCTGGTTTTTCTAGTGTTTTGAACATGAAGATGTGCTATATTTTGCCAAATGCTTTTTCTGCATCTATTGAGATGATGATATGATTCTTGTTTTTAAGGCTATTAATATGATGAATTACATTTATTGATTTCCATATGTTGAACCAACTCTGCATTCCTGGGGTAAACCCCACTTCATCGTGCTGCACTCTCTTTTTAATATGTTTTTGTATGCAATTTGCCAGAATTTTATTGAGAATTTTTGCATCTATGTTCATCAGAGATACTAATCTGAAGTTTTCTTGATGTGTCTTTCTCTGGTTTTGGTATCAGGGTGATATTAACCTCATAGAATGAGTTTAGAAGGGCTCCCTCCTTTTCTATTTCATGAAATATTTTGAGGAGTAGTGGTGTTAATTCTTCTTTGAAATTCTTGTAGAATTCAGCTGAGAATCTGTCTGGTCCTGGGCTTTTCTTGGTTGTTAGGCTTTTGAAGGTGTTTTCCATTTCATTACTTAAAACTGATCTTTCGAACCCTAACCCTAAACCTCCTCATTCAGTTTGGGTAGGTCATATGTCTCTAGAAATTTGCCAGTGTCTTTAATATTTTTTTATTTTATCGGAATATAAATTTTCAAAATATTTTCTGTATTTCAGACATGTCTGTTATGATATTTCCTTCATCATCTTGTATTTTAGTAATTTGAATTTTCTCTTCATTAGCATGGCTAGGGGCTTATCCATTTATTTTTTCAAAGAACTTTTTGTTTTGTCAATTTTTTCAATTTTTTGTGTTTCAATTTCATTGATTTCAGCTCTGATTTTAATTATTTTCTGTCTCCTATTGCTTTTGGTGTTGATTTGTTCTTCTTTTTCTAGGGCTTTGAGATATAGCATTAGGTCATTTATTTGTTGATTTTTTATTCTTTTAATGAATGTACTCAAAGCAATAAACTTTCCTCTTAATACTGCCTCACCGTGTCCCCGAGATTTTGATATGTTGTATCAGTGTTCTCATTTATCTCCAAGAATTTTTTTTATTTCATCCCTTATTTCTTTTACTATCCATTCATTATTTAATAGTGTATTATTAGTCTTCATTTGCTAGAGTATCTATTTCTTATTTTATTGTTGCTTTCTAATTTCATTCCCTTGTGACCTATTAGTATGCAGGGTATTATCTCTTTTTTTTGTATTTACTATGAGTCTTTGTGGTATATGAAATGGTCTATTTTAGAGAAGGAGCCATGTGCTGCTGAGAAGAAAGTATGTTTGCTCATTGATGGATGAAATATCCTATTTGTCTGTTAAGTCTAAATTATTGATTGTATTACTTAGTTCTATAGTTTCCTTATTTATTTTTTATGTGGAAGATCTCTCCAGTAGTGAGAGAGGTGTGTTAAAGTCACCCAGTATTATTGTGTTGTGGTCTATTTGATTCTTGAAATTGAGAAGGGTTTGTTTGATGTACATAAATGCTCCATTGTTTGGGGCATAAATGTTTACAATTGTTGTATCTTGCCGATGTATACTTCCTTCAAGAAGTATGAAATGTCCTTCTTTGTCTCTTCTGATTAACTTTGGCTTGAAGTCTACTTTATCTGAAATGAGGATGGAAACCCCTCCTTTTTTACACAATCCATATGAGTTATATATGTTTTTTTTCTCATCCTTTCACCTTCAGGCTGTGGATGTCTTTGCTCATGAGGTGAGTTTCTTAAAGACAGCATATTGTTAGATCTTGCTTTTTAATCCAATCTGACAGTCTATGTCTTTTGATTAATGAGTTTAGGTCATTAATATTCAAGGTTATTATTGAGATATGATTTGTATTTCCTGACATTTTGATTTATTCCTGGCTTTTAATTTGACTTAGTTTCTCCTTTGGTTGAATATTCCTTTAGTGTAGTTCCTGACTTTGCTAGTTTTCACTGTTTCTTTTTTTCCCCTTTATCCTCATGGAATATTTTGTTGATAATTTTCTGTAGTGCATGCTTTCTTTTAATTCTTTTAATTTGTGTTTGTCACAAAAGATTTTAATTTTATCTTCAATCTGAAAATTAATTTTGCTGGATATAAAATTCTGGGTTGGCATCCATTTTCTTTCAGAGCTTGAAATATATTATTCCTTAAACTATACTACAGAGCTATAGTAACAAAAACAGCATGGTATTGGCACCAAAATAGGCAAGTAGACCAATGACACAAAATAGAAGACACAGAGACAAACCCACACAAATAAAGTTATCTCATACTAGACAAAGGTGCCAAAAACATTCACTGGAGAAAAGGTGAATTCAAAAAATGGTGCTGACAAAATATGGAAATCCATATGTAGCAAAATGAAATTAAATCCCTATCTCTCCATGTACAAAAATCAACTCAAAGTGGATCAAAGACAAGCACAGAACAGAGACCCTGTGCCTAACAGAAAAAATGCCTAATAGAAAAAAAAAGTAGGCCCAAATCTTCACCATGTCAGCTTAGGATCTGACTTCCTTAATAAGACCCATAAAGCATGAGAAGTATTATAAGAATTAATAAATGGGGTGGATTCAAACTAAAAAGCTTCTTCTCAGAAAAAGAAATAATCAATGATATGAGAAGAGAGTCTCAGAGATTGTGAGAAAATCTTTACCACATGCACCTCCAATAAAGCATTAATCTCCAGGATATATAAAAAACTCAAAAACCTTAACACCAAAAAAATAATAATAATAACCCAATCAATAAAGGGTCTAAGGATCTGAACAGACACTTCACAGAAGAAATACAATAATCAACAACTATACAAAAAATATTCAACATCTGTAGCAATTAGAGAAATACAAATCAAAACTACACTAAGATTTCATTTCACTCTGTCAGAATGGCAATCACCAAGAATACAGGCAACAGTGAAGGTTGATGAGGATGTGGGGGAAAAGGTACACTCATACATTGCTGTTGACACTGCAAATTGGTGCAACCACTTGGGAAAGCAGTATGGAGATTCCTCAGAAAACTTGGAATGGAACTACCATTTGACCCAGCTATTCCACTCTCTGATTTATACCCAAAGGACTTAAAATCAGCATACTACAGTGGTGCAGCCATGTCAATGTTTATAGCAGCTCAACTCACAATAGCTAAACTATGGAACCAACCTAGGTATCTTTCAATAAATGAATGGATAAAAAAAATATGGTATATATATTCAATGGGATATTACTCAGCTTTAAAGAAGAATGAGATTATGGCATTTGCCAGTAAATGGATGGAGTTGGCGAATATCATGCTAAGCAAAATAAGTCAATCCCCTCCCCCAAAAAAACAAAGGCCAAATGTTTTCTCTAATATGCAGATGTTAATTCACAATGGGAGGGGGAACTAGAGAAGAACAGAGTTGGCGTAGATTAGGTAGAGGAAAGTGAAGGGAGAGCAGGGGAGAAGATGTGGGGATAGGAAGGATAGTAGAATGAAACAGGCATTATTACTTATGTATATATATGACTGTATAGCCAATGTGATTCTACAACATGTACACTCAGAAAAATGAGAAATTATACCCCATCTATGTATGATATATCAAAGTGCATAAATGTATTCTACTGTTATGCATAACTAATTAAACAAAAATTTAAAAATTTACAAAGGAATAGAACTGCTTATACATTAAATTAATCATATTTAATCATAATTTAATAGTCAAATATATACTTTGGGATAATTTTGGTTTTTTTATCCTTTGACAAAATTATTATTTTCCCAAGCATCTCCTTATCTCTTTTTAAAATCCTGTTTGTTCATATTCCAATATAAACACCTGCTTATTGAAGAGAATTTGGAAAATAAAGACAAGGACAAAACAGGAAAATTCACCCATAATCCCATCAGCCCAAGACAGCCAGTGTTAAACATACTCATGTATTTCTTCTTAACATATTTTCTGTGCAAAGTACATATATCTTTCTTAAAACTATTGGAATAATATAGTTTTATATCTTCTTTTGTCACACAGTGAAGAATCTTTGAAACATGGTTTTGAATTATGCAAAATATCCCATTGTAAATGTCATAATTTATATAACAATTACCAAACTATGCAATGATAAAATATTTAAGTTGTTTCCAATTTTTGTACCATGAAAAATGTTCAAATGGGTTTTCAAGTTTAAAATTGTGCATCATAAACACTCCTTAATGTATTCCTGCTAATGTTGCCCTAAAAGTTGCAAAAACAAGCAAAAAGCCCATAAAAACAAAACAAAATAAAATCACAAACTAATTTCTTAAACAGAACCAAGTTAAGAAGACAATCTCTCCACTTCCAGTTCCTTAACTCATAGAGTTTGGAATCTATACCTACTGGTCTGAGACTATGTTGTTACATAACTGCATCTTTCAAAAGTAGCTAATGTGTCTCTCCAACTATCTCCCTGGTCTTTCTATATCTACTCAGAGATAGAAAACTAAAGGAAAGATGCAAGCTGCAACTCATGATATTTTTGTGAGTTGGTCACCAACTCAAATATAGTAGGTGATAAAAGTGTCAGGAAAAACAAAAATAGTTAAACTTTGCATGAAAAGCATACATTGTGACAATGGTGATATCAGAGAAGCATAAGGAGAGGTGGAGAAGCTGTCACTTCTATATCTCTAGAAATGTTAAGAAGTTCCAGCTAGAAAGTGAAAATTAGAATAGTAATTGATGTTATAAATCTGCCAGCTGAAGATGTAAGAATAAAAATCATACCATTCTTCAAGCATTAGTAGAATATAACCAAGGGAAATTCACATAACCTAATCATTAATAAATAGTAAAAATCACATGAAAATAAGCCACAGAAACCCATAATATGTTACTGCAAAACAAGGAAAGCAAATATCCTGAAAAATAAAGGGAAGAACCAATCAACTAGGGTAATCACCCTTTTGCAAAATTCAGGGGAAAAAAATAATCGGAAAAGTGTTTGGTATTCTTTGAAGAGAATAAAATAACTTCTACAAAACTGTAGAAAATATTGAGAGAAAAGGACAACCAGGTAGAGATGTAAAACAGCTTGGAGTTAAAATACTTAATGATATTAGAAATCACCTAAGAAATAAATGCAAGTAAACTGTGAATATATATTTGCAGAATTATAAGCTATGTTGATGGAAGCAAAGAAGATGTGAATAAGTACTATGGAAGAAAAGCTTGAAAACATTTACAATTATGCAGAGAAAAAAAGAGATGACAAAAGTGACAGAAAATATCATAGCTATAAAAAATATATAAACATGATTAATACTCCTAAACATAAAATCAGATTAAATAAAATGAAAGCATATCTAATAAAAACATACTGGCAATAGAAAAATATATTATCTACTGTTAGATAAGAATTGTGTGAAGAGATTTAGAAACATCCTAATAGACATCAAGGTTTGAACACTGTGGCAAACTCTAATATACTAATACCTACAAACTGACATCTTTTGCTTATTGTATCAAGCAATTTATCTGTTCCTATCTAGTGTTGATCATGATAAAGGAAGCAAACTCTTAAATACTGTTTGTGCAAGGAAAAAAGTGAATTCAGCAGTTGTAGAAGCCAAATTTGACAAAATGAATAGAAAATTTTCAAATGACAATGCTATTTAATCCTTCAATTCCACTTTATGCTGAAGGACTTATAATAGGAAAAACATAGAAATAAATAAATATCCATTGACAGACTGGTTTAATATTATATTCGCTTAATGAAACACTATAGAGCATAGATCTCTGCTGCATAAAAAGCTAATAAAACTGAAGTTTTTTAAGAATTTAAAAATTATGGAAACAGTCAAAATCAAGACAGATTGGGAGAAAGGCAAAATTAACTAAAAAGGCAGTTGTTTACATGGTTACATTATTTTTTCTCTCACCTACAGTACATAAGAGTTTGTTTTTCACTCTTCTTCCCCACATGGCATAATTACCAGTTAAGTCTTTGTTGATTGAATAAGCTAAAAAAGGTGTCTCATCATTGTTCTGAGCCTATCAAGAAATACATGAAAGTGTGTGTGTGTGTGTGTGTATGTGCATACACTATACATGGTGTAGACAGCTGTCACCTACTGAAGTGGGGTGGATTCTGGGAGAAACTGATTTGAGGGAAGAGAGGTGAGGCAGGGGACAAACAAACTGAACACAAGTCACGCTGTTAGCAAATCACAGACCCATGGAACACAAACTTCTTGAAAGGCCAAACGGAACCACAAGCCCTTGGAGCAGTGGAGAGGAGTGAGAAGAGCAGCGAGAGGGAGCCATTCACCTGCTGGCTCCTGGGCCTGCCACTCTGGGCCAGAGTTCACCTCCTCTGTTCCAGGATGCTTCCCACAGTTCATGAGGGCCTTCACCGGGGTGGGTGTTTCTTCCAGGCCCAGAAGCGGTGCGGGAAGCCAGAGCACCTATGGCTGGCAAGCGGGAAGGAAAGAGTCCTCCCTCCACACAGGAGGACTGGGCGGGGGGGGGGCTGGAGTTGTGGCTCAGCAAAAGAGAGCTTGTCTAGCACGTGCGACGCCCTGGGTTCGATCCTCAGCACCACATAAAAACAAAGAAACAAAATAAAGGTATTGTGTCCAACTACTTCAAAAAAATAAATATTAAAAAAGAAGAAGAAGAAGAAAAAGACTGGGACTGAGGTCACAGAAGGCGAGTCACTGAAGTCCAGGTCTGCGCAAGGCCTGCTGACTTAGCGCCCTCAGCGCGGTGGGCAAGCTTCCGTGAAAGCGCATGCGCGGCAGGTCCACACCACCAGCTGGGAGACGTGCGCATGCGCCTGAGCTAATCTGCGAATGAGGACAGCAGGAGAGGAGCACAAAAGGAGTCAGACATATCAAGCACCAAACACCGTCATACCACCTCAGTATGGCTTTTGTCCATATAAAATAATACCAGTGAGCTCTACCTCTGTAAATGCAGTGACTCCTCATTAGCACTTCTTCTCCATTCCCTTGTATAATCTTGTGTTCTTGGAGTTTCTATGAACCCCATTAAGGTTTCAAACTCTATTTCAACCTCTCTGACCATTCTTTCCCAGACTCCTTCCTTAACTCTTCTTTCCAAAATGACCTCTAAACGTCTTCTGTCCTTAATTATGCGTCCTGTTTTCTTTCACTGTACTCTCATGCTATCTAACTTCATTCTTGTAGCATTACGCTATTTCTGTTTTACCAAATCCTCTAGATATTTCTCATGGTCGTCTCTTCTTGCCACCAGACCTAAAGAAAGGGCCACGTTCTAATAATCCATTCAGTCGTCTAATAGCCATATCAACATGACCAGAATTGAATTCTAGATCTTCCCTCTTATCCCCAAAAATGTTCCTTTCTCTCCAAGGTTTTCATTCTCCATCCACCCATCTGCTCATCAAATGCAGAGATATTCTCAAGACGGTTTGGGGTTTTTTTTGTTTTTGTTTTTTTTCACCACAATGATTGTCAAGGACTTTTGTCTTTACCTCCAAAATATATCTTGAATACTACTTATTCTATCAGTACTCACTACCATTTCTCCCCTTTTCTACAGCAATGGCATCTTACCTATCTCTCTGCTTTTATTTGGATCTGCAGTACATCGTAGCCACATCTTCTACAATACATGCCCCACTCTAATTACTCCAAAATGCACAAAAACACTTCACTGTCTATCGGTTCCCTGCTTTACCCGGTTCTGCCCTCTCACAAGTCCTTAGTGTGTGCTGTTCTCTGCTGAAAAATGCTTTCTTGGTTGACTCTACTTGTCCTATGCATGGCTTACTTTGGAGGCTCCCCGGTACTGTCCACTTAGTCTAAAGTAGATTTTGCTGTCACTTTCTCATCACAACCTCTACTCTTGCATCATAGAATTTGTCAGAATTTAGAATTGTTCATCATGTTAAGTGAAATATCTCAGGCACAAAAAGACATATACCACATGTTCTTACTCATTTGTGGAAGCTAAAAAAAAAAACCTGATCTCAGAGAAGTAGAGTTGGAACAGTGTCCTTACAGAATGAGAAAGGTGGTTAGATAACAAATACCAAAATATAGTTAGATAGGAGGTATTCATTCTGGTGTTCTATTGCACAGTAGGGTAACTATAGTTTACAATTTATACTATATTTTAAAATAACTAGAAAAGTCCAACAGTTCCCAACACAGAGAAATAATAAATGTCTGAGAAGACAGAAATGCTAATTATTCTGATTTGATCATTGTACACCATATACATGAATCAAATTTGTACTATACCCCATAAATATGTACAATTGCGGTGCTTTGTTGCACAACTATTATGTGCAAAGCACTGGGAATACAAAAAATAGTGACACTGTCCGAAGTAAATACATGCTAGCACAAAAAAAGCTCACAAATAAATAGAAAATCACAGTGAAATATATGTCTTTGCTGAAAATGTAACAGAATCCATTATAAAAGAACTTAAGATTGTTTACTTCTTTATATTAGTATCTATTTACTCTATATTTACTTTAAATATTCAGAATATGTGATGTATTCATAGTTTAATAAGTAAAAAAGTTATATTAAGGTCCACATGGCAAAGCCTTGTTTCCATTCAGTCTCCATCTGCCCTGATCCACCTCCACTATTTATTTGTGCCATATAGCCCATTGTTTACTACCCCAGGTAAATATGAAGTAAATAGGATTGCATTCTCTTATTTGGACCCCTATTTCTTTTAACAAAACCTAGCGTTCTACATGGGTTTTTTTGTTTGTTTGTTTTTGTTTGTTTTTGTTTTTTTGCTGTTCGATATTTCTATAGTATATCTTTTCAGTTAAAACTATATTCTAGAGATTGACTCTCATCAATATATAAATTTTCTTCATTCTTTCTCACAGTTGCATCGTGTTACATTATATGAATTAACAGTTTATTCCACCTCTGCTGGTTGATTCCAGTCTTTTTCAATCCAAACAATGCTGCAATTAACAACCTTGCAAAAGTACCATTTTGTGTTTGTACAGGTGCTTGTCTAGAATGTATATCCTAGATAGTTTGATCAAAACACAACATACCTCTAACATTAGTATATATCACTAGGTCTTCCTTAAGATTTCTATGATTTTGTGTCATCAGCAAAGACATATGAGAGAGCCTGTTTTCCCAGTATCTTAAAAAATAATATTATCAAACTTCTGCATTTTTACCAGTCCAGTAGGAGAAAAACTGTATTTCAGTGTAGATTAAATGTGAAGTGCTTTTATTAAAAGTGTGCTTTCTTGTTGTTGTTGTTGTTGTTCTTAAAGGGTCAACTAGTATTATTTATTTTTTCTTGGAACTATTAGTATATGACAAGTTTTTCTCATCAATTATTCCCTTTTGTGATTTTTCTCAGGAACTCTTTCCATGTAGGAATACTAGACTTTGTCAGTGACACATTGCAAATACTGTCTCTTTGGTTCTACTTTTTTTTTTTTTTTGCCATGAAGACTTTGCTTGTTTCCAATTTTCTTATTAAATTTATTTATCTTTTCTTTTAGGCTTCTAGATATTGAGTCAGAATGAGAACAGCCCTTTCCATCTAAGGTTATAATGAATCTTATAACTGTTTTAGAACTTCTGTCCTGTTGTTTTGGAACATTTGAATTACTGATTCATTTAGAGTTTATCCCAATCTCAGTGGATGTATAAATCCAAATTTCTCTGTCCCAGTGACTATCCTGTTGTCTCAACACCATTTATTTCTATTTATTTTCTATTTATTTCTCCCTTATGCCATTCTGCTGATTTGAGGGCTCCTTTAGCTTATACTACATTCCAATAAGTTTTGGGGTCTCCATTTGAACTTCCACATATGTACAGCTGGTTAAGGTATGCTTTCTCCCTATACTCTAAGTTAATGAAGGTGAGGGCTATGTTCATTTTGTTGGCCTATGTTCCCAGAGTTTAAAATAGTGCCGGTAACATGGAAGAGCCTCAGTTGTTATTTGTTATATTTGGTGGATATTCACAAAGTTCTAAAAGAATTTTTTCCTTTCCCCCCACAAATATGTTTAAAGATCATTTAATATTTTTAATTTAATAACAAATATTTCACAGATTGGAAATTTGAAAATGGGCAATAGATAATGTACAACATTACACACTTCTATTTGAGGTACATAACATTTTATCTCTTAAGTACAATGTTAATATTTTTAAACAAAAACATTTATTTCAATCAATATGTTAATAAAAATCAAAGAGATTGAAATGGTTTATGTCTACAGAAAACATTTATATTAAACAAGATAAATCATTTTTATACACAGTAGATGCAGGGACTTTGCAGATGCAATATTAATCCTTTTATCAATTTCTAAGTAACCATGGAGATCCAAGATAAATTGCAGTGTTTCTGGGAAGCATGATTGTGAAGTGGAAACATTAGTATGTGAAAGCAAATCACCTCCCTCAAGCCTGAGCCTAGTTTATTAGATCCAAGCATTTGCTTCTCACTGTCATTTTACTCTTCTCTTATTGATGCTGGACATCTTTTGCCCCTCACACTCAGTAAGTACTCCTTTCTTTACTGAGGAAGAAACTGAGATAATTGTGTGCTCTAGGTGGCAAAGAATTTGTGAACTCACAAAGACTTTAAGATATATGCCTTGCAAATGTCAATAATCTACTGTATCAAAAAGTGTAGCATCCCATTGTAAAATTATTAATACATTCAGTTAGTTTCGATTCTCTCTTTATTGGCAAAGCAGCAGCATTAATGGCAAAATAGCACTCAGTTTCAATAGTACGTAAATACATCTTAAAAATCAGATGTCAGTGATACAGTAATTATCTAACTAAATGTTAACTAGTAACAATTTTAATAGCAGTTTTAATGGTACAAAAAATAAAAGCTAAAGTTATCCTTCTTCTATTAAGAAAATGATGCTCTATTTCCGTGCTCCTTACTACTGAGATAACTATTAATGTATATGAAGCATTTTTATAAACATATTGAACTTAAAATTTTTAATAATGTCCAATGAAAACTCCTTAAGAATTAAAGATTCTAGATTTAGACACCTTACTAAGCTGTTCAAAATAAAAGAACATATGATAGAATAAGAGGCCTAGAACTTAATCCAGCTGTTAACATGAATTCTACACGTTGTTATGCTGAATGAATTTACACAAGTCATAAGTATTTTCTGGTTATCAGTTACACCAGCAAAACGAGAGGACTTTGCAATAAAATCCCTAATATTCATTTTAGTAACCTAAAATCCTATAGCTTTATGATCTGTCTCTAAATACACAATTCTTTAAGGCTATCTAGCTGCCAATTTAACTGCTCACATTTATCAAACTAAACAGTAGAAATTATAAGATATCTTAATCTGTATAGGTTTGGAAAACTGCAAATTAAAAAAAAAAAACTCATGAGTGAAACTGAAGGAATTCTGCAAAATAGCCTTCTATTTAATGGAACCATTCCAGATTTGTGCCGTGCTGCAGTTATAAACATAATAGCATTTCAACTGAACAATTTATGATCATTTGATTCTCTAAAATGAAGCAATAAATCTAATAAATCTGATATTTGCCCTTGGAGCTGTATATATTTTGTACCAACTATAAAATCATCAAATCCCAGTAGTCTTAAAAACACATTATTGTCAAACAGTGTAAGTCTGCCAAGTGCCTAAATAATGGTCATAAAATTTAACTGAATTTGACATTATGATGTACAGAGTTCTTGGAATCCAAGATTTTAATTCCACTGGCATGTGCAGTCTATAGGTTCCTGGAGAGTGTACATAATTTCAGTGCCATTTCCTGAGCAATACAGAGGCACAGTCAAGTTTCGTACTCCATTTTCACGACAACATTTGCAGAATCTTAGGTGACTTTCAACGTTGATGTTATATATGGTAGCAGATGGGCATTTTCCATCACATGATGCAACATTTATCTGTAAGGAGATATAATAAGGAAAATTATCTTAAAAATTTAAAAACACTGATTATTATTATGTTCCATAAGAAGTCAGATGAAAGCAAGGCTTTCTTCCTTACCACTTTAACCCTCGATTTCCTGCATGTTAAAAGATCGTGGAAAATACAACATTGAAACTCACGGAAGTCAAGAGCTTTTCCATAATGATGTCCAAAATAGCAACACTGACAAAACTCAAAGCATCAAGTGTGCAAACATATCTAGATGGATGTGGGGGATATGCTAATCACAATCTAATCATTCTCTTGTCACTTGTGCTATGTCACAACTGAAGTAGGACATTGAATTGAGTCATTTGAAAGAGGGCAAACATGACTATGACTATTTTCATTGAGTAAAATTGCATAGTTAAGACAACGTGGTCAAATACATTTAGATTTAATTCCCATCTCTCTGGATTGCAATTATCATTTAGAGCTGTTGATTATTTATACTAAGAATAAGTCATACTTCTTCACAAAGAGAATATTTAATATTTGAATATAGGAATTCTCTTAAAGTTGAACATAGTATGTTGGCATTTTTTATTGGCATACAAATTTGTTAGTGCTATGGGTTAGTGACATATATGCTTCTAGAAAAGCACACGTTCTTTGTGTAACAAATGATATTTTCCACTTACAGAGCTTTGGCTTACACAGTCCTGTTTCCTTATGACTGATTTAATCGTCACTTTCTGGCATATTCTTTCTTCTCGTTTGCCTGATAAAATACAGAACACATTTCATCAAAGGGCCATGTAAAATTGTTTCTTAATTTAATTAAACATCGTATATTTAAATTTGAAATTTTATATATTTATATAAAATATATTCCAGTATTAAAAGATATTTAAAATTTTACTTTACACAATAATTTAATTAACTAAATGAATAATTTAAAATTTAAAATTCCATTCCATATGCAATATTTATTTTTACTTTCTAAATAAATTCTTATATTTTCTAGCTTTATACTTATTTATTTCTACTTCTAAACTTCTTGGTTTATAATAGATATCATTATCATAAATCAAAACTATCTCACACATATAATAATGCTAAAATGAACCTATATTGTAGTATATGTGTATATTAAATTAATTTGGGAATGAGTCATGATATGTATAAGCATATATATAAATAATGCATAAACACATTTACACATCAATTTTAAAATACAAATTAAGAGATTTAAAGCCACATTATCTTAGCAAATATTAACATAAAACAATGCAAAAATGCAATGAATTATTTAACAATCATACTGAAATGTGTGGATGGGTCATCCTTGATTTTATGGCTTTGTGATGATCTTTTAGGATTTTAAGTGAAAATATTTTGTAATCATTCATGGTACATTTGTGTATGACAGATTGTCACTAGATTATGCACCCAAGAATGTATGTATATTTAATATTGTATGGTAGTGGATATAACTCCTGAATCAGAATGTAAAGGTCCAGGATTCTCACTTCACTTGTTACTAAATTGCTCTGCCACTTTAGGAAAGTCACTGAATCATTCTGTTGAGTTTCCTTATTTGCAAAAGGATGGAATTATATTACCAATTTTCAAATGAGTTTAGTCATGAAGTCTTCATCTGAAATAAAAGCTTACGTGAAATCCCATCATATAAAGTAGACCCTGATTAAACCATTCTGGTTGAAGGAGAGATGAGTAGCTAAGACTGTTTAGAATTAACCTATCCTTGTCAAGATCACCCACTACCTCCAAATTGCTGAATTCAAAGCCACATCTCAGTCCTCATCACTTCTTGGCAGCATCAGATCCAGTCCATCACTCTATCCTCCTTAATTCATTTTGCTCCTCATCAGTCTCCTATGCTGATCCTTCCTCTTCCCTGACGGCTCTACTTCAGCAAGGCCCAAGGCTCAGTGCTGTTGGCAGAGCACAGATTATTTTGTGTCTTGAGGTGCTTTCATCAGTAATTACTTCATTAGCCCTCCTAATCTCTTGTAAACCCAATGCAAAGGAATAGTCAAGAAAGAAATCATCTTTACCATGACCTAAAAGTTACCTTACCCTCTTTTGTCTATCCCTCTCCTTCCCTCACTCTGTGTTGTAGCCATGCTTTGCTATTACCTCTACTTTGAACTCTTCATTTTTTGCATGTCTCCCTTAGGACACTCAGTCTCTGCTCAAATGACATCTCATTAAAGACACAGTTTCTAAGCCCCAATTTATATTAGCAACCCAACTACTCTTATTCTCCATCTCTTTAATTTGATGCTATTTTTATTTGGGGGGTGGGGTGGGGGCGGGGTACCAGGTATCCAACTCAGGGGCTCTCAACCATTGAGCCACATCCCCAGCCCTATTTTGTATTTTTTTAGTTAGAGACAGGGTCTCACTGAGTTGCTTAGCGCATCACTTTTGCTGAGGCTGGCTTTGAACTCACAATTCTCCTACCTCTACCTCCAGAGCCACTGGGATTACAGACATGCGCCACTGTGCCTGGCTGGTGCTGTTTTTTTTTAGACCACTCATCACTACTTTATACATCAGTATATATGTGTGCAGTTAATGTTGTTTTTCCCCTTTTCTTGGTAATATGCACTATCCATGCAGATATTATTTCATTCATTATTATAGTCCCAGTGCCTGAAAGGGTGTCTGGCACATGTAGGGGCTCAATACAAACCTGTTTGATAAATTCATTCATTCAACAAATGAAACTGGGACAGCATTAATTCATTGTTAGCAGAGTCTGTTTGTACTAAGAGGCATTTCCTATTCATTCCTCAGAGACCTTACTGTGACCCATTTTGTTAAATAGCGTCTGCTATAATATCCAACCTCCATAATTTCTCCAACACAGTCTATTCACCCAAAAGCACAGACCACAGACCAGGTTCTCTAAAGCCAAAACAGAACTACTTCACAAGTCCTTACATATAAAATGAGAGAAACCAATATGGATTATCATTGATCTATAACTTTTAAGAGCCAGGTAGATTTGAAAGATCTTGGGTCCAGGCATTGGACAGGTCTAAAGCCATTACTAAGGAGATCAACTTCTGTTGATCTCACCTGTAGAGGGACCATCCTTACCTCCCAGAAGGCTGAAAAGACTAACTATGATCTTATCTGTAATGGGTTTAAGAGTGTCAATGTGTGGCAGGTAAATGGTTGTTCATTAGATTAGTCACACCAATATCTCCCCTCATATAAAATAAACATTCTCACTTCTCTAATAAATAACATAGGATTATAAAAACCAGGACCTCACATTATAACATGCTAACATGCTTCTCTCTGTGCCTGCATCTCATCCCTAAGAGTCTAGACATGGAAGAAGTAGAAGAGAAATAAAATATAAACCTCTTCAGATTTTACAGTAAAATTTCATTCCTTGAACTCATGATACAATGACTATTTGATACACATTAGTTTTCATTTGATTCAGCAAAGACTGAATGAAAAATAGCTATTTCTAATGAATAGAAAAAAAGTAATTAGTGTGTGTCTAAGATCTCCAGTAATTAAAAATACATAAGTGATTTTATGCTATCCTCAATGTCCAAGCAATATAACTCTTATCAGCTGATCTTTGACCTCCAAAGATTCCTATGCCCCTTAGAACTTTAGAATGTGACTTCATTTGGACACAAGGTCTTTACAGAGGTCATCAAGTGAAAATGAGATCATTAGTGAGCTCTAATTAATATGACTGCTGTCCTTACAAAAAGAAACTTGGAGACAGTCACATGAGGAGACACCATGTAAACACAGAGACAGCCATCTACAATGCAAGGAGACAGAACCTTCCCTCACAGCCCCAGTTAGAAAGCCTCCCTGCCAACATCCTGATTTTGGACTTCTAGCCTCCAAATCTGTGAAGCAATAAATTTCTCTAGTTTAAGCCACCACTTTGCATTACTTTGTCACACAGCTGCTGTAGAAATTAATCCAATGACAAGTTAGTCATCAATCCATTTTATGTTGGACTATTTGCTTTTTTTATATATATGCTTGTTGAATTTGGCTTTTCAGACATCATGCAAATACAACTTGGTCATATATAGTTCAGCACCTCCTCAGTCACAGAAGTTTGATAAGAACAAGTTACTTAACTCTCTGAGTTGAACATCAGGATACTTTTAAAACCTATTTTATTGAATTTTCATAAGGAATAAATATTGTGCAGAAAATTTAAGAGAGTTTCTAATTTTAAACTATTATTATGTTCCATGGTATATATCATAGCTCTGTTGCAACATTATTTTAATGCATTTTAACAGTCTCTTCAGTAAGACTGTACAGTTCTGAATAGGTAAGACTACTCTTACATATTTATGGGATTTACCACTTCGTGAAATTCAGAAATTTCATTTGAGAAGCATGACAATTTGTATCTAAGAATCCAGCCCTACATCATGACATTATTAACCTGAACTCTTTTGCCCTTTTCCTCAAAGCATCCTCAGCAACTTTTAAATTACTATCGCAATTTTCTAAGACCTTCCATTTTTATATTGACAAAAATTCATAAACACTTTTTAAAAAAAGAAAAATAGTTGCATGGATATGCCTCTATTCTATTTTAGTCCTTAGAATATACAAAATCACTATGAAATAAAACCTTATAATTCAAACAAACAGAAAATATATCACATAACTTTATTATCAATATAACGATGGGAACTTTTATATGTACTATTTAAATACACTTCACTAAAATGATATTTCCCAAAAGTATAGAACCACAGACATGTTCAAATACACCTGGAATACATTGTACTATTTGTGTCCTTACTGCAGTCTCAAGGCCATTCTCACCATTACCTGTTTAACTTTATATAGTTCAGAATGTTCCAAGAAAATTTGACCATGATGCACTCATAAATTTAAAATCTATTAAAATCCTATGCAATCCATTTTGGGAGATTCCATAATAAAGAAATTTCTAACAATAAACTTAAAATTTATCTAAATTTAAAACATTGTATATAAACTGCAGAAGATAAAGATTAAATTAAAAAGTTATCAACCACATGATAATGTTGTTGAAATAATGTACTTTATAAAATCTGTTTTCCTCTGTAACATAGGAATCGAATCCTATGAGAAAAACACAATCACCGTGAGCAATTGAAACTAATCTATCAAGTTATTGCATGTAATATGTCTTCACTTACAGATCTTGCAACAGCCTTCATTATAAAGCTTTACAAGTCCTTCATTCTAGGAAAAGAGAAAAAGAATAAAGTAAAAAAAATACAGTTTATGTATTTCTTCCTAGACCAGAAATTGGAAACTTAACTCTTCACAATTTTTTTAATCAAATATCACAAAGCCTTTATTGAAAGGTGATTGGAATTTAACTGTTTCTAATAAGAATTTCTTAGGAGCAGATATTTTGTTTAAAATCATATTATTTCTACATTAATAATGTGTAAAATAATGCAAAAAAACATACTTCTTAAAAAAATGTTTCAAACGCTTCAAAATATTTTTACCAAAGCAAAATAATAACAGATAAAAATAGATGTTATTATATTTTTTCAACTCCTCCAATCTAAACTACCCTTTTAGACTAAATTGAGTTTATCAATATAATTGTTAAATACCATATCTTTTTCTTTAATATCTTATTATTCATAAAAATTCCATTCCTTATGGTGGCTCTTGTGTAAAGCTCAATTAACAAAATCTTATTGATTAGCTTTTATAATTCTCATAGTGATTACTAATTGCTTTTACTTACTTTCTAATTGTAACTCAAATAAAAGAGCAATTTATTCTTTAAAAATGAGTCTGTGAAATACGATGATGCCTAAGTTTAATTCCAGTGCTTTAATTCTGTGACTTCAGTCCATGTTAAAGTTAGTTGACCAGCCATCAGCAGTAAAAGGGGGTTTCTTAGAAAAATAATCAATGGAACTATGTTATTTTTCTATAAAACTGAATGAATTTCACTTTTAATTATGGATAAATATTGCCTAAATAATTAAAAACATAAAAATTAGGTCTGGGGATGTGGCTCAAGTGGTAGCGCGCTCGCCTGGCATGCATGCGGCCCGGGTTCAATCCTCAGCACCACATACAAAACAAAGATGTTGTGTCCGCCGAAAACTAAAAGATAAATATTAAAAATTCCCTCTCTCTCTCTTTAAAAAAAAACATAAAAAATCTTTTAAAATAAAATTTATATCAGTTTTTGAAATCCATTCTCTCAATAGACTCTTCTCTGAGAGAATAGATAATTTGAAAGGCAAAGGTGAAGAACCAACAATGCTATACTAAGTCCTCCAGTGGCTTGTGCTCAAAGAACCTAAGGAAAGTATCACGTAGGCCAGCATGTATTAAAAAGTGAAATGAGCCAGGCACTGTGGCACACTACTTTAATCCCAGAAACTTGGGAGGCCAAGACAGGAGGATCATAAGTTCAAAGCAAGTCTCACCAACTTGCTTTGTCTCAAAATAAAAAATAAAAAAAAAGCTGAATATGTGGTTCAGTGGTTAAGTGCATCTGGGTTCAATCTCCATACCAAAAAAAAAGTGAATGACATCATGAATCTGGCCATTTGACTACCAAAACAATGGCTAAACTCAATTATGAATCTGTATTACAAGGAGGGCTAGGTTTGCTGAGCATAGGACTTTTCAATAATCTTTTGACTACACATGAAAACCCAGAGATAGCAAAGTGTCCATTCAGAGAGTCAAATCTGGATCACCATATAGAACTTAAAATAGCAAACTAAGGAAATAAAATAGAACTTTTATTTAGGCGAAAAAATAAAGCATGCACTATAAAATATACACCACAATATAAGTATGACCTCAGATATTTTTAAATTATAGTTAATACAGAGTTTTCTTAGACATAACGAAGTACCAACCATTTTGCATTCGGTCTCATTAAAAGGGGGACAGACCATACTGTAGTTCAGAATCATTGCTCCTTCTTCAGTCTTAACACACTCATATGTGCTGCAGTTATAGTGCCAAGTATTTCCCTCCTAAAAAAGAGAGAAAGAGAGAGAGAGAGAGAGAGATGGAGAGAGAGAAGAGGGAGAGAGAAAGAGAGAGAGAGAAAGCTACTGTTGAGTATGTTAAAATCGGCTTACTTTCTTTTTTTAATTAGTTGTTCAAAACATTACAAAGCTCTTGACATATCATGTTTCATACATTTGATTCAAGTGGGTTATGAACTCCCATTTTTACCCCATATACAGATTGCAGAATCACATCGGTTACACATCCACGTTTTTACATACTGCCATACTAGTGTCTGTTGTATTCTGCTGCCTTTCCTATCCTCTACTATCCCCTCCCATCTTCTCTCTCTACCCCATCTACTGTAATTCATTTCTCTCCCTGGTTTTTCCCCCCTTTCCCCTCACTTCCTCTTATACGTAATTTTGTATAACAATGAGGGTCTCCTTCCATTTCCATGCAATTTCCCTTCTCTCTCCCTTTCCCTCCCACCTCTCGTCCCTGTTTAATGTTAATCTTCTTCTCATGCTCTTCCTCCCTGCTCTATTCTTAGTTGCTCTCCTTATATGCTTACTTTCTTAAGTAAACGATTTCCCATCTTACTGAATCAACTTCAAAAGGATGCAGAGAACTTCTTGTGGAATAAATGTTCCATCTGAAAATGTCTCCAAATTTACATAAAACTATTGAAAATACTTGTTTGTGTGTTTGTGTTTGGTTTCATAATAGAACAAATATGTAATTGTGAAATAAGGCAATAGAGAAGAAATCAGAAAATAGGTATCACTTTCTACTAAAAAAATAATTATCTAATCTGACCAAGTCTCAAAGTTCTTACTCTGACATTTCCTCACTAATTATAAAAAAGCAAATCATATTACTTATACACCTCTTTTCTTGAAATTTGTTTATTCTTCCTTCTACTCCCTTATCAGAAAAAAATTTTAAAAAAATTGGATGATAGTGCTTATTGACCTATGATTCTAATTTCATATACCTTTGGTTATTATAAAACTTATTCCTATTCTTTTAACAAATACATAAATATAACATTTTGTTCCTGGTTTCAGAATTCCTATTTAGAAATAAAGTCAGCTGAAGTAATTATTACCCAAGTATTGGGCTATAGTTAATCTATATCTTTATTTTGTAAGCTAAATTTTATAATTATAGTTAAACTCTGACTTGAAGACGCCATGTAGACCAGTAAAACATGTTAATAAACCTGACCACTTTCTTTTCTCTAGATTCTATCTCAATTTGTGAGTAACTTCCAGTCTTCTGTGAATGTTAATTGGAAATGATACATAAGTTCTGGCATAAAAGAAGATAAAATATTTTAATTCAGAAAACACTAATGTCTGGTTTATTAAAAAAAAGTTAGCAGTTCCAAAGAAATATTTTCTTTTTCATTTATATGTTTAGAAATCATTATTTCCCATAGCCCATTTCCCACATCTAGGAGAAAAAAGTGAAGACACTAAAACATGTTTTTCTTTTGATAATAGAAATTATCAAATGCTTTAAAATGTAGCAAATGTGTGCAGTGTGTTAAGTGCACTGTTATGGTTATGTTTGTTATATGTATATGTATATATGTATATATGGGTGTGTGACACTTTTCAGATTTATGTAACTCAAGAATGTCATCTTCAAAAAGCAACACAAAGATATACCTTCTAAAGAAGGTAAGAAATAAGGAATGCATACCTCATATATAACTGATGTTCCATTTTCCATATGAAACTTGCAGGATACATTTTTGCAGGTTCCACAACAATCATAATCACTTGGGGATGGAATGTACACCTGGTGCTGCATATGGTGACAGTACATTGAGTTAGCACACAACAATACAAACACTTTTATTGAATTAGTTCTGGAGCTGTTTCCCAACATAATTATATGCTCTCTCAGAACAGCCATAAGCATTTCTAAGGTTGAGTTTGAAGAGCTTTAAATAATAATTGATTTTATATAACCATATTAAAAGTGAAGTCGATGTTAACCTTTACACCTAGCAACCAAGACTCATCAAGAAAGTGAATGTGATCTCAGGTCAAGCAAGCTGGCAAGTTGTAAATAATAAGACTCCTGAAGCTCAAGGTCATACATAGGAAAGTGGAAATCTGCTTTAAATGAGTGTGTTATTACATTATAGACAGTTAAAGAACTATTCAAGAGTACATTTTTAACTCATGGAGTATTCACTAGTTTGAATTCTGCAGCTGCCAATTTTAGATTCATTAACTCTTATCAGAATGACTTATAAAGAATACTTACAATATCACATTCTTTTGAACAATTCACCATCGTAAAATTCAAAGTGTGAAACCCTGTGTGGTTATCTTTTTCTTCCAGACACTCAATTTTATAACAAAAGTCCCCTTTAAAATACTTTATCATAGATTGTCCAGGGTTCAACACTGATGCTTCTTGAAATACACACACATCATCCTTTTCTAAAGTATAAAAAATAATATGAAAATAAAATGTTATATTAATCAATCAAATAAACTTACATTTAAGCCTATGTTTTCATGCGATATGCTAGTTTTTTTCAAAATCAAGTAAGATTCTTACACATTGGTAATAACTCTAGAATATTAATTAATAATGAATACAGCACATTCATCCCTTATAATTCAACTTCCTTCAAAATCTATATTTTGTATCAGGTTTCAGAAATATGAGATCCCAGTGAGGGGCAAGCTACTTGCTGCTTTCTCTTTAGGACACAGCACAACCACTGATGGACATGGATGCGGACAGAGGCTACATCTAATTCATGAAGTTGGGATTCTGCAGTGTTCGTGATTTTTAATGCTTATTTGAGAGCAGTTATTCAGTTTTTAGTGTTACAATATAAATAGTCATATAGATCATATTTCCTGAGGGAGAGAGCTAATTTAATGCACTACTGTGTCTTTAAAAGTGGTAAAAATTAGAGTGAGCTGGAATATGATATACTTAGCACAGCTTATATGATATACTTAGCACAGCTTTGTGCCTCTCCAACTCTGAACATAAGCTTTCTCTAATATAAAAATACAAGAATTTCAAGCCATTGAGCAAAAGTTTTACTTCCTATTATCCTGCTACTACTTAATATGAACACTCTTTATTTCATAGAAAAATCAAGTTTACTTATGCTTTACAATGTTGACATCAATCATATACAACAAAGGGAAAAAACCTCACACAATTAGATATTGTCTGTTTTTAAAAATTAAATATAAACTGATATCAACTTTAAAATCCTGTGAAAGCTTTGGAAAAAAAAACATTTTTCTTTCTTATTACCAAGTTCTCAGAACATTTCGAGATATTTCAAAAGAAAATTAATAGTACTTTTTTTACTCAAATATTGGTGATTGGTTTAATATGTATCTCTCTCAAAGAAGATCATTTTAAACTTATAAATAGAAAGCAACATATACCAAAATATTCATCTATTATTAAAAGTTATTTTAAAAAGTAGTTACCACAGATATACTGAAAACATCCACAGTCACTCTGAAAGTTATGATCTATTGCAGTAAGTTCTCCCTATTAGAAAGAAATTATTATTATTATGTGACTTATATAGCTTATTATGACAATTGTTAAAATACACATTCATTATAACATCTAATAGATGTCTTACCACACAGCTAAACACACAACAAGTGCTTGGCAAGATATTTTAGTGATTATGCTTAGGTTAACCTAGTGGTCATTTCATTAGTAACCCAGGGGGGTGGGTCACTCTGATCCATTGACTGTGGATCACTCAATCTCTTTAAGCTTTATTATTATTAAGGGAGAGAAGGTGGATAAGATGATCTTTGTGGTCTGTCATAACTTTAAAATTACATTGTTTGATTCTGAACTTCTAGAGGGCAACTGGATCTAAAAGAGTGCTTGACACCCTGGAAATGTTGCTGTGTGGAAATGTTTGTGATCTTCTCTGTAGAGGTGGTCCAGAACTCTGCAGTCTGCATCCAAACAAGGCTGATATGGCAGATAGAGCAGCAGCAGAAGGGTCTAGTGTAGCAGTTAATAGCATGGACTTGCGAACAGGACTGTAACCCTGTTCTGCCAATCCTGGCTCTGCTGTTCACTAGCTGTGTGAGCTACAGCATGTTACTTAACCAATGTGCACCTCACTTTCCTTATTGTAAAAGAGAGATAAAATATTGCTTGCCACCTAGTATTATTGAGAGAAATAAATGGGTCAATGTACTTAAAGGGCTTAGAAATAGGCTGACACACAGAAAGTAGTATATAATCTTCGACTGTTAGTAAATGTTATCATGACAGATTCTCATATTTTGCCCTGTAAGGAATACCCAGGACCAGACCTAAATTTTTCTATTAATACATTATAATTATGCATAATAGTGGGATTAATTATGCCATATTTGTACATGCATTTAACATAATTTGATCAATCCAGACTTAAATCTTTGAGAATTACATTTTAAATATCAAATTTTCCTGGGTTTCTTTAATTTTCATATCACATTAGAAATAAAATGAATTTTATTCTTTACATAAGAAAATTATTCAAATCAATTCATAATAACATATAAAAGGCATTTCCCATAAGCTAATATCTTATTTTTATAGCGCCTTATACATTTTAGTTTCATTATCATTAATTCATTTGGTAATTTTATGACTTTAGTCAAAAGACATCATTCCAATGTTATTGGAAATAAGATGGAATTTTTAAAAAAAATTGCCAGTGCCTAAGCTAATCCAAAGATGAAATAAGGAAAAATTTGGCTAGTCCTAACTCTTTTAAGTAATTATACACCTGTTTTTTAATAATTAAAGCCACAGTGCTCATTCCCTTCTTTCAAGCTTAGCTTTAAGTTTTCTATTCTTCCCTATTTCATAGTCTATGCCTATTTCTTTTGAGATCTTATCCACATATTTAGTTACACCTTTATTCTCAATAATACCCACCTATAGGAATTATCCACTTGATTATTCTACCAATACTTATTATTATATCAAATATGATGGTATTTTTTTACTCCCATATAAGCATCTTTCTCCTTTAAAGTCAGTAGTAAAATCACCTTCAGGTATCTCTACTTTGGGCCATTATAAATAGTATTTCTATGACATTTGAGATTTGAAATACCTTTCAGTTTTCAAATAATATTTTTCCATATTTTGCTTCATTTAAAAACTAGTGACCTTCAGTAAGTACAATGTTAGTATATTTAGTCACTAGTTTAAAAAAATCATGGGTTGCATTTTCCTGTTTCACATAAAATATAAAAGGTTGACTTCTGTAATAAAAGAGCACATTAATTGAATCTACTTCAGTACAATTTAATGAAGATATTTCCATTAACTCTGAAGAATTCAGAAATGAAGGAGACAAAGGAAGAGTAAATTTGAATAATAAACATTCTAAATATGTGTTCTTACCACTTCACAAGTTGGCATTATAAGGTTCTCACAGTTACACTCTAAAAGGCAAAAATCGACATATTTACATTGATCAAAATATATCAGCTTATTATAATAAAGCTTTTGAGTATGAAATTAGTTACCACAATGCCATGTTGGACAACATTGCCCAGATAAATTTTCTTTGACAAGATTCATATCTTCTGCACAGTTGAGCAGTGGTGGAGGACAAAGATTTGTTTCACAGACTAGAAGGAGAAACCACATGGATAAAGATTAATTTTATGTAATTGCTGAATCTTATTACCTACCATCTTGTTTACTGATGCAGGTCATAGACTCATCTCTCAAGTGCTGCCTCACCATGTGAAGTTGTAGATAGAACAAGTGTCTTGTAAGTAACAGCAGTGCTAACACAGCTCCTCAAGTGCAAAGCCCTGATAAAGGGTCTGCTGTAACAGTGCACCTAAGAGCCACTGGGCTTCTTAAACATATAAATATTTCTGGTCATTTCTTAGACACATCAAAATATTTTTAACTAGTTTCAATACACTCACCACAGTAATACTGAGGACAACAGACATGTGTGGTATTAAGATTCACCGTTAAAAATTCCCCATCAGAACATAGTGGAATAGGTTCAGTGCAAGGTTCACAAACTAAAGGTGAAACAAAAAGCCAAAAGTCACTGCTAAGCTGAAAGCAAATCAAATGTTAATTCAGGTTACAATACAAAAATCAAATCAAAATAAAATACATGGATACTAAATAAAATACGAAACAAAGAAAATAAGGCATGGTTCTTTATTTGATCATAAAACAATGATACTGCCCAGATGATATATTGCTTTATGCTTTCCTAAGTACAGTGACCTACAGAACACCATCTATCAGAAATAAAGGGCATTCAGTTTTCTGGAGTAATTCATCCTTACTAAGATCAAACTATCATTGATTAATTTATTGAAGTTTACTTCATTCACTATCCTTGATTATTCTAATTTAAAGAATAACAATGGAGAAGGCACTTGTTCTGTTGAGCTGTTTAGCATCCCTCCCAAATATAATAATTCTCTGAATAACCTTGAGAAATGCCCACCCACACAGTACCGAAATGACTGTGAATGAGGTGCCTCACTCTCACCAGCCCACTTTGTAGGATAACCCATTGTAGAATAATCAAAATCTCCTCCTATGGAATTTAAATCATAAATAAAGGTACCCGGGGACAAGAAATGGCTTGAGCTGGCTCAATCACCAGTGGCCTTCACCTACAGCAGCTGGCTTTTCCTCCCAGAGTCTGGCTGGACAGCTTTCATACTTCCCCAAATCCTTCCAATAATTGCTAGTGTTTCATCTACCCAAAATCTCTTGGCTTTTGCCACTTGCAAAGGACCTTAAATGATTCAAACAAATGTGTTTTGATATTCCTAGGTGTATCTGAAACCTAAATTAAGCACCAATCTTTGATATGACAATTCATTTGGATTGGAAAGTAGATAATTCTTTATTTTTCAATATCCAATTTGTCAGATTACTTAGCTCTAATTATTTCCTAGATACTCTATTGTCTACCATTCTCTTTTGAGATCATCAGAACTTTATATTCTGATGTGCAGAACATAAAGTTTTAAAAAGTCCTATAATGTCTTAGCAGAGCATATTATTCTAACTGGTTCTTCAAGGAAAGTCAGTAACAAATTTTTCTTCAAAAAAATTAGATACTTGCCTTATTAAAGGAAAAAAACTTGATTTTATTGTCTTGACCATGTTTTAGACAAATACATACATATATTTTGGGGTAGGGGAAGATTCTAAGAATAGTAACGGTTAAGAGTCATTTAAAATGCTGTACCTTCCTTTCCTTTTTTTTAATTAATTTTTTTATTTATATATGACAGCGGAATGCATTACAATTCTTATTACACATATACAGCACAATTTTTCAAATCTCTGGTTGTCTACAAAGTATATTCACATCAATTCGTGTCTGTACTTTTCTTTCTACAGTTCTTATTCAGTTTTATACCTATGAGAATAAAATTAGAATATCAGTTTCCATCAGTCACCATGAAATTCAGAGCAAATAAAGGAGTCTCTCTAGATCCTCCCTCTTCTTCCTAAAAATTATCTCTAGAATACTCACCACAGAGAGGGGGAAAACAGCAAGGTTCTCCCTGCTGAACATGAATAATAAATTGGTCTTCTCTGCATTCTGGTGTTGAAATAACAGGACACTTGAGTGGGTCACATTCTGCAGAAACACAAATGTATTTAAAAATTTGTAAGATGAAGAAATAATAAATAAAAGTAAAATAAATGAAATAGTGCTTAGTTCTCTTTGAATTTAGTGATATAAAGATCTTAATGTTAACAGAAACATAGAAATAGCAACCCTGAAATCTCTTATGACAAATTATTTTCTTGAAGATGTAAAGAAAGAGATTCTAATCCACTATTCTGAATGAACAATGAACCTTACTCAGTTTTCCAAATTGATTAACTCACCACATTTGTACTGTGGACAACAAGAAAGAGGGCTATAACCAACAACCAATTTTTGACTAGTTGTGCATGTTGGAATGGTAGTTTCACACAAATTCATGTCACATCCTAGAAGCAAGAAACAGAACATTAAAAATAGTGGCCAAAACTAAAAACTTGGGCTGTGAACTTGAAACAGGAAAATGACTTTCACTAACATGTTTTTCCACCATCATTAAACCTATTCCATTCACAAGGCAATCTATATTTGAAAAAAAGAGCAGCTTTAAGTTTTGTCTGGTAGTCTTTCACCCCTGATTGTCACGCCTTAAAGTTTTCCATATCCTTTCTCTTGACATATATTGCTGAATAATTGTATTGTTATTAATAGCCAGAGTTTTGGTATGTATTTGCATAATATATTTGAGAAAATGACATTTATGGCAGGACTATATTGCTACCTCAACCCTTATATGTTTGTTTAGACCAAGCGTCAAGGACACAAAGAATGAACCTATTTTGCAGTACTAATTTGGAGGCATCAACCTGTGCACATACCACAAACTTCCTTTGAACAACAGGTCAGCTTATCAATGGTGCCCATGACAATTTCGGCTTCTCGTTCACAAAAGGGAGAGGGCTCTTCTTCACAGTCAGGTTCTACAGGAATGATGCTTCCATTCTCCAAACATTTGTACAGGACGCACTCATCAATGCCCCCATTCCAAATCTCCCCAGCAGTTCGGGGTTGATCTTCTCTATCAGTGCAAACTTGAAGAAATTGACAATGTTATGTCACTCATAACCTAGTCACTAAAATAAATCAAGCTGCTATGTTTTGAATTCAGACTGTGATTTGATCCAGTCACACAGCTGACATGTCACAAATCCATCCTGTCTCAGATTCCTTTTTTCTACATCAGCTCATATTTTTCTTTAACCAACCTTTGTGTATATGCCACAGAAAATATTTTTCCTTCCTACAACTATCTATACATTTATATGCCCTCTGCTATAAATAAGATGATTTTTAGTTGTTTTAATACATGTAAGATGTTATCAATACAATTTATTTAGCTTGAACAAACTCAGCGATATAAATGTGAATTAGCTTTAAAATATTAACTGTTATAAATAAATGACATTAGAAAAAAGTAGTCCCTATCTCACATTAAAATTCATGTCATACTAAAATATAAAACATTTCCGCTTTAAAATCTAAAAGAGAAAATTAGGCAATTAGGAAAAATATTATATGTAAATATGGCCCTCTAGTAGTTTTCTTAAGGAATAATAAAGTTAAATAGCTACAATCATATCCTCAGCATTCAAGCACTTCTCTAGCAAACCAAGCTGTTAAATCTCTAAAGTTATGAGCATAACTGTGCCTATGTATTCTGAAGTCTTCCTTCCTTTATTTATTGGCAATCTCAAGCTTGTTTCTAAAACTATATACATTTGCTTCTACTTACCCTTCCTTTAACTGCTAGCTAATTACCTGTCTGACCATAAGGAAGACCCCTATGACTATCAAACTACTGTGCAGTGATTTCCTCAGTTTTTCACATTTTCATTTGCCACCACCATTTAGACAATGTGTCAAAATTAAATTGTTGGAAAATGACAGCAGAAAAATTAAAATTTCCCCCAGATAATAATTCTATCTGCCATTTCTAAAGTGCTTATTTTCTCAAAGCACCATTAAATGCAAACTTCTTTTTCTTGTTTGATGTCTCTCCACGCTGACCTGATAAGTTAATAAGCACTATCATTTCTCTCATTTTGCAGAGGCATAACCTCAGGCTCAGAGGTAAAATGAAAGCTAAAGACAGAAAATAACTGGAATTTAAGTCCATCTCACAATCTATACTTTTAATTCTTAATTTTCCATGCTCTTTCCTAGTTATTACATATATATACATATAAATATGTATATATATAAAACTATCAAAATACATTATAATGAAATCTACTAATTTTGTTAAATTCAACTGAAACCATATTAACAGCACATTACAAACTTATTTCCTTTCCAACACTTAGGTTACCTTTGATTAATTTTTCTCAGCACATCTTTCCAATATCTAAAAAATGTTCTTATCTGTGTGTTAAATCTCAAAGAAATTATTTTGTATTTTGCTTCTTACCACATTCTCTCTCTGGAATACACTGAATTTTATCTGGCCTGTGAAGAACGGTCCCATTTTTGCACACACAGTCTTCTCTTAAATTCGAACATGAAGAGTGTCCATAGGACCATTTGTTCAGGCATGTTCTTGCCTCACAAGGTTGCACACAGGGTTGATATTCTTTCCCATCTGGGCAACTCAAAGCTATGAACAAAAAGGATGGAATTTGTTAATGATAAACATAACCCATTTGAATTCTAATAAAAGAAAGAAATGTCAACTTGTCTCTGAAACGGAATTTTGCACATTTTAGTCTCTTCAATGTCCATTTTTTTTTAATTTTCTGTGTACTGTAGATCAGGAGCAAGATCATCAATGAGTATTTTCAAGCATCTTGCAGGTATCCAGCTAATATTAAAAGTTCATCTGATTTGTATCAAATAAACATAGGCAGTCCGAGTCTGGTTTCCATGTAGTCAACTATTACAAAGTTAATGCTCTGTGCAGTCAAATGAGATATGTCATCTACTCAGAATAAACATGGAGATCAGCTTTAAATAATGTAATTCAACCAAGTCATAAAAAAATGTGGGTCATATTTAGGCTTAATCTTTCACTATTAAAAGAAAATTATTGTTGAACAGTCTTTAAATGATGCTTTAGAAAATTCTTATTAATTTTAAATAATCTTTAAAAAGTTATACTGTTAGAAAAGAAATACTCAGATGGTAGGAGTATAAATTGGTTCAATATCAGTGGAGAACAATTTGACAGCACCCAGTGAAAGTGGAGATGGCATACATTCCAGATGAATCAGGAATGCTGCTCTCAAATAATGATTCATCTGTGGAAGGAGGAAGATAAAAGGGATAAGAGAAGGGAACAGAGAAGCCTTATATGCAACTTTATTTTTTTATGTTGTTATTGGTACAATATAATTGTACATAATAGTGTGGTTCACTGAGATATTTTCTTATATGCAAATAACATAATTTGCTCCATTTCATTCCCCATAATTTGCTTCCTTCCCTTTCCTTCTCTTCTTCCCTCCCCTTCTTTTACTATATTAGCCTCCCTTCCATTTAATTGCATATTTTTAAATTGGTATATTATAATTATACATAAAGGTAGGATTCATTGTGATATATTTATATATGCAGATTATACAATTAGGATAATTTCATTCCTCAGTTCCTTCCCTTTCATTTGTCTCCTCCTTCCCCTTCCATCCCTTACTACTCTATTGATCTCCTTCTATTTTCTCATGAAAATAGAAGATCCCCATCTTTTAGTTCTTTTTTTTCTCTAGCTTTCTCATACCAGAGAAAATGTTTGACCCTTGACTTTCTGAATCTAGCCTATTTCACTTAGCATAATGTTCTCCAGTTCTATCCATTTATATATATACAACAAAGGACATAATTTCACTTTTCTTTATGGCTGAGTAAAAGTCCATATAAAATATACCATATTTTCTTTATCCATTCAATTGTTGACAGGCACCTACACTGGTTCCATACCTTTGCTGTTGTGAATTACATTGCTATAGACATTGGAATGCAAATCTCTCTTATAGTATGGTGATTTCAATTCTTTTAGATAAATAGTGAGGAGCGGAATACTGGGTCAAATGATGGTCCTATTCCTGAAGAATCTCCATACTTATTTTCATAGCAGTCAAAGTGATTTTCAATCAAATGGGCAAATGAACTAAAGAGACATTTCTTAAAAGAAGAAATGCAAATGGTCAACAATTATATGAAAAAATGTTCAACATCCTTAGCAATCAGGGAAATGCAAATCAAAATTACATTGAGATTTCATCTCACTCAAGTAAAAATGTTAACCATCAAGAATAGAAATAATAATAAATGTTGGTGAGGATGTGGAAAAAAAGGAACACTTGTAAATTTTATTTGTAAAGTTGAGTGATCTGACTTGTTTGTGATATATTGCTTTTTGTGTATCTTATGCTTATAATTACTATTTGATTAAAAATAAAAAGTAAAAGAAAAATGAATAAAAAAGAATGTTATTTAATGATTAGAAAATATTGTATAGATTTAGTGGTTACTTACTGCAGTAATCAGGTGTTCTCCAATGAATGCAGATGTCAAACTTGTTGCACAGAGCTACATATGCAGAAAGAGCATCACATTCATAGTTCCAAAAATAGGTATAATTGATCCACATCTTTTCACAAAAGTCCTTTGGTGAAACCTAGAAATGCATTTTGCCTTGGGATAAGTTATGCTGTTTTATTTTTCTAAAGGCCCTAAGCTAGACTAAGACAATTTGGAAAATAAAATGATAGCAAGTTGATATTCATTATAGTTCCTCTTAGATCTCAGATTTTCAAGAATTCACAATACTAGATGTCACCCCTGAATTTATATTTCCCAACAGATTTTAAATGAGATAACTGTTATCTATACTAATCTATATAAATCTTTCTTAGAAGGCTGGAAAAGAAAGAGAGTAACTCAGGTCTAGCAAAAATCTATTTCTAATATTATGATTTGGGTTACAATCATCTCTTCTATATAATACATAGGAGATTGAGCTACTATAGATAAAATTGGAAGCTATCAAAGCATTCTATAATAGTATATAGCATCATCCAATAAACCAGTTTATAAATGCTTCTTTAAATTCTTTATATTAATATTCCATGTTCATCTCATATTATATAATTTGTTATGCTTTATTTTCATTCAATTCTTTTTTCTACAGACTATGTTCTGTTTTGATCTAGAGACTGTGATATCTCAATAATTTAGCTTATAACTTAAAATTTATTCCAATTTTTCTCTCCCCTCATTCATTCAGTAATCACAAAATGTGCATCTATATGTAGATGCTAAATTCTGAGTTTTCCTTTTCTCAGTCTAATTGCTTCTCTAGAGGCCTAGGCCTATACTTGCCTGTAGGGAGAAAAGAGAAGTCTGCTTAGCTGATGGGTAGCCTCTTCATGCCTGCCTCACTTCATGTTTATAGAAGAATATGGTCACGTCTCTGTTCCTGATCATCCTTATGGGAGTATTGCCCTGGAAGCCAGTCATAGCATGTCTAGTATGGTTCAGTCTGATTGCAGTGGCCTCAGCCAATATGGTCACCAGCTATTATGAGTATGTCCTCCATAGCTTGACCCAGTGGCCAAAACAGACATCTTCTAACACCAATTTCTCCATGACCTAGAACCTGGAGTTACAGGTTTAATACAGTTTTCTGGGGTATTTTGTCTTGACCCAGTTATAAGGTCATAGATAGATGCCTTTTAGTTCACCTTCTTAAACAACAGGTTAAATTCACACCCCTGTCTTTTTTTCCTATGTGAAAAATTTATCTTTTTACTCCTGACTATAAAAACATAAGCATTACCGTCCCCAATTAAAATGGTTTTTATCTACGTAGCAGATCAAGTTATTATGTTACTATATTTTGAGATATTAAATAATTAGCCATCTGTGCAAATGTCCAATTCCTCATCTATATCTGGACTCCAGTTTTCTTTTTCTTTTTTTTTTTTTTTGCCATCAAATTCACTGGGAAGATCCTAAGAGAAAAGTTGAAGCTATTGCAGACTAAATGGCACCCTGTATTACCTCTCCACACTTTGATGAGTCAAGGTGAAAACTTTCCAGTCAACCTTCTAAGTTCTCAGTTATTGATGCAATTTTTAGAATTCATGGTGCTTTAAAGAATAAATTAAAGTGACAACAACATGCATTAAATGTATTGCTTTTCAAAATTTTATGTGCATGCATTTAAAAAAATTTAAACACTTAAAACTTACTTTCACTCAAATCTCTAAGTAAAGAGAACCTCCAAAAATATATGCCTTTTTATTCCATGACTTCAAACCCTTACCTTTTCCTTCAGGGAACTCATAGTGCAGGCTAACTATAGAATCTACATCTCCCCATCTAGCACATAGTGAGCTCCTTCCTGACTCAATTTCATCACTCTCCTCCCTAGATTCTTCCTCCATATATGTGGCACAAAACTGCTTCATTTTTTTCCTTGCATGGGATTTTACTCCAAATATTTTTTTTTGCATATACTATTTTCTTCTGTCTAGATCTTCCTTCTTCTCCCTTCTTTCCTGGAAAACCCATCCTTCTGAACAGTTCAAAGGTTTAAACCTGCATGAAGTCTTTTCCAATCTGGTTTCTTATGGATCTTCATATTGCAACCGTAATACGCTTGTTCACAGATTGCCTTTCTTGTAGATTCCTTGACATCAGGGGAAATTTTTATTCCTGTATCACAATAACATGGTGCCTACTATGTGCTAAATGCTCATTAATTTTTAGTTAAACACTTTGTGAAATTTTGTCTGTCCTTTGTCTCTAACAATGAATCTTTTTTAATGACATAGATTATTTAAAATACGTATTAATTATTCAAGTCAGAAGTCTAGCAAGTAATAATGATCAATTAAGTTCTTGTAAGTTCTTACAAGAGGCCAGAATCGTAAGGAAATGATTAAAGTTTCAATGTCTTAGTTCCTATACTGGGTAATCAAATTCCATTGATATTTTTCTCCTAGAGGCATTTATTCATAGGAAAGAACTTCATTTTTTTAAGCTATAAATATAGTTCTAACAAAACATGGGATGGGAAAAAAAAGATAATTATCCTTCCTGTATCTGTAAATCTATAAAAAGTAAGTGATTCTGAATTCTAAAACATACTGGCAGAAGGTTTGGAGATAAACTATTCTCAGTAGGAAAATATCATAGCAAAACCAGGAATTTATTGGCTTTTACTTTCAATATGTCTAACATGACAGTTCTTATTTATAGGTGCTTTGGCTTACTTTATCATGGCATGGAATGAAAACTCTTCTATTTAATAACTCAATGCAGTGACTGCAATCACGCTCAGTACAATTCCTAACAGGTCTTCTTGTTGTTACTGCAAAAGATTTCTCAATTTCCCAGCTCTCAATAAATAACTCTATGTCTTCCATATTCACAATAATTGTGCCATTTTGCATCTTCAGATCATCATCTGGATCTTCATTGCAAATTCCTTGAAAGAAATGTGACATTTAGAGGGAAAAAATTTTTTCACTTAAACCAAATATAATTAGCACAATTAAATCAGCTTAATAATTTATTTTAAATGAATTCTTTTATCAAAGTTCCAAATTTATGTGTCTTTGGCTTTAGCACTGACAGGGTTTTTAAAATTATATATCTAACTCCTTTATAAAATAGCATAGAACTGCCTTAACCCAATAAGAAAAAAGTCATGGGGCTATAAGTAAAGATATATGAAGAGATCATAGAAAGATAAGAAAGAGAAGATGGATCCTCCTCCTACACATTTCCATTATTACCACCATCTCATTAGTTCAGAGCAAATTTTTACACCTGGCAAGATATCACCTAAAATAGTGTACACTTAGTGACTGAATTCCAGGCTCACATTCACCCAGGATAACTCTGCCTGGAAATATTAAGCTTTCCCTTTCAGGAATTATCCACTGCCCCGCTCCCATTGTCCAGTGTATGACACCACTCCACGTAAGGACCCTGATTGACATAAAGTCAATCCTTACTCCCTTATATTAGCAATTGTACAGGTAAAACAGCCAACTTATAGCAGTCACGTAACCACACAGATTTATTCATCATCAGGAAAACCATTGTCAAACTCAAGGCTTGAACTGGGAATCCCAGGACACAGACCATCTCCCTTCATTGGAGTGACATGACATATTGATGACTATGATGCTTTGATCTGCTTGAAGAAGGCCAGATTGAGAATAAGCTAATTCTTTATCCAGTGGAGTACAGAGCCAAGGAAAGTACAGAGATGGGAACCAGATCCCTTATCATACCTTTCCTAAAGTCCCATCCTACGTTAACACATACTTTTCGTAATTTCCAAGACTGTAAGTTATAATATATGAAGTAAACATTTTATTCAAACATCAAATCTTAATCACCAAGAAGGTGCATCAGGATGAAAAAGGCTGCTGCTGCTGCAGATATCTCACCCCTATAAATATATAGGGTTCTGAAGGCAATTAAAAGGGAAAAAAACTCAACTTCATGCAAAGTAACTGCTAAGAATTTAAGGTGAGACTTTTGAAGAGAGAGGTAATTTCTAATACAAATGTGTTTCACTGCAACTCCATCCATCACCCCAGCTGACTTCAGTGTTATATAGACTTAGATGTCAATAAAGCTTTTTCCATTATGGTGTCCATGTTCAGTCTGGATAACACTCTTGTTTACCTCAACTTTTTCAGTTGGCACCCAACCTGGTGGTTCTGACACCACTCAGATGACCCTTTAACTATCTACCTTTCTCATACTCTGAAAGTCATGGAGTTTAGGCCATGATCCTTGGTAGCAAAACGGTGATCCTAGGAGACTGATTTTCTACATTGCTTAGTTAACAATTCAGCTAGCAGAGTATCTGTCTCCTTAAAAGCAAGATCTCAGAGCAGAGGAGGAAAAAACTATAAAAATCAAACAAAAATCATATCATTCAGAAGTGCTAAATCATAGCAAAAAATCCATTCCCAAAGCCTGAGTTGTTAATATAACTATTGAACTACATATACTTAACTATTTCCACATGATAAATTTAAGTCACTGTTGAAGTCCATCACAAGAAACATTTTCTTTTTTAAGGAAATATGCAAATCAGTTTAACAAAACTTTCTACTAGATATTTGTGTTTTAAAAAAGAAACATTTCATTTAATTTTCTTAGGGCAAGAACTTGCTTAGTCATATTCATTTTTGAGTTTTTAGCATCAAAAATAATATCAAACACTCAGAAGGTAATGGAGAAACTTTTACTGAATGTTTAATGAAGTTAAAATTGATGTATATTTTACAAATTACCATTTATTGTCTGTAATGTAAGTAACACTTTAAGCATTCTACATTAATTTTTCACATATAATCCTATCAATGAGAAATATTAAAACTTAAAATTTATATGTAATAATTGTGCCAATTTATGTATACAAGTTGATATTTTGATTTCTGTACATGATCTTGAAATGATATTACTGCACCAACTAGAAAGATGAGGAAACTGATTTCTTAATAGGTACAGAAAGTTGAATATAATTTCTGTTCACCTTTCCAGGAGACACAAGAGCCAGTACTTTTAAAATTTGTTATATGCCCACAGATATATTTGGTTTGTTTCCTTTAACTTATAGCTTTTTAATATCTATGTAACATGTTACAATATTAAGCTTAAGTGTAAAGGTACATATAAGTTGTATACCTCATAATCAAGCTGAGACATGTATTCAGAACATCGTATTCTTTCAATATGACAAACATTTTCCCTGAGATTAACCTTTACAAAAAGGAAGAAACAAAAATTTTAAGCCTGTGACCTTTCTATGCCTTATTTTTATCAATTACCAATTAGGACAACACTAGTACTATCTTATTAGGGGTTGTTAGAATAAAGTGAGTTAAAATATGCCTGATACTTTATTAATTCTCAATAAAGAAGAGTTAGTAGAAACATAAAGTATTATAGTAATAATAGTAGTAAACTATTCAGTCCATGAAATACCTAAGCTGAACTGTTATTTCTTGCTTCTTAGCCCTTTATTGAAAACCATTGCTTTCTTCAGTATTCACATGGGGAAATGAAAGTGAGTATCACAACTCAAGTCTGAAAAGTGGGCCAACAGGGTTCAAAACAATGTACTGTGGGCAGGAAAAGAAATATTAGAAGAAATAAAAGATCTTAAGATCAGTGCTCACCACAAAGTCCTTCTGTATAGGATGACAAGTTAAACCGGAAGCTAAAGTGAATGTCTATGATTCCTGTAAGATGAGCCCACTTTATGATTAATCCAGCTGGGGTAGTAATCATGTACATACTACCAGAATCCTCTATGAACAGTTCTTGATTTGAAAAGGGCAAAGGCACAACAATAGAATCCACTTCTACCTAGAATAATATAAATACATCTGTTAGGAAGGTATTTATTTAAATACACACTAATAAAATTCAGGACAATACAGATTGTTCCATTTATTCTGACTTAATATGGACTAATTTTTAAATGTTTAAAAGGGATATCTGAATAAGTTTTAAAAAGAGAGAGAGATAAGGAAGGCTATTTTTTCTTCCCTTTGTTGAATGACAATTGCCTTTGTATACACAAGTAACTTAGGAAAAGAAAGACACAGTAGTGACAATACCTTTCAGGAAATTGGTAACTAGATGAAATATCATTGATTTCAGATCAAATTAAAGAGAAAAAATATTTTTATATGGACCTATGCACCTGTGCTAACTAATGGAATTATTTTCAGAAAGCCTATAATATCTCAGCCAATTTAAGTAAAATCTTTATACATCTTTTTCTTACACTTTACAGAGGACAATTTAGATCTGAGTTAAGAACACAGCTCATAACTCACTCTTACATACTAAACATACAGTTCTTATGATAAGGGTCTTTCATTCAGAAGCAAGTGGCTCCTTTCAAGCTTATTCATAACACATTGTTCTTGTTTCATTTACTACAATAAAGGTAAATATTCTTTCTTTTTTCTCATTTTAGCAATCAATTATTCATCAAAAATTTAGTGATGTGAACACTTCACAACCAGACCTCCCACCTCTTATTCTCTAAGTGGTTTTCATTCTGCTCCCCAGGGCCACTGCTCTTTTCAACATTATGATCCCTCCTCTTCCCATCATTTACACCTTGTCTTATTTGAAACACAAATATTAACTCTGTTATGAAGAAGCTTGGTTATTAGTATTATCTGAGGGGCATTAGAATGTTTAACAAGGCCCTTAAGTTAACCTCACAGGAAAGAGATACATGCAACAGTTGGCACATAAATGGAGGTAGAAATATAATATTAAGAAACACATTTTTAGGCTTCCCATGAAAAGAATGATTATCCATAAGAGCAATGAAACTGCACTGATACGTTTAATTTTCCTCTTTTTCCAAATGTTTTCATATAATTTCTTATTTCCATGTCATGTAAAGAAAATTTTCAATTGTATTCTTACCTTTCTTGCTACCCTATTGACAAGAATTTTATTTACTGATGTTGTCACATTTAATTTCTTAAAACAAAGTCCAGAGATTCTTCCAGAGGAAGCCTTATTTTGAAAAAATAAAAATTAGATGAAGTTGAACATAATTTAAATCATAAACAGAATGAATTTGTTAAATAATTTGCAAATACTCACTAGCTTTTTAAATGAGTTTCCATTCTGAAAAGAAGTACAGAACATAATTTTTAAAATTTTTAACTGCTTTATTTCATAGTATTCAGATAACATACAACTAATCCATCTAAAGTATATAATTCAGTGGTTTATAATATACTCATAAAATGGTGCAACCACAAACCATTTGAAGATACATTAATCATCCCCAAAAGAAGCCTATACCTATTAGCAGTCATTTCCCACTATCCATTCTGGCCAAAAAACACTTTTAAAAGAAATTCATTACTTGACTTTTAAAAACATCATTTAGAGTAATATGATATGCCTTTAGATATGTTTACATAAAACACTTTTATTTAAATATCAGAAGATCAATATAAGGTTTCAAGCACCTTTTTATTCTTAAAATCTCAAATGTTACAATATATCTCAACTATATATTTATAAGGAAATGACCACAAAAATGGATTAGGACCTACCTGATTCAAGGAACACTTTTCAATATGAACAACTATGATCTCCCCAGGAATTCTTACTAAGATATAAGAAGCCATACTATATAGTGCAGCATTGTTTCCATCAAATGTAATAATGCTCAGTTCCGACAACATGGAACATCGACCTAAGATAAAGTGATGTAAAGTGGAATTAGTCTATGAACTATTTGTTTTTAGTAATAGCTGCTTTAAAAAAAATCTCTTAACTTAGCCTTACATTTGATAAGAAGCAACACAAAATGTCACATACTGTAAACAAAAATTTTTCAATCAAATGAAGAAAGCTCAAAAACAATAATGGTATAATGACATGATCAGTTCCAAAAAACAGCAATCTCCCCTTTTTAAAACTTTAGCCAGCACATAAGAAATGCAAACTTACAAGGACATTCCCACTCAGGACAGCAGATATCAGTGTTCACTTGAACAGGTCTTCCCCGGAAACCACAGTCCGGCATTTCTACTTCCTTTGGGCAATTAAGAGACCAGTTGTATAATGTCCATTCCATATTAAGGCATATATATTGGCTACAGTTATATACAGGATCAAATTGCTGGGGCTGTTAATAGAAGAGAAAAAGTAGTAAGTTTTTCCCTATTTTCAACTAATATTCTCAGTTGATGTATTAGTTTCACAATCCCATTGCCTATAGTGTATACTTCCTAAATACAAAAACTCTGAAAGAAAAAATTAAAAATTTCACTATAAGTTTTTGTTGATGTGTCCTCTCTATAATATTCAATATATACTTAATTTAAGTTTTATTTTAATATTGATTTAGCGTCAGGATTACCCATACACTCAGACAAAATAAAGTCCTTTCATACATTCTGAGGTTAGCACTTGGTAAGCAAATTTGTATGATGGCAGGCAGTCTTTCCTATTATGTTATGTAGAGCTAGTATATGAATATAACTTCTGTTCATGTTGGTTTAAAAAAAATCACAACTTAATCCTACCCAAATATCTCATTAAAAATTCATATGTGACATTAATAGCCCGTGGTTAGTATAATTACAAGTTAATTTTAATATATAGTTTAAAACTTACAGATAAATATGAGTTAAAGCTTTCAAAGTTCATAAATCATATTCTATTTGAAAATATGATAATAATTATTATCTTTTTTGGGGGGTGGGTATCAGGGATTGAACTCAAGGGCACTTAAACACTGAGCCACATCCCCAGCCCTATTTTGTATTTTATTTAGAGACAGGATCTCACTGAGCTGCATAGTGCCTTGCTTTTGCTGAGGCTGGCTTTGAACTTATGATCCTCCTGTCTCAGCCTCCCAAGCCCCTGGGATTATAGGCATGCCCCAGCAAGCCCAGCTTTATTTTCTTATTCTTTAAATGTTAGATACATTCTTGTCTCGGGGTATTCTCACTTGCCAGGCCCCTGTTTGGAACATTGTGTTCCTGGTCCTCTGCATTGTTCAGTCTCTCAACTTCTTTAGATCTTTTGCTCTAAAGTTATCTAATCAGTAGAGATTTTCTAACAAGTTTATTGAAAATAGTTTCATTACTCTCCTGAACAGTGCTTTTTCTAACATTTTAATGTGACATATTGTGCTTATTGGCAATCTCAGAAACTCCAATATAATGCAAACTCCATAAAGGCAGGAAGTTTGGCCTGCTTTTATACTTTACCAATAGTAGCTAACCAGTTCTTGGCCAGAAATGGTGCTAAATAAATATTGACTAAATAAATAGCTAGTTTATCAAAATGAGTGTCATATTTGAAGAAGATATTTGCTCAAGTATCAGCTGAGAAAACTATTAGCTCTAGGGGCCAATGACTTTTTATCTTTATTGGTTGCCGATATATTGTTATCATCTTGCATAATGTCTGGCATATAGTAGCTGCTCAATAAATATTTTATGAATGCCTGTTGGATGGAGAAGGCCACACTAGATGACTCTTTATTAGGAAATCACATTTAGGTTCTTACTTAAATTTTGCTTTTACTACTGTGACTATAACATAATCAATAAGAATTATCTGTCAGTTAAGAAAACATAGTTGTTAAAATGTAATTCATATTATTATCATTATCTTTTAGCAATGATAAACCCAAAGAAGTTTAATGCTATTTGAAGAGTGAAACAAGAGCCAATGCTATTAGGAAATAAAAAGTCATACCTCACATTCCAAACCTGTTGTAGGCATCAGTGTGTCAAATACAGTAATGTCTGAGGGGGTAATCATTTCTGGACCTGCTAAAAATGAAGATGAAATTCATTAGTGGAATGGTATTCATCATGCGTGGAATACATGTGACAGAAAATGTGCTAAGGAATTTTATATAGATTATTTCATTTGTGAAGAAGATAAAAATGCTATCGTCATTTTACAGATAAGGAAACTAAGCTGTTGGGAAGTCAGTTTGAAAAGTGACAGGAGCAGAGTTCTAACCAGGAATTCTGATTCCAGAGCCCTGGCTTTTTTTTTTTTTTTTTTTGTATTTTTTTTATTATTAGTTGTTCAAAACATTACAAAGCTCTTGACATACCATATTTCATACATTTGATTCAAGCGGATTATGAACTCCCATTTTTACCCCGTATACATATTGCAGATTCACATCGGTTACACATCCACTTTTTTACATACTGCCATACTAGTGTATGTTGTATTCTGCTGCCTTTCCTATCCTCTACTATCCCCCCTCCCATCCCCTCCCCTTCCCTCCCATCTTCTCTCTCTACCCCATCTACTGTAATTCATTTCTCTCTCTTGTTTTTTTTCCCCTTTCCCCTCACTTCCTCTTATATGTAATTTTGTATAACAATGTGGGTCTCCTTCCTTTACCATGCAATTTCCCTTCTCTCTCCCTTTCCCTCCCCCCCTCGTCCCTGTTTAATGGTGATCTTCTTCTCCTGCTCTTCCTCCCTGCTCTGTTCTTTGTTGCTCTCCTTATATCAAAGATGACATTTTAATGCCCAGTCTATAAACACCTTCACTGTTTTAGGGTGTTAACACAATTGTTCGAACAGGTAAAAATACCAGTGGTGTCTCCAGGCTCAGGAGTTACAAATCTTATTGCATTATCAAAATAACTAGAGAAGCTGGTCCCTTTCCACTGGTGAAACCTTGGTGTGTTCCTTGCAAACAGAATAGTGATGCTTTGGACAACATCGGTGGGTGTGGTGAAGGAGTGGCCAAGAAAAGGGAAGACACAATTGGCAGATACATTTGTAAGGCACTACAATGCTTTTAGCAGAACTTGAGAAATCTCTAAAACATTCAGTCTGAAGGACTACAGAAGAGACAAGAATAATAGAAGAAATTTTCCCACACTGTGGTTGCAATGTCCATCATTGATAGTATTTTAAAACATGGAATTTGTTTCCTGTTGCTGCTGTAGCAAATTGTTGGTGCTGCTTAAAACATTATTTAAAAGCCAACTTATTATTTAGCAGATCTGGAGATCAGGAGTGCTAAAACTGAGGAATCAGCAAGGCTGTATTCTTTCTGGAAGCTTTAAAGTATGTGTTTCCTTGCCTTCAATTTCCATGGGCTGCCTGAATTCCTTGGCTTGTGCTCCCTTTCTTCACCTTTTATAACACTAACTTAATATCTCCAATACTCTCTTCTCTGATTCTGTTGCCATCTTCTCTGATTCCAACGTGTGTCCTATGTGGATAATTTAGGTTAATTTCCCCCATTTTCAGATCCAGTCATAAAACATCTTTACATCAACAAAGCCCTTTGCCATGTGTGGTCACATATTCACAAATTCTAGGGACTAAAACCTGGACATTTTTGAAGGGCCATTACTCAGCCTACCACAATGACATAATAGATAACTTTTACACTTTTGGTTAAATAATTTCCACAGATAACTCCCATTTTTGTTATTATTTTGTAGTTCCCAAATTGAAGAATAGATAAAGTACAATAAAAATTCCTTGGTCTTAGGAGCAAAGTTCATGATACATGTATTAGATGTTGTATTGTGTACAGAGCATGATATTTAATAGACTTAAATATGTTTATTTCCATTACCACAAACTTTCAGGCAAAGAAAGATAATACAAAGTTCTAATACAATAAAAGCACAAATTCATGGAAAATTCTAGTGACTAAGAGGTTCAGCAGTCTAAATGTGAAGGAGTGCATTGTTATCTAAAATAATCAAAGGATTATGAGAATTGTCTGGATATACAATAATAGTCAAGATGTCTTGACAATTACAGCTTTCAGTAAGTTTTGAAATTGAAAAGTGTGAGTTTTCCTACTTTTGCTTCTTTTTCAAGATTGTTTTGGCTATACTATGCTCCTTGTAATTTTATATGGCTTTAGGGTCAGTTTGTCAAGTTCTGCAAAGTACTAGCTAGGGTTATGACAGGGATTATATGTTCCTATAAAATAAATTTGAGAGTATTAGTATCTCAATATTAAATCTTCAAATCCATTTACTTTAACTGCTCAATTCCTTCAGTAATGTTTTGTAATTTTCATTGCAGATTTAAGTCTGTATTTCAACTCTTTTGCTAAATATATTCCTAAGTATGCTATTCTTTTTCAATGCTCCTGTAAATAGAATTATTTTCTTTTCATATTGTTCATTGCTAGTGTATAGAAATACAGTTGATTTTTTATGCTGGTCTTGTATTCTGCAACTTTGGTGAACTCATTTATTATTTTTAATAGGTTTTGGCAGATTCCTTAGGATAATATCTCTATCTATCCATCCACCTACCTATCTATCTATGTCATCTACAAATAGAAACAGCTTTACTTTTCTTATCCCTGAGGGTCATGAAGTATAGTTACAATTAAATAGTTTTACACATTTGCAATACATGTTAAATATTGATTGGTGGGGGGGGGTATCAGGTTATCAGGTCAAAGTAGACAGCAGCACTTAGAAGAATCAATAATCTATGCCCTGGATGTTAGAATATTCAGTCTTATTTAATAAACTTATTCCCTCCATAGATTGAACGATGTTGGAAAATTATCTCTGGCCCCGACCTAAACATGCTTTTTCAAAAATAGAGTAATTGTTAACCTCTACAAGGGTGATAACCCCATTCTCTTGTGGCTCTTATAAGGTTTAAATGTATGCCAAGTATTTAATTCAATGCCTGGCACGTAAGATTTCAATGAATGTTAGCTAATAAGAATAACTGTACTAGTAATGCTTATAGTGAGTCCACAATTTGGAAAATGTCAAAAGACTCCTAAAGTCCTTCAGTAATTCACCATTGCCTTCAGGGGAAAAAATTCCAAGTTTTTTGCCATGAACCTTTTACCTAGCCCCCTAATAATCTCTTTTATTCTATTTCTTGGAACTTTTCCTCACATGCTGCAGATTCAAGACATACTGACCAGCTGGATGTCTCTTCATGTGAAATATTCTCTATCATCCAGCTTTTACAGTTACTGTTACCATCTTGTTAGAACATATTTCTTCCTACACAGTCCCTACCTTCTGTTACCCTTCTGAGACTACAGCTCCAAAATAAATACAATGCCTCTCCCATGTGCTGTTCCTATGTACCTGATTGTACTACAATCATGCCAAAGTGTCCATGGGGATTGATTACAGACTTCCCACACATACCAAAATCTACAGCAATTAAGTTCTTCATATAAAAAAACATAGTATTTTCATATACCCTATACACATCCTCCCCATACACATCATCTCTAGATGAATTCTAATACTTAATACAACATAAATGCTGCACACACACACACACACACACAAGTTATATTGTATTGCTTAGGGAATGATGACAAAGAAAATAATCTGTATGCATTCAGCATACCAGCACGGATGCAATCTTTGTTACCAAATATTTTTGATCTGCACTTAGTTGAATCTACAAATGTGGAACCCACAGATACAGAAGGTTGACTATACTTTAATACACTGTGGACTAGTAGCTATTCAGGGTAGGGTTGTGATTTATCTGCCATGCCCTCAGTGCCAGGACAGATGCTGGCACAGTTGATGCTCAATTAAAATGTGTCCAATATAAATATCTGAATTTGAACTTTTCTAGATAATAATTCCAGGAAAAATAATATGATTAGTTTGGCAAGCCTCAGTGTCACTAGATTTTATTAAATTCTTTCCTGAAGCAAGTTTCATAGTGAAAGAGGGAGGGAAGGGTACTAGAGCCTGGGACAGAAGACAAAAAAAGCAGTAGAGGCTCCAAAGGAAAGCTGGATTACATTTGCATCTCCTTGGAGCCAATTCAATCACTATGCAACCTTAAGTAGGATTTAGTAAAACCTAAATTCTGGGCAACATGAGGAAAGTTCTAGTAGAATCTTAGTAGTATTCTAACTAAAAGAGTATGCAGACCCCAGTTGTAGAAAATGTGACATGCTGAGCCCAAGAACAATTCCTTAATGAAGCAAAAGTACCTTCTGGGTTTTCTAGTCAATGGGATTATCCTAATGCCTGCAGCTCTGGTAAGTGTGCCAAGACTTATATTATGGAATGCTCATTTTACTGTCTAACCTTGTAATGATACCTGAAAACATGGATAGAAAGAGCTCACCTGGTGGCACTAAGGCTGGCTCTGTGGGAATCACAGGAATGCCTACAAAGAAACAAAAATGCTCTTCTTTAATTTATATTTGTGTACAGTAAGACCCACATAATTCACACAGGGCTCTTTCCTTCAAAGAAAATGTTTTGGAGGAAAAAACAGGAGGGATGTGAGAGGTAAGATGTACATGATTTAGAAAGTAATTAGGAATAACACCATCACAGAACCCATGGAAAGTATATTTAAAGTCTTATGAGAGTTTATTGTCTAAAACTTCTGATTACAACCATCTGCTTCATAGAGGAAAAAAATATTCATGCTTTTCACTTGTCAGAGTAAATTAAGCAAGGTTCACACTTACAGTCTCCTGGATAAACACATTTGAGCGTGACCTCATCAAGGATCATATTTTTAGGGCAGTAAGGCAAGCATCCTTCAACCCTTTACATGGAAAAAAAATCAAATGAGAAAAATGTAAAATGCAAAAAATAAAAACTGCATTGAATATATGAAAATAAGATACAGCCATCCTAAAATTCTTCTGTCCCCCATTGTCAAGCTCTGAGGAGAACTCCATTTGCCCACCACTCCATCATACTTCAGTTTACAAAATCACAAGCAAGTAGATGATAAAGAATCATTATGATTAAGGCACAATTTGAATCCAGAACATTCAAAATATACACTTATATTTGAGGCACATTAAGGCCACATTCTATAAATCATTGGAAATACAGGAAAAAAAACATTGATATGCTAATCTATATTAGTTGTGTTATTACTTTCTATTCCTAAATTCCCCTACATCTAAATGGACTGACATGATCTTAGACTATCCTTGCCTTCAAGATGTCTGTAGGTCAAAAATAGCATCTTCAGTGGTTTTCCCTGTCTATTATTAAACCTACGTTCATTGAAAAGAGAATCCAGACCTCTGGTGGATTGCCTGTAAGAACTGGGCCGGGGAGGGTCATAGGCTGTATTCTCAAAAGCATTGGTGTCTGTGCCCCACTGTGGCAATCCCATGGGAGGAAGTGGTTGCGTATGACCCACAGGAGCCCCAGTTTGAAGCCCCAGGACATTTTGCCATGGTAAATATCTCCAGTCCTTGTCTGTAACAAGAAGAGTCTCAAATTTCAACAGTCCATGAATTCAGGAAACAACACCTAGAACAGTATTCTACTAAGGAAATAAAGCTAACATAAGAACTGAGATTACATTTCTCTCTTCTCTAATTAAAGTTCAGAGTCCAATTTATTCTGATTCTAAAGAAATAAATGTGATCTTTCAATAATCAAATCTGATTCTTAGGTTCATACATTCTACAGAAAATTAATGCCAATATTATTATAAAAAGGCTTTTTAATATACATCTCAAACACACTATCAAGTTATAATAATAATTTTAGTATTTTATAAACATTTCCTTGGGTTGATCTATTAATAAAGAATTTGGACAAAAATGGTCAAGGCTGCTCCACTGCAGATCAATATGACCACTAGAGGGCACTGTTCGTGCAAGCAAATTCAGGCAACACTAAAAACCAAGGAAAACTCTTTTCTATCTTGTAGAATGAGCCTTTATGAGACAAAGTTAGCAATCTCTTGAATACCTCATTCCTATTAATTTTAGTGTGGGTGTAGTCCTTAGGATTAAACCCAGGGGTGCTTTACCACTGAGCTAAAACCTCAACCCTTTTAATTATTTTGAGACAAGGTTTTGCTGAATTGTAGAGGCTGGCCTGGAAATTGAGATCCTCCTGCCTCAACTTCCAGAGTTGACAGGATGACAGGAGCACCAACAGCCATGGATTATAACATTTCTTTCTTTTGGTATCAGGGGTTGAACCCAGGGATGCTTAACAACTGAGCCACATACCTAGCTCTTTTATATTTTATTTTTGAAACAGGGTCTCACTAAGTTGTTTAGCATCTTGCTAAATTGCTGAGGCTGGCTTTGAACTTGCAATCCTCCAACCTCAGCCTCCCAAGATGATGGGATTACAGGTGTGCACCACCATGCCTGTTATAATAATTTTTGAAATATAAATAGTTAGCTTATAGGTGACCAATTGTATATTCCATAAATAAATTTGAATAAGTTTTAACAGTCATATAATCCTATTCTCTAAATTTTATCAAGCAGAAGGAAAAAAATAACATTCTGATTTTTGGAAAGACTTCAGCCAGTAGGTTACCACTAAGTGAAGTCACCTTTAACTTTTTTATGCAGCTCAACTATTTTGCAATGATTTTATACCCATAAAAACCACAGCATATTCTTAAAATATTTTCTAACAACTATTAACTTAACCCCTTTAAAATGTCTTTATAGTCACACATACTAGGTTTCTCTTTATTTTGTCATACAGATGATAATCTACTCCATTTCTCACTGATAAATATAATGCTTCAGATACAGAATCATTCTTAGAATAAATCTTACGTATGGGAGTACCATACGTAATGGTATGGGTGTGCCATTTGACATATTTTCTTATGAAGAGTTCTCATTTTCCACTAGATATTTTTATTTTTAATACTTGTTTTGTGCCAGAAACTGAAATCACCTAGAACAAGACTGTTGGGGACACGGAGGAGGGGTACAGGAGCACAGAAGAGGCATGGCTCCACACTTGAATGTTCAAGGACAAGGGGCAGGGGGCAGTTGTTAGGCCCGATAGCACAGGGCAAGGACACAGAGGTAGGGATGAAGATGGAAAGGAGAAGCAGCCTGGCAGGGGTGAAGTTTCCTGAGTCTTCTAACTATACCCAAAGACAAATAGCTGCAGGCCAGTAAGCTGGGAGCATTACGGAACTGTGTTCAATCACCTTGGAGATCGATCATGTCACAAAAAGAAATAAACTAGCCAAATAACACTTCAAAATATAGCTCAATTTCCACTAGAATGTCAGGCCAGGTGTGTCCTCTGCTGTCTTCCTCCCAGTGTGCCCTCCCAGTGATGAGCCTCACTGTGGGGCCACTATGGTATCCCTGCCTCCTGATACTTCCCAGAAGAAGCAGGAAAAAGACTTGTGAATGTGAGTGGTCCAAGCAAAGGATTAGACTTCTCATAGGAAAAAGCGGGGGGGGGGGGGGGGGGGGAAGGGAAG